>NW_028324156.1:2469634-2778338 GCF_054372755.1 Phalangium opilio
ATGATAAAACCTATATTTTCACGTGGTACTATATTTTCTCGCCATTATTACATCCTTTTAAGACCACTGTCGTCTGCTAAAGAATTCACTTCCCTCGATAAACTCCGCGTATTGAAAATCAAAGATTCCAAGAACGTTACTAAACTCTGCTGCTGGAGTTACAATATTCATTTTATAATAAAATGAATTCATACGACGTGCGTTTGAGAGTTTTGGGAGCTGAGAAATTTCAGGTGAGCTTTAGTCTTTATTAGAGGTTTACCTTTAGCTTTAAGGACCTTTTCACCTTTCCCGCGCCTAGCAGCTAACCTATAGAAAGCTAACATAACAGGCACGGTTATAACATCCGGAAAGGTGTGCAGTACAGAGAATAGCGGTGCTCTGTGTCTATATACTATATACGCGTCTATGCAATTTGAAAGTCTGAGATGATGAGAATAAGCGTGCAGGCACGAGACTGCATCCCAGAGAAAATAAGAGGATAACCGAGAAAGTGAGAAATGGTCTTTTCAAAATGACAAACAAGCTCGTAAAACCTCATTACAAGAGCCTTAATCATTTCCTCTAATTTACTGTTATCATTATAAAAGAGAGGAATGCGGTACCAACTCGTTTTCGGAAAAATTTGATAAAATTATAATTATACTCGGTATTTTTGCATAAAGAGAAGATGAAACCCACAACATCAAAACAAAGTCGAAATCTTACATACATAACATAAAACGAAATAATATAATAGTGCACCGGAGTATTGCCGGCAAATAGTTTTACAGGGGCCCATAGGAATAGCATTATCGAGTTTACCCCTGGATGTTGGCTTTTCTATTAAAAATACAAAAAAGGGTGATTAAGTTATAAATAAAATTGGAAACACCATGTATATTTCAATAATATAATAGTGCACCGGAGTATTGCGGGTAAATAGTTTTACAGGGGCCCATAGGAATAACATGATCAAGTTAGCCCCTGGGTTGTTGGCTTCTCTATTAAAAATACGAAAACCGCGATAAAATAAAAAAATGGAATCACCCTGTATATTTCTATTCTTAGAAAACATTATTAAAATTTAAAATAATCGAACAGCTACTAGCTTCACACGTCAATTATTTCTCAAAATGTCCCCACTAAATTTTTAGGTTTTCTTGAAAATAAGTTCCGTTTTTAAAGCGTTTCCTTATGACGCAAAAGGAGGAAATGTAACTAAAACCGAACAAAACAAGATTGTAAATAATTATTTCCTTTCCCCTGAAGCTATAGATAAGCGTCCACTCCAATAAAATACATATAACTTCTTTAAGAATATATAAACAAATACCCCATTTAATAAAATTTAGTTTCCTAAATAAAATTTATCTCAATTACTTTCCTTTTAAAAAGGCACATCAAAAGAAAACTTGGGGGAAGGAAATATAGTTAATTCTCACATACACTAGAAATCGAAGTTCGTTCCATGGAAGATTCTTTTCTCGAATTACTTTTAGCCAAGGAAGTAAGGAAAGAGGAAGTAAGGCGTTTGGAGGAATGAGGGGGGGGGCAACGGACTGGATGCCCTATTCAATTAGCGGCGCCCAATTAACTCTGTATATCAAGAGAAATAAAGGAGGAGGAGGGACTAGCTTCTAGATAGTAAAAGGAAAAACCAAAAACGTCTATCAGTAAGATATATTCGTAATCGTCCAAGCTAGCCGCACCAACTTCGATAAAGAATCTGTACAATTTACTCAATAATACTTATTTTTTAGTCGAGTCTGAAATAAACCTTAAAAAAAATAGCTTCAAGTTTTTCCCCCTAACATTTCTTTGTAGATCCATTTACCAAAATGGTGCCGGATTAAAATAATTTTCGAAGTGTAATTACAGTTAAAAAAATCGACGTTTAAATTGGTTTGAATTAAGAGATACAAATAATATTTGATTAGGGATAGATGTAATTTTAGAAGCAGGAATGGAGAACGATTAGTATTTATTTCAGTCCGACTCATAGCCCAGTAGAGAGCCCCTCCCTCCAACACGTATAACGAAAATTTTAAATGATCTTATTGGCTAACTTAAACTAAGTTTTGATGACGTTGCTGACGGGGACGGCGAAAAATACGTAATGTCTTTTTATCTCTGTCTTTCATACCCCCCCGTCCCCGGGAAGGGGGTGCGGGACTTTGACGCGCGCCCAGAGTACTCTGTTCTCCATTCCTACTTCTAAAATTAAATCTATTCTTGATTTGATACAAATCAAAGGAAGAATCATGAATATCAAAAAGAGTTTATAATTTTTCGTACTGGCAAAATGGGAAAGATTCATACTTAGAACCGAAGCTAACTATAGTCATTGCGGCTGCTAAATGAGAGAGTGAGCGTAAGTATATAAGAAAGTAGTACCAGTGGAGGGGAGGGGGAGGAAGAAGGGTGAAATAGATTCGAGTTCGCATTAACTCGCGGCAGGGGCGACTTTTCTAATTACCGTCGAACTCCTTTCTTAATTCCTTAACGAAGTTCGGGGTATACTGCCACGCGTCCTTTCCTCTTTTTCTTTAATTTACCTATATAGCGGAGATGGGAAACATCAAAGCTTTAAATCTTTTGAAGTATCCCCTTGGACGGTTGTCAAAGTGTGGGCAAACGAAAGAGAGCTGGCGAGCTGGTTTTAGTCTAATTATGCTCCTCTCACCCCCGCCAGTGGGTTCATTAAGAAAGAACCTGACCAGCCTAATTGTAAATAAGTACAGTGGGAACTCGACTATACCTCTATATCTTAGAGGAAAGATTTCGATGAGATGGAGTCCTTATCTAAATACCTATAACTTTCCCCCATCTACGAACGTAACGGCAACGAATTCCTCCCAGCATACCTCAGTCACGACTCTATACCTAACCGCAAGGTACTATGGGAGGCGTTGATGGCTGCAGATCGCCCAGCACCACCTTTTACCACTCCATCTCACATCTTTCCTCTAAGATGATCAATGGTATATTAGCATTTAAATAAGAGCATGGTCCAGAGTTTCAAATTGAGGTAAACATATCCCCAGAAAAAGTTAAGTTGTTTAAAACGACACGAGTTCGATCCAGGCAAGGGTGGCATGTAAAAACGTTAATCAAAGTTCACCAAAGGTCATACGAATAAAGTTCAGGCTGGCTTACTTATTTAAACAAGAAAAGAAAAGAAAATAATTTGTCGCGATGTGGTACAAACTCGATTAATTTCTTAATTCTTACAGTTTCTCGCGATCACTTTTCATTCGAAGAAATAAATTCAATACGAAATAACAAAACAGCTAACGAATTAAAGTCTTTTATAAAATCTCATTAAGCCGCGTCCACGAAGTAGGTACTTTATTTTTGCGCCTAATTTTTTTAGATTTTCTTAGCAGCAAGACAAAATGTTTCTAATTTAAAAGTGCCCTTCCCTTTTTAAGGAATTATTAGGTTGTAGGGACCAATCGAATACTGCTTGACACAGGACTAATGAAATAAACAACGGAACCAATTAATAATCGAAAGGGCTTCATTAACAATTTTGGGGGTGTATAGAGTCCCAGTTTCGAAGGACATCGTAGATATTCGTATTATACTGTCGTGTTGGCGCGACCGTATTATGTATAGGCTTAGCTTAATTTCCGACAAACAATACACAAACACATATATTATGGACGGGAGACAATAAATTTAACGGTGGGTTAAGGACTTACCGCATGAACCTTGATGCCTGGCGAAGATTCTTTTCTGTTTCCTACAAGAGTTGAGTCTCAGTTGGCACTCGCTGGCGTACGTGGCGCCGTCCGAACCGCAAACGGGGGCAAAAACGTCGGCGGCGCAGTCTTCTTGGCACTGACATCGAGCTTGTTGAGTTTCTTCGTCAACTAAGCAATAGGAACCGTACGCGCAATACGTTTTCTCGCATGGTTCTGTAAATAACAACAAAAAATGTGCAAAATGTTAGAACAAAATGTGAATAAAATTCAATATATATATATATTTGACTAATTTCGCGATATTTAATCACTACTTAAATAAAAAAGGGGGTCGGTCAACACTGATTAATCATTATGTATGACGAATTTTACCTTGAGAATAATGATCTATCTCGATGCGCGATGGACCTTGCGCGCGCACCTAGGAGCTCGCGATGCTACTGACCAATGAAATTACAGTTAAGGCTCTTTCAGACGATCCAACTTTTTGACTCAGCTCGATGGGTCAAAAAGTTGTATGAACTTGCCCAACTTTTGAAGGGAAAAGTGAAATAAATCCATCGAATAAATCCTTCCTTTTCGCACGACTAAACTCTTACCGCCAAATGGAACTTTTTAAGCGCCACCTACCTTGGCACTTACGAAATAACCCGCGAAAATTTGTAATTCATTTTGATTGGCAGGAGAAATGAACTTAAAAAGTTGAGTCAGCAAAAATTGGATCACTGATCCGATTTTTCCAAGCCAACTTTTTTGGTGACTCAACTCATTCAGCATCTATTCACACGACACAACTAGTTGATTCAACTCGAGTTGACCCATCAAGCCGAGTCAAAAAGTTGGATCGTCTGAAAGAGCCTTTAGAAAGACGACATCAGAATTATGAGACGTGACCGATAGTAAGTTCTCAAGCCCGGTATACCCACAAAACCCGCATAGAAAATAACGTTGAAGATTATGGGGCACAATTATTTCTGTTAACTGTATGTATTCCTGGCTTATTTTAACCCAATAGGTGTTTTAAAACTAAAACTAGGCATTTTCCAAAAAGCGGTGTCCCTTCCTTTAAATATATATATTTCATAATGGAAATGGAAGCATTTTGGTCAAAGCTCATTTAACCAACGACCATATATACTTACACAAAACTATTACACATTCAAAATGTCCATATTCCCCCCCCCCTTTGACCCCATCCTTAACGAGAAGGAAGTGGTTAAAAATACGCATCTAAAGGTCATGATCCTTCCGACGCACTAAAAATTAATTAAAGCGCACCTTAAAGGTTTTGGGGGGAAAGGTCCAAACTTTTTAAAATTCATCCAAACATCCCGAGCTCTACCTGCTGAAGTCCAGAATAAAAGGATGTAATCCGACGGTGCAAGAAGGGGGGGGGGGCTTGAGAGGAAGAGGGGGTAGGATCTAAGCTCGTTTTACGTCGAGAAAAATGGGCCTAGTTTACGCCCAAGCTAAGCCTAAAACCTCTTAAATTCTTTGGCAGGTGCAACAGCGTTAAGTATACTAATAGAAACCCATGGATTCGTTCTATAAGTATACCCTCACTTGACACTAAAGCCAAGGGTTAGTTTGAGCTAGCAATTCATCGAGATTTGTGTAAGGGATAATAGCGGACGAGACATATATTACATGGTAGAATCCCCTCTTTGGAAAAAAAATTCCTTTTGAGAATCCTCCGCTCCGGGAGGGCGGTTGCCCTAGTCAGCCAGCAGCCTACGTTGCGTCAAGATTAAGCGGAACTGGCAGTTTAGTACAAGCATAAGTTCATAATGTATGTTCCTACCATAAGTATGACACTACCTACACTTCGTAATTCTAGAGACTTACAGCTCGAGCTACTTCTAGCAGAACGACGGAAGAGAGAATTGAAGTACTATACTCTCGGTTGGTTAGTTTTGCAGGACTTCCACCTTCATGCCTATTTAGTCTGCATTACTAAGCCTTTGAACAGCGCTTTACCTCGAATCTATGACCTACTTCAATCACTTCATGTCAAGCTCCAGTTTGTAACCATGGTGTCAAACTTATGGAACATATCTTATGAACTTAAGGTTTAAGGTAGTTCTCAAGTTTGGCTAGCGTCTCCGGATCAAGGCTTAGTTCGCATCATCATAATGCACTTTAAACTTTGAACTCTTAACACCGTGGTGAGGAATTACAAAGTCAGAGAGAGAGATAGAGGTTGGATTCCAATAACCACGGATTAACATCGATTATAAGGATGTACATATCTGAACTAGTCTCAGATATAATTGCGGTGGAAGGTATATATATGTATAGGTTCAGATACAGTCGTTTTCGAGGGTTAACGTTTAACAGTCACGGAAGTTCTAAAGACATTACCGCTTATGGAAGCGAGATCTTTGAAGTTAATTGAAGTTTCGACCCTTCCGGCTCTCATTTGAATTGGACTATTTATATGTTACGAGCAATTGATAATAGAGTATACAGGGTGTTTCTGAATAAAGGTCTGTAAGAAATTATGGGGAGCGATGTAACTTCTATCGCCATTTTGCTACAAGAAACACAATAAACAAGTTATGAACAATGGAGTGTTTTATGGATGACCCTTTAAAGTTGAGTAAGAAACTGATTTAGACAATGATTTCTAAATTAATTAAGGGGTCATCCGTTAAATACTGCAAACATAACCCGAAAACGGTTTCAATTGTAGCAAAATTTTTAACTCAAACTCCCCCAAAAGAACACAGAACACAGACCTTTCAGAAACACTCTGTATATTTTAAAAGCCATTTAGAAATTAATATTTAATGCACAATTCTTAACAAGCTTTCGACTGTTATTGCCATATTAGATTAAACAACAAAATCTCTAATGCGAACTTAAGCCTAAACCCTACCTAAGCCTAACGTCGCTCACCTATCTATTTAACTTCTTTTTTTTAGGCCTAAGGTATAGTATAACTTTAAAGGTTTCTTCCGTTTTTCGTTCTTCCGTCAAAGTCAGTGTTGGCGGAAGTAGGGTCAAAAGAAAGGGCTTTATATATTTAAGCCTTGGCCTTTCCTAGCTCTAATCCTCCTATACCACGGGACTAATCTCTTATTTTGCGCCCTAGTATGGTCTATAGTAACGCGAGATTCTTGGCAGGGCTTCAGCGTAACATAACGCCACGTCCATAATATAAGATTACAATCCCTAAAGGGTATAGGCACGTTCCGGCGGCAGACCAAGGCCCAAAAACCATGCACGCGCTCAACAGTTACCCAAACTTTCCTTGGAAAAAGATTAAAACTTTTTAGCGCCTGACCTGCACGAGCTAAAGTGAGGAAAAATGGAGAAATGAGGAGACAGGTATAGAAAAAAATCGCAAGATTGAAGTTAGAAAAATATTTGAGGTATTGGGTATCCCCCTGAATTCTTAGAGCGTAGAAACCTTGCTTACTTTATTGGAAAATTGAGAAGTTTTTCTTATTTCCGTGGCTTATACGTGGAAACCGGGTTCAAAGATTTGTGTAAATATTTAAGGAAAGATGAGAAAACGTATAAAATTTGGGAAGTAAACTTTTTAACCCCCAAGTACTTGATGTAATGTTGAGGTCAAAGTTGTAAGATTTAGGACAAGTCTTAATGTTTCGTTCAATTTGCCTTTATCAATTGCGTTATAAAGAATCGATCGTTTGCGCTTGGAGAAGGGAAGTTTAATACTGGAGTGGTGTAGTTGTGGGCGGCCTTCGGTGACTGTTTAAAAATCCCAAAGTTGGGCATCATTCAGTGCAGCCATCTCTCGGTGGCAATATTTTACATTACCTTAGTCACGTGGTGGTAAATAATAGTTCTTGTTGGCACCTAAAGCATAATCTATGCCAACCTAAAACCGGGGTACTATGGGTATGTAAATATTACGGTCATGCAAAAGAAGGGCCTTCTAGTGTTAACGCTGCTGAGTATGATTACCACTCCAGTATAAACTTCTCTTCATGCTCTAAAAAAAACTCGGTGCGACTTGTACGTTTAAAAACGGTTTTTCTGGCTTTATTTTTTGTACAAACTTAGTCAAGTTGGTTATAGCTGCATGCGACTGGGAGAGAAAATAAATAGCAAGGATGGATCTGTCTCGAATAGCCTTTGGCCTGGATATACAAGAAATGGAATGCAGGTAAGGTGATGTAGTTAGGTACATACTCAAGTTCTAAGTTAGTTTCGTAACGAAGCTTCCGGATGTCATCCGGAATTATTGACGCAAACACTCGAGGAAATAAAAAATATTCCTCTTAGATCCTAAGCCTAGTTTGTCCACTTCAAGAACTAGTAAACCTAATACGGGAAAGATTCTTGGGACCGTTGGGATCCTGAACTCGCGCCAACCTTTCATAGAATCTACAAGTTTCATAAAAAAAATGTGGCATGATATAATTCACGTAGGACAGGAGGTTTCCAAGGATGACGATAGACCTTAATCCACTTTTTCCCAATCGCCGGAAGTTAGGATTATCTTGGAGAGGAATAACGGGCAGGCTAGGAAATAAGACAGGTTTACAGGTCAAAAACCAGTTTATTAATAGCTTGGACCACTTTTTTTTATTCAAAACGTGAGGGTCACTGGTCCCAATGACTAGTTTATTAATTGCAAATCTATAGGAGAACAAGGGTGGGGACCAGTCTGGAGACCAGTTTATTATTTCGGAAACTAGGGGGTCACTGGTCCCAAGGACTAGTTTAAAAATTATGCTTATTTCCCAGCCTGATAACGGGAAGAAATTCTTCTGTCGTCTGCTACAGTACGCTTTTTTTGTTTTGCCTTTGTAGCAGACGACAGACGCTACTCCCTCCACGAATCTAGGGATAAGCCTAACTTCCGGCGATAGGGAATAAGGCTGGATTAACACCAACTTAGAGAACTTGTAACATAAACCCTCATAGGTTGTTTTTTCCATCGGCAGGGTTTACTGTTTCTGTCGATATTACGCAGGGGCGTTCAGTGCACGTATCAATGAGATTGTTTATGTAAATGTACGTTTAATCGGTTTTCCTCTTTGAACGCCGTTAACAACACGTTTTACTCTTTCCTTAGTTGGCCGTATATTTCCGGAAAACGGACCTAAGGAACAGTAAGAATTGACCCTGAAGGATTTTACGAATAATCTATTTACTTCCGGTATAACGGAAATATATTCAAAGGAACTGAGAAACAAGGGTTAAATCTTTTCGTTTAGACTCTGAAGTTCCGCTCGTATCCGATACGTTGAATATAACTAACCACAAGGATTTCTGCAAAAGGCGGAATGCCATTCCATTTTGGCTCGCCAATCCGTAAAAAAAGCCAGAGAAAAGCGTTTTGAAAACGAGCTCCGTTTCTTTATCCTCAAATAAGCTATAGACAGACAGACTGTGATACGGACCCACGCAACCAGTATAGAGAATCTACGGAAGAGGATGTGATTCTCTATATACTTTTTTCAGCTTATTTCCCCACCTTCACCTCTTCTCCCGCCATTTCCCGGGTGCGTGCTTTAACGAAAAAGAAAAAAAAAGGCGCGAAATATCTGGAAATGTAGGAAGAAGTTTAGTAAAGGAGCGCAGTGTTTATGTTACTAGTTTTCCAGGCCAAAAAACTTCTTTTCCATCTGGATAGGAATGGGGATGGGGGAGAGACGGAATACTCATATAAGGGGATAAAATTGGAAGCTATAAGAAGGGAGGTAGGGGCTATAAGGTCTAAGGATTGTCAACGAGGCGCCTAAAGAACCTTTCCCGCCAAAACCCTAAGCCACACTCTTATATCCAAGATTCCACCCTGAAGGAGGATAAACTACAGTGAGAGCCGCGGTATAGGACGGATGAAGAGAGAGAGAGAGAGAGAGAGAGAGAGAGAGAGAGAGAGAGAGAGAGAGAGAGAGAGAGAGAGAGAGAGAGAAAATAACTGTACTAAAGTGGCTGTTTGATGCGTTAGCAAATATGTGCGCGCGCGTGGAAGGCACCTGCGCAAACAATTAGCCCACAAATCGAATAGACAACTCTCAAAAAGGCCATATATATAGCTATTTACTCGTATAAGGCCTTGGCAAGTTTATAGCTACGAGTTTTGTTAAATAAACTCAACATAGCTTATGCAACGGACGCCAGTATGTTTGTGTGTATGTTCCAATCGGTAACACGAAAAAATTAAAAGATACAGGGTCTTTTTGAAATATCTGTCAGAAATTAAGGGGAGACTTCGAGTCGAAATTGTAATTTCTATCGTCATTTTGGCATAAGGGACACCATATTCAAGTTATGATTGCAGTATTTTACGGATGACCCCTTAATTAAATTAGAAATCATTGCCTTCAGTTTCTTAATTAAATTTAAAAATTCTCCAATCATGACTTGAAAACGGTGTTCCTTACGGCAAAATGTCCTAGAAGTTACATTTTCGACTAAATATCCCCCAAAGAACATTCCCCTTAATTTCTGACAAACCTTTGAGAAACACCCTGTATAGACTAAACTACTAGTTGGCGCCGTTGTGATTAACAATTTATACTCAATCCGAAGTATCATCAAAATAATTATGAACTTCAACATTACGTGGACGTATCTTTTAATAGAGTTGCGATACCACACGTAGCTATTAATATTACAAAATCGTAATTTTTCTTGTTTTATAAACCCACCAAAACTTGATTAGCCTTAGTAGTATTTTCCTGTCGTTTCTAATAAGATAATTTTTGCAAGCTGGCTAAAGTCGAGGCAAAATAATAGTATACGCCATGTTTACGTAACTACACTGCTTTTGAACAATATTTGAGAAATAAAAAAAATATTTCCTAAATAAAAAACTTAACATTAATAACCAAAACCTAATTACCCCACGGTAATGACAAATATTTTGATCCAGACCACTTGAATAATTAAGATGCGGATAAGTTGGAGATGGGGGGCAGTTAATTATGAAAGGGACAATGAAACATCTTTCTAAAGAAGCGTCAACTAAAATGGGCTTGACGCACCGTTATAACAAAATTTTAATCTATTTTAATTTCAACGTCAATTTTCGTTCACTACGCCAATAGTTCAAGCTTAAAATCGTTTAATTTTCTCTTCCTCTTCACCCTCCCTTTAATAAACCCTTCGGCAAATTTATCCCGTTAAAGAAATAGCTTTTTAATATGATGAGACTCTGATGGAAAAAAGCCAGACGTTTATTATATTACTAAATGCAGTCTGGCTAAGGCCCGAGAGAGAGAGTGTATTGAAAGCCAGGGCATTAGAAAGCAAAAGCGGATGGTATACATTGATCTTTCGACCTCCTAACACTAAAAGACATACCATACCACCTTCCATCCATCCCATCCCTTGGCCCGTACGCGCACATCGATGAAGCCAAAAAAAAAGTACATTTTCAGCGAGAGCGCTTTCCCATAAACCGATAAGCAGAATTAGAAGCAGACGCGGCGGCATATCTGCGCCTACACGTTTCCATCTCACATTTAAAATGCAATGCAAATAATTCTATTTCGTTATAAAGAGGGCGCTTTACATTATTTAGTAATATCCATTATTTATTATTGTCGTAAAGTGCATTTGTTTACTAATTTATATATTGAAATAAACATGATGTTTATTACTAAAAGTACGTTACTTGAAGTAAAAATAACAAATAAATAAATCTACCCTTTAAAAATGTAATCCCCAGAAGTAAAGATTAAACGCCACCAACGCGAGCGACTTGCGGAGCACTTTGAATAAATTATTAATTAGGTTAGTTTTATCATTGTTTGCTACTTGATTAAAGATTCAAGGTTTAAAAAAATGCGCTACAATGCGTTATGGTACATATTGGCAATGTTTATAGCCAGTAATTTCAACAATCACTAAAAGATTCAAAAGTAGAAACACGAGTGGGTGTAAAAACAGCAAAATCCATTAGATTCCATTGTAAAACATTTTTGAGACGAACTGAGATGCTGGAAATAGACTATTCCATTAATTCCAACAGAGAAGCAAAAACCATAAGGGCGGGGGAGATCACTCCACCTTCTTGGGCTACTTCCCTGGCGCCAAGAAGCACGGCCAATCACCGATAGAGACAGCGCGTGTAGTGGACACTCGAGCTCCTTGTGACGTTGCCTCTTAGTTGGCGCCAGGCAAGAAATAAATAACCTCTAAAATGGGGTCCTCCCGCCCGTATGTTGGAACAAAAACTTCTCTGTAAGTAATTGATGGAACGGTCTATCCCGCTATGATTTTATATAGTCCCTTCACATCCACCATATTTGAAGAGAAGATGATAAAAGAAATAAAAAAAACGAAAGGGGTAAGAAAAAAAAACCTCCATGATCTAATTTGGTGATTGGGAAAGAGAGAGAGAGGAAAAATAGTACTCTTTCTCCATTACTCTAGCCAGATACGATGGTGGAGAAACAAAATCATAAGGAAAAAAAGAGAGAGAATCTACAAGGCCCCCTCTTTTGCGTGGGTGGGGGAGGGGAAGAACAGGGGGTAAGATCATAAGATGGAAATTGATTTTTTAACCTTTTCCAACAACAGAGAAAATTCAACAAAAGGAATAGAAAGTTAAAGCGCATTCTACAGCCTATACTAAACTCCAAAGGTCATGTCGGTGGTGCAGTCGAATTGCTTTGTTTAGGGATGGACCACAATTATTAAAAAGCCTTTTGTAAGGAATATTAAAAACAAGATGAGCAAGACAGAGGGAGAAATTAGAAACAAGATGAGCAAGCCAGCGGGAGAAATTAGAAACAAGATGAGCAAGCAAGAGGAATAAATTAGAAACAAGATGAGCAAGCCAAAGATTCACTTTTCATCATGTTATTAAATGGTAGTTTAACAAACAAACCACTTTCTTAAATAAACATATAAACATAAGATTTTAGTTTGCGGGGAAATAAGTATTTACATAAAACATAAAATAAATCTTCAAAAGTAATCCAGTTACATCTTTACCCCATAGACTTAATGAAAATATTAAAAATCCTATTTTATATCCGTATGTCAAAAACCAGTTAAGAAAATTCCAGAAAAGTTAGTTCCTTATTTGCTAAATTAAATAGTCCGAAAGCTTAGACGCATTTTGACCTTACAACTACTACTCCTTTTGCTATATTCTCTCTGCAACAAAAAAGGGTTTGAACCAGTGTCATGCGCGGGATATTGATTTCAACGTTATTTTTGTAATCTCATTTTTTTTTGCACGAGCGTTCGAACTATATATTCCAATTTGCACAAATTGTGAAGTTGAAAGAGAAATAATATATTGACTGTATAGAATTCAACGGTTTTTTAAATGCATTTAGCATACGTAATATTGAGAAATTTTCCTTTCATAAAGAGGAGGTATATTTTTGATTTGAGGTTAGAGTTCAATATGATATCAATCCAGGAGAATTGTAAATATGTATTTTAGGAGAAAATCTCAACGAATTCTTTTGGAGAAAAGGTAGGACTTTACAAGTAGGCTAGACCTAAATCATAGAATAGAACAGAAAATAAAAAGTTTTCGAAGAACAACTTGTTTTTAGTTTTTTTCATCGTCACATTTTGGAGCTAAGCTTATTCCCAAATCCAAATAAAAGTTTTATTTGGCGTATAAGCCTTGGCAAGAAAAAAAAATAGGCTATCGTCAATCGCGTTCCCCCAACTCCGCATCTTTAACCAAAAGTCTTATAAAGTAAACACAAAGGTGGTCGCCCGAGACTGCCATATTGAATTACTTATTCCGAGAGAAAAGAATGAGAGTATCTTCAAGAATAAATACATTTCTTCCTTGAATACGAGAACTATTTAATTATTTAGCCAGGGAAAAGTAAAAAAGGAGCGCTGAATTTTAGGCGCATTGAGACTGAAGAACAGTGCCGTAACGGGAGAAACGGGGAAAACTGGGTTATTGCTTAGCACGTGGCATAACTTCCCGCCAAACTCGCGCTACGAACTGCCATCTAGTGACGTGAGAATCTTGATAAGTGAAAAAAATCGTCCCTTGGCAGCAGTTGCGCAATTGGTCATTTTCCGATTCAGCGCCACTGGCTGAGAATCTGGAAACTACTCACATAGAAACTGAGTAAACTTACGAAGAAGGTTCGCAGAATCACCGGCCATCTGACAATGATTCTGTGAACCTTCGTAATTTACACAGTCTCTATGGGAGTAGTTTCAAGATACCCCACCAGTGGCGCTGAATAAAAAAAGGTCCAATTAGTACGATACTTTTTTGAAAATAGTAGATTTTATGTTGGAGAGAGGTTGCTAAATAGTAACTCAATATACAAACAGTAACACACGTCATAAGAAGGAACCAATTAAACCCCACTTTCTCCCACTGTGATCGCGGGGTAGAACACCCCCACAATAATACTACTCCTTTTACATATTTCTAATGTGACTGACACCTAAAATATTCAATATTCTTAGGTAGAAACGATATAAATTCATTGTACAGTATACTATAGCGCATATATAGAAAAGGGGTTTAGAATTGTTTAAAAGGCATGATTTTGATTTTGTTTTCCTTTTTTACCATCGTTTGGTTTTCTCTCCTATCTTTTGCTTGTTTTATTTTTTTGGGCTAGACTCTACCTACCTCTTGGTAAAATTCAATTGCGGGACTCCTATGGGGGATGGAAAAAGACTTATATGCAAATTCTTAGTCGGGACAAAAACTTTTGCCAAGAGATAGATGGGGAAAAAATATAAAGGTTTTGGGGTTTTATACGAATCCCTATATATTATTATTTTAATCAATTAAATTGGAATTTTATTCAATTCCCCAAACCAATTTCTCCAAATCAAATTTTGCAATGTTTATCTGCCGAGTAAGAAAAAAAACGGAGCAATAATACGGGAATAGTTGTAAAAATATGAAAGATATTTTTGGGAAGGAAGAAATATCTGGAATTTATTAAATCGAACGTACAGAAGGTAAAACCTTTTAAATTCCCTTTAGGTTCATTTTAGTGAAAGGCACAAACCGATATTATATCGGTTCTAGCTTAATTTACCGATTACTCGGTTCGACATTATTTTACCGATTTATCAGTTAAATAATCGGTAAAAATCGGTTGTAAAAAGGGGCTCAATATCGATTTTATTGTGTTATAACTAATCAATTATCTAGAGTTGTCTAAATAATCGGTAAAAATCGGTTGTAAAACAGAGCTCAATATCTATTTTATTGTGTTATAAGTAATCGATTATCTAGAGTAGTTTAAATAATCGGTTAAAATCGGTATCGTTTCCAGTAAAACTTCGATATCGACATCGGTTAATTTACCATCATTAGTTTCAATTATTTTAAATTGTTAAATTGGGAAAAATAGTCTAGTTCCCTTTATCAAAGTTTAAATTACTTTAATCCATGCTCAACCTAAAATTAAATAATTTAGAAAAGATTTCCCTAAATAAGTGGGAATTAAAGCTCAAGCGAAATTTCAAATTTCAAAAAGGTCTTAGGAATATTTAAATTTATTCCACACCTATTTCAAAACATTCTTCAATACCATATCGTAGAATTAAATTTCTCTAAAATTAATTAAGAGTTACTGTACCTAAAATTCACTAACACACCCCCAAAAAATAAAGAAAAAAAATATATCAAATTGAAATTTAGCCTAGTACACATTCCATTAAAATTTCAAACAACAACAGAGAAGATAAAATAAAAAATAAATAAAGAAATAATACATCACGATTAGCCGACGTTGTTTTGGGGTTAACAAGTTTCTAAAAAAAAAATAATAATCCCACAGAGAAAAACAACACAGAAGAAAAAGAAAAGATACAGGACTTAAAAGAAAAAAAGATAAAAAATAAAAAAGGTCGTAATACCATCGGAAACCTCACATTCTACAACGTCGACATAAAAAAATCCCTTAAGATGTTGTAAAGCACGTTTAGGAGGAAGAGAAGAGAAATAGAAGAGAAGAGAAAGAGAGGAGAGAGAGAGAGAGAGAGAGAGAGAGAGAGAGAGAGAGAGAGAGAGAGAGAGAGAGAGAGAGAGAGAGGGAATGAAAACGAATTGCCCTTCGCTTTAAACTTGGCTGCTTTAAGCTGGCCACGAAATTAGAACAAATTTGGATCTGTCGGAAAAAGTTTCCTTTAAAACTCCTACGGTGAAGAGTTAAAGTGAATGTCAGCTCAGTTTCATAAACCCTTAAAAAAGCGCTAGAACTTCAAACATAAACCCGCCCTCTTATGGTGGCTTTGAAGATGGTTCCAAAAAAACGGAGGGTTATTATAAGGTCGAAGTACAATCGCCCCTTTTGATACACCCTGTATTTAAATCTCAAAAAAAAATATTTAATTTAAATTAAATTCGATATATATTAAAATACATGAAAATTACATTTCGCAGTAAAGCCAACTTATAGGCTGAATCTGGCTAATGCTATCTCTACGAGCCCCTGTAAAAGTGTTCTCCTGCCGTACACCAATGCTCTTCTAAATTGAGGTTTTCCGTCCAACTAACTTGATACTTTAATGAAAACGTAGGTATGATTCCCATTATCACCTTCTGATTTTCCCTTATAAATATATCTACAGGGTGTTACAAAATGGTTGACAATGGGAAATCAATTTTGAGTTGAAAATGTAACTTCTATGACAATTTACCCTAAGGGATACCGTAAACAAATTATGAATGGAGTGTTTTATGAATGACACCTTAAATATAACTAAGAAACTGAAAGAGAAAGCTAATTTAATTAAGGGGACATCCCTAAAACACTCTATCTAATCATAACTGGTAAACAGTGGCCTTTAATTCAACTTGCGAGAGAAGTTACATTTTCGACTCAAAATTACGCATCTTACTGTATTTCCGTCCAATAATTACCCTTTTTTACCATCCTGTACACATGGAAGATAATATATATTTACGTTAGTTCTTAATCAACGAGCCAGGTAAAGGTACGAGATCATATAAAGACAAAATCGCAATCTACATAGAGAAAAGTATGGACAAAACGCAAAGGCCTAAGCTTTATCAGCTTCACTACCTATCTTAACCGTGTTAACAAGGACGGTAAACTGGTATAGGTAACTGGCGCTCAACTCTACGTAAAAAAAAAGAAAAATAATGAAGCTGGCACAAGAAAGGAAGGAAAACAAGGATCTCGGGCAGACCTAAAAGGCATGGGGCGTTCATGGGCTGAACCGAAACCCTACTAGTCTTGGAAGCATCGCCCCGGACAATCGGGTTTCACGGTCGTGTAAGCGCGTTATGCAGAAAAGACCACCACCACCACCATAGCGAAATAACACAGCATGCAGCTAGGCTTTTCCGACAAAAAGAAAACCTTTTCGGGGATCGTCACAAACAATAAGGTTAAACGCGGAGCGGTGTGAAACACGTTATAGGGCCGGTCTGCAGGGTTCATACGACTTTTGGAAAACCGATTTCCCTGAGTTTTCCAGGGGTTTTCCCATATATTCCCTGAGATTTCCAGGGTTTTCCTCATATATTTCCCTGAGTTTTCCAGGGTTCTTCCCATATATTTTCCTGGGTTTTCCAGGGTTTTTATCATGTATTCCCTGATCTTTCCAGATTTTTCATAATACATTCCCTGACTTTTCCAGTGTCTTTTTCCATATATTTCCCTGAGTTTTCCAGGGTTTTTATTCGTATATGGAGTAATAACAACGGGAGTGTTCTATTACATATATAGTTGAAGCAACCCTTCAGAGCAAATTTACTCAAACCTCAAAACCTTCCCTGATTTTTACTAAAAATTTCAAATTTCCCCGAGTTTTTTCGTTAACTATTTATTTCCCTGAGTTTTCCAGGGTTATCCGGCTGTTTTCCATGTTTGTATGAACCCTGGGTGTGTGTGGCTTCGGCTTGATACGTCCATCGGGAAACAACCTCGCATTTTTATATATATATTTATACATTTTAAAACAACGATTCAAGGACTGGTTGATGGGGAGGAGGGTTGGAAACAGTTCTAGCGGAAAACCAAATTAAGACCGCACCAGAATGTAAAGACCTCGAGGCAGGGTTGGGTTTAAATAACAAGATGGTTTGGAGAATCTTCCAAAACCTTAATTCGTATTTGTCATTTAACTCGGTCAAGATGTAATAGGTCTATTTCATGTTAATTAATTACAACTCATTATAGTAGCGTATTATTTTTGATAGCGATACAATTAGTTCTTATAAAAAAACCCTCAGAGCAATAAACCCCGAAATAAACTAGTTTATCTCGGCTTAAAAACAAAAAGCGTAACTGCGGAAACATCCAAATTCCATTTTGATGATAATTTGGGCGTTATCTTGGCCAATTTCGATTAAACTACCGTTGCACTTTATTTTTACGCCGTTTTGACCGAGCTATCCCGTATTTGGCCCCCAAAATAAAACCGCCTCTACCTATAGCTGTACTAAAACAGCAGCATTACAAATACAAACACAGAATTATTGTAACTTCTCTTTGAGCTTTCAGTTCAGTTTATAGTACCCATTGATGAACCCAATTTCGTTACGAATTAATTAAATTTTCCCCAAAGTTATCTTTTCCCTTAATTATGCAAGTGCAAAGCTAAGGCAAATACACAATATTCATGATAATGTGGAATGAATTCATGATTTAATGTAAGTACTACTAGTGGAAGAAAACCGAGCAAACACCCAAGGAATAAAGCCTTGTGGTTCTAATTTATATCTAACTATTAGGAAGTAGATATAGTACCAAACTATAGTGGAATCCTATGCAGTGGAAAAAGTCCTCGTTAAATCCAACGAAAAAACGCGATAAAATGTTACGAAAGAAGACGGTAGAGGGGGTTATAAGATGGTTCAAGGAAGAACTTTACAACAGCGCCTCTAATATAGTCCAACAAAACTTAACGGTATACTCGTTAGTTCATCCCAAACCTAAAATACAATACAACAAACCCAATATCAACATTATTGCAAAGTTGTCTGTGTTTTCACCTAAAAATCACTACGAAACTTTGATAAATTATATAAAAACGTCTTGGTTTGGACCAAGGCCGAAAAAACAAACGATATGTGCGAGGTTTATCAATTGACTGAAGTTTCAGATATTGAAATTTTTTTCTAGTTCTTTTTATCCACTCAATCCTTAATCAATATTTAATTCAATCAACTGATTTTACTGTTAATCGATCTAGTCCCTCTAAATTAATTTAAAAAATTACATATCTACGCTTTTTCAAGAACAATTACATTTTCGAAAACATTTTATCATGAAATTAATTAATTAATTAACTAATTATCATGTCCAATCAAGATGGTTAAAACATGTATCTACCTGGGCTCGAACCTGGGACTTTCCGCGTGTGAAGCGGACGTGATAACCACTACACCATAGATACGTGATAATACTGAGTTTTCCAAGAGATCTAGCTAATTCTTATGTCCAATCACGATCGTCAATACATGTATCTACCAGGGCTCGAACCTGGGACCTTCCGCGTGTGACGCGGACGTGATAACCACCACACTACAGAGACGTAGTGACACTGAGTTTTCCAAGACATCTAGCTAATTATTTGTCCAATCGCGATGGTCAAAGCCGTACTTCTGTAATTAAGTAAAATTAACATACTTAGACTTAATTGTTTTGATCAAGCTGGCCGATAGCACACCCTGAATACTTAATTGTTAATTTAAGATAATTCCGAAAAGTATCTTCGCTGTAGTTTTTAAGTTATCGGTGGGGAAAAATCACGAAAAACCCATGTTAATCTCCATAGGAAATTAGCAAAAGCGGGTGAATATTACTTTAACGTTACAAAACGGTATCAAGTCATATCTACAAGGGCCTACCGGCCCTGTAGAATTCTGGTAGGCCTTT
Organism: Phalangium opilio; assembly: GCF_054372755.1. NCBI lineage: Eukaryota > Metazoa > Arthropoda > Arachnida > Opiliones > Phalangiidae > Phalangium > Phalangium opilio. The sequence goes on from NW_028324156.1 coordinate 2,489,118, forward strand.
ATCTGAACTTCGACCCAGAGATAATGTCTAAAACTAAACCCATATCAAATTTAATTCTTTGAAAACCTTAAATAAAGCCCATTGCACAATGCTATTGAAATGAACCGGGGGTCAAGGCATTGCAAGAACAGCTATATAGTTCACACGACAGACCTTGTAGCTGTGATGGTCTTTCCGTAAAGTGATTTAGATCTGCACTGTTCGGTCCACGACTATAGCCATTCTTTCTAGTTTGAGTTGGTAACTACAGACAGTGTACTACTAAGGGTCATCCGACAAGGCCATGGCCCTACTACTACCACTACTAAAACCACCGACGAGAATGAAGGGATACCACAAAAACTGAATGACCCTTTTTATACCCGGTCACAACGGAGAAGATATTTCTTTGCCCGTTATAAAAAGCGTGTACTTTTTTAAGCGACTCTTAGGTAATTTTAGGGTCCTGTTCGTGGGATAAGACACTTGGCGCGGTTTCATTGTACGCCCTTGGAGAAGAGACGTGAGATGGAATAGCATGATGGTGGGACATAAGCGGTAATGAAAGTCTCCCAATGTACCTTGCGCACTCCCCTATCTGGATTATTAAGTGCTGCCGCGTTCTAACAAATTAGGTTCTATTTTTAAGACACAGGGGGCATTCTATACGTTTTCGTACCAGGTTCAACCCTATCAAAACGCCCACCGAGGATGCTGGGAGGACTACGTTGCCATTCGGTAGATGGGGGTACAAAAGGCTACGTTATATGTTTATTTAGATTTCTACCCCGTATCACATCTTTCCTCCAAGTTAAGCGCATATTTAGATCCAAAAAACAGATGATTTTAAATAGAATATTTTTCCGAAAAAACAAAATACATTTGTTCAATTAATTTTCCGTTTAAATTAATTCGTTACGAAGATTAGTACTCAATTATGGTTTTCCTTGCATATTAAAAAAGTGTCCGACCCCTCAGTTGCATCTTTATATAGAAACACTAACAAAACCCCATGATGGGAAACTAGCAGTGTTGGGTCCAAAACCTTTTCCTTTTTGTTTCTCTTGTACAAGATGTTTGGTTCAAATTAAGTATGACAATAGGTGCAAAGCCTCATCACTGAATTTTGGTTCTATACTAAGAGATACACTTCATTGACTAATTTAACTTGAACGAGCAGTAAGATGCTGACACTCGGAAAACGAGAAATAACGGGACTATATTCTGTACAGTTTTGGGGGAATATATATATATAAATTAAGTTCGTTTCACCCTATGACTTCAGCACTAATACCGGTATACATCCCTGTAAAACTGGAGCGTTTATCTATTACAATATTGAATATTCCGTTTGAAATACGTGTGTGTGTAATTTGGGGGTAATATTATACGCTGTTGCTGAATCAATCTGAAATCAACTATATCTTATACCACCTGAAGAATTCCATGCATTTTAAGATTCATTTAGAGCATTGCAATGCGGTTGTCGTAGGCCTATTGTAACATTGAAGATACAGTTCTCTTAAACTGAAATGAAGCGCGAAATAAGCTTATTATTTTTCGCAATTTTCCATCTTATATAAAACCCGATTGCATCATCTTATCTTGAATCTCCATAGACTCTAATACAACATAAAAAAGGCAAGAAGATGCTATTACTGTAACATATTCATGAAAGGCCCGGGAGTTAACATAGTAAAATGAAAAAGAGAAAAAAGATAAACACGATATTTCTTTGGCATTCGGTCCCTATTTAATAATTTTTCTTTCGTCTCATAACTTTTTAATATTTTTCATTTCGGTTTATTTATTTATTTATTTTTTAATTTTTTACTTATGACGTATTTCATTTCGAATTATTTTCTTTTTATTTTAATACTAATAACTTATTTAATTTCGTTATCTAAAATTACGTAACCTTAATTGCATTATTATTCTTCATAAAGGTCTACTTTATTGATTACCAACTTCCTCTAAACGGTATTTTAAAATCCAAGTAATAAACTTTCTAAAAATATATTAAAAGGATGAATATTGACATCTTATACCTCTGAGCAGCACGTGGTTTGTTTACTTAATGCTCTCACTTAGTTAAGAACAATATATAACCCTTTAACTTAAGATGGAAACCAGCTCGGGGGGATTATTTAGACAGACATCAAATGTCAAATTAAAAGAATAGCGCGATTAAAAATTCATAAAAATGATTTATATTACGGTTAAAACAATATATTTAGTGATAACTTAATCAATCAATCATTTGGCGTTTACCCCGTGGGTTTCCCAAAGGTAAATCGCGAAGGTACAGTACAATATCGAGGGGACAGTCACTATGTTTAATCGGTGAACACGCTGTACATGCACTAAAACGATTACGCGGTGAACATAGGATCTAATACAGATTAGATCATCGCCTGGGTTCAAATAGAAGACACTATCGTTGCTAGGTGTGGTTATGTAACACACTTAGCTAATGCGATGCTGTTTTGTTAGTGTGTTTGTTAGTTAGTTAGTGGACCCCAGTTACACGAAAAACTAATGTGGACAGAAATTGGTTGATAAAAAATTCATAACTAGATTCAAACTCGTGAACACGCCCTCCCCAACACGAAATCGTGATTAGATTGGCTTGTTTTAAAACTGCGAAAGAAATATGAACTATTACAACCAGATCTGGTGTCTTTCAAAAATACTGCCGAATAGAGTGAACTCGAGAGTGCAGTATAGAAGGCAAGTAATTTTACTTCCAATAACTTCAAAACGAGACTGCGTTAATACATGGATAACATTTCTCCTATATATATCTATCACTACTTTAATGCAAAGTTAAATTCAAAAGCGAAAAATGTCCGGTTTCCCATCACTACGCAGCCAATAAATAATGTTGACTTTAAAGGTCTATTCTAATACATCTTCTAATGCATCAATCACTTTCCCATTAACTCTAACCAAACCGATAAGACTTAACGCTCAAAATAGGCCATAAAACTTTCAAAAACTAATATTAGATTTAAAGTAGGCTTTTAAAATCAATATCATCTTATAAGTAACATAAAGTCTCTATAAGTATGCCAGAGAGAGAGAGAGAGAGAGAGAAAATGAACTTGACCAACTCGTGAAAATTTTTCGACATCTTTGAACATGTCGCCACGAAAACTAATAATAATACGAAGCTGCATACTTATGAACACTACATGTTATTTATGAAGTAAACCTAAAAATAATTCATCAGCCAATATTTGAGGTTTTTTGGGGGGCTAGCTTTTCTAAGAGAACAACGTCAGCCTATTCATGAAAAAGGCTAATCGACCACCCTGCTATAAAGAAATTCTTTTGATCTCTAAAAATCACTGAAACAACAAGAAAAAAACTTTCTTAAAACCTGATAAAAGTGGCAGTTTCCTTTCCTAATTCCTAACTATACCAGGAATGCATACCGCTAATTGGAATAATTGTGCCCCATATATATATATATATATATATAACCCATGTTAATTAATTTCAACGCGGGTTGTTGCAACCATAATAGTGTAGAGGGTTTTTAAGACTCCTAAATAACGTGTAGGGTGGTCTAAAGGACCAAAAACCCCACTTCACGGAGGTCGCGGGGTTTTGGGAGAGAAAAACGTTCTCTCACATGAAATGGAAAGTTTTTGAGTCACGCTCTCCCCATACCCCTTTTTTTTTATTGAAGCTAGTTTTTTTTTAAGAGAGAAAGGCAGAAGTAAAAGAAGAGCGCGAGTGGAAGGATGTACTTCCTCTCGAAACATTAAAATTTTCACTTTTAAAACTACAGAAGAGTATTCGTAATTATTTCGAAACTAATGTTACAACATTAAATGGTGCCGAAACCCGGGACCCTTAGCTAATTAATATCGAAGAACGGGTCAATTAGAACTTAGAAGATTTTAATATCGGAATAATCGCGAATTAGAAGAAGAAGAAAATGGCGAACTACGAGGACTCGGCCGAGGTCGTAGCCGCTAGGAAGAAGCGAGCACCAGTGCGTGCCCAAGTAACCAGGTTACTAAAGAAGATCGACGATGAGCTAGCCAATGATCCAACTAATATCATTAATTTGGAATCAATGCTCACTGTTTTAACTCAGAAGAAGACGACGTTGGAACGAATGGACGCATTCATTTTGGATGAGATCGCGTCAAGCGACTTATCGACAGAAGAAGAAGTTACGGCGGAGGCGGATACGAGTGCTGATATTGCGGACAGACTAACTTTTTATAAGACTAAATTGAGCTTCGCGATAACGAACTGCAATAAAGAAGAGTCGGTGCGGTCCGCGTCAGGGTCTACAAGTTTATCAGCGGAAACCAGTGTGTTTGTTCCAAGAAACACTAACATTCCATCAGCTCCAGCTAACAACAGTCAGGAGCGGCCACCGGAAGCGGAAGAAAGTTCATCAGCTACGCAAGTACAGGTCCCAATTCCTTACGAACATTTAGCGCATGATCAATCACAATTGGTGTTACCAAAATTAGAAATAGCTAAATATGACGGGGACGTATACGAATGGACCAGTTTTTGGTCTCAATTTGAAGCCGCAGTTCATTTACGTAATTGGCATGATACTACTAAATTTACTTATTTAAAGTCATATTTAGAAGGAGCTGCGGCCACGAGAATCACTGGTCTATCCGTTACGTCGGAAAATTATAAGATCGCGATTGATCTATTGAAAAATAGATTTGGACGTCAAGATGTTTTAGTTATAGCGCATATCAATAAGTTGACCCATCTTCCTGCAGTAGAAAGGTCTAACGATATCGTAGAATTACGAAAGTTTGTTGATATTTGTGAGGTAGAAGTTAAGAGCTTACAAGCATTAGGCATTAATGCAGCAGATAGCCAATTATTGGGCCCGATAGTCATGAGTAAACTTCCAAATGATATCGGTTTAGATTTTAGTAGATTAAGACAAAATGACGGGATAGGGCAAAAAATTAGAATCGAAGAATTGTTAATATTTTTAAGAGACGAAGTACAGAGTAGGGAGCGAGCCTTTTCATTTAAGCAAACCCCTACTTCTGATACCAATAATGCCACCTCCCGCGAACCTCGTGCACCGAGAGTAATAGGAAATGCTAAACCCCAAAATAACGGGTACAAGCCTACGGCTCAAAAAGGAGAAAGATTTTCCACCGTAGCGCTGGCCGCTAACGCCGAAAACACCTGCATTTTCTGTGCCAAGAGCCACAAGGCTGAAGAGTGTAAGAAGTATACAATAGAAGAAAGGAAGGAGATTTTGAAGAAAAAAGCGCGCTGCTATAACTGCGTATACGGGCAACATTTGGCGAGGTTTTGCAATACCAAATTAACCTGTTACTACTGTAAGAAGCGCCATCACGCTGCCGTTTGCGAAAACACGGAGGCGAAGGCGGAGATTGTCAATCAAACCGCGATGTCAGAGATAAGCGCGATCAACGGGGAAGCCTCTACAGTATTATTACAAACAGCTCTCGTTATCGTATATGGCATCGACAATAGTATGGAGCTACGCGTGTTATTTGACGGGGGGAGCCAAAGAACTTTTATTCGAGAAAACGTTTCGAAACAGCTGAATCTCCCAGTTATTGGAGTGGAAGAATTGGTCATCTATCCCTTTAAAAAGAAAACACCGATTTTAGCCGTATGTAGAAGAGTAAAACTTACTTTAAGAAGTTCTAAAAACGGGAACTCCCTGGAAATCGAGGCGTTGGAGTCCCCAGAAGTTACTTCCGCCACTCTGCGGGTACCGGATAGAGAGCTAAGGAAGAAGTTAGAAAGAGAAGGACTCGTAATGGCCGAAGAAGAATTTTATAAGAATGGAATTTCGGACGGAATCTCCATCTTAATTGGATCAGATTATTATTGGAAGGCCATGACGACTAACTGTAGAAGATTAGACGACTCTATGGTAGCCATGCAAAGTATTTTTGGCTGGATTTTGCAAGGTCCAGCTGGACAAGCTACAACGACAGGTGAAATTAGCGTTTCAACTATTATAACGCAAGCCCAACCTGTAGAAGACGAAAATACAGTAGCAACCGTGCTAAAACAATTTTGGGAGATTGAATCTCTGGGTATTATTGAAAAGACCTCCCAAAGCTCATCCTTAGACGAAGAAGCTATGAAAAAATTAGAAGAGTCCATTACTTTTACGAATGGACGTTACGAGGTAGGCTTACCGTGGAAAGAAGACAATGGAGAAGCGTCGAACAATCTGAACGTGGCCATGAAGAGATTGTTTAGTTTAATACGAAGATTTAAACGAGATCCCGAGCTTTATCAAGCATATCAAGAAGTATTCGACGACTATTTGAAAACCGGAATTATTGAAGAAGTTCATGATGACAGAGAAGCCAGGCCACTGAAGGAGAATTACTTGCCTCACCAACCCGTCATCAGGAAAGACAGAGAGACGACCAAAACAAGAGTCGTTTTTGACGGATCATCTCATGATTACAACCAACCCTCGATTAATGACCGTTTGATTCCGGGACCAAATTTAAATCCCGATTTGCTCGATATAATTATCAAGTTCCGGTCACACAAGATCGCCATTGTTTCTGACGTGGAGAAGGCTTTCTTGCAAATTTCCCTATCAGAAAAGGATCGTGACGCTGTCAGATTCCTATGGTTTAAAGATGATCCAAGCCAGATGGCCCAAAAAGAAGATCCTGAAGTAATTATCTATCGAATGAGAAGAGTCCTGTTTGGTCTCACTTCAAGCCCGTTCCTCCTGACTGCCACTATCAAGCATCATTTACAGAAGTACAAAGAGCAGTATCCCGAAACGTACAAGATTCTGAACAACGATCTGTACATCGACGATTTAGTGTCCGGAGACAAGAACGACGAATCAGCTTTTAAGAGGTCAAAGGAGTCCTGTAAAATAATGGAAGAGGGAGCAATGAACCTCCGCAAGTGGCAGACCAACTCTTTGGCATTACGCAAAAAGTGGCAAGATGAGGGAATGGTAGATAAACACCCTTCAGAACTAGAAGTCGATTTAACCGCTTCAACGCAGATGTTAAAGGTTCTGGGTATTTCATGGCATCCCAATGAAGACGAGTTCAGATTTCAAGTTGACCGGATACTGGAATATTTAGAAGAATTCAAAAATACAAAACGCAGCGTGCTGCAAACGTCAGCCAGAGTATTTGATCCAGCCGGATACATATCACCCTTTACAATCAAAAGCAAAATTCTCTTTCAAGAAATTTGGGAAAAAGGGGTTGATTGGGATGATCCCCTCCCCTTGGATCTTCTAAAGAAGTTTGAAGACTGGAGACATGATCTCCCCTTTTTGAGTGAGGTCACCATACCTCGATATTATCAATCAGCTCACCTAGAAGAAGATATTTTATCAAAGCAATTGCATTGTTTCACCGACGCAAGCGAGCGGGCATATGGCGCCGTTGTTTATATACGCTACGAGACAACATCTGGAAGATTCGGTGTAAGCATGGTGGCGTCGAAGACAAGAGTATGTCCGATCAAAAAGATAACGCTCCCCAGATTGGAACTAATGGGCGCACTAATTGGGGCACGGCTAACTAAAAGGTTACAAACCATACTAGAAATTCAGGAAGAGAGGATAACCTTCTGGAGCGATTCCCTGGTGACGCTGCATTGGATAAAGGGAACCGCTAAGAAATGGCAACCGTTTGTCTCGAACAGAGTGTCCGAGATACAGCAATTAGCAGATCCCAAAACATGGAAGTTTTGCAAAGGAAAGGAAAATCCAGCGGATTTTTTAAGTCGAGGACAAGGCGTCAGAGAACTCATTTCAAACGAAGTCTGGTGGAACGGTCCAAATTGGCTAGAACTGCCAGAAGAACAATGGCCCGTGTCGAACCATAAATTTAAAGAATCTGATACAGCCATTAAGCAGATAATCGAGAGCGAGAAGCGAAAATGTTACGAAGAAGTCGCGCAGAACAGTTGCGCTGTAGAAGACAAGGTCGAAATTTTGGACCTAAATAAATATAGTACATTATCACGTCCCGTCAGAATTATAGCTTGGGTCATGAGATTCGGACATAACACTCGAAATTCTGGAAAGAAGAAGTCGGGAGAACTAAGCGCAGAAGAATTAATGAGCGCTGAACAACATTGGGTGAAACGCACTCAAGCTGAAGCCTTCACCGAAGAATTGAAGTCGCTGAAGACAAAGAAGAAAGTAACCAACCCCTCGAAAATTAAAGAATTTAACCCGTTTTTGGACGAAAACGAAATAATAAGAGTAGGGGGACGGTTGCAGGCTTCAGACTTCAGTTATAGCGAAAAACACCCGATTCTTCTTCCGTACCAACACCGTTTCTCAGAGCTACAATTAAACTCCGCCCATCAAAGAGTCTTGCATTCAGGGCTTTCGGATACCCTTGCTCAATCGAGAGAAGAATTTTGGATAGTGAGGGGAAGGCAACTTGCCAAGAAAGTTTTAAATCGATGCATTGTATGTAAGAAATGGAAGGCACAGCCGGCCAGCGAACTTACTGCCCCCCTGCCAAGAGACAGAGTCACCGAAGCTCCTTCCTTTGAAATTACCGGGATGGACTTCGCTGGACCCGTGTACGTTAAGAACGCGGGACAAACTACGAAGGCTTATATCGCTCTTTTCACCTGCGGGGTCACAAGAGCCGTTCACCTTGAACTTACGTCAGACTTGACAACTGAAAATTTCATGTTGTCCTTTAGAAGATTCGTCGCTAGAAAAGGCGTTCCTCGCGTAGTATATTCGGACAATGCCCAGACATTTAAGAGGGCTGACAAGGAATTAAAAGCGCTTTTTGACACAATAGAAGATTCGAGAGTACAGAATTACTTCGGAAAGAACGGGATAACTTGGAAATACATTGTTGAGCGCGCGGCGTGGTGGGGAGGATTCTACGAGAGAGTGGTGCAAATGACCAAAAAAGTAATGAAGAGAATCCTGGGGCGAGCGTTTTTGTCCTTTGAAGAAATGACAACGTTTTTGGCTGAAACAGAAGCAACAATTAATTCAAGGCCAATTACGTACGTAAACAACGCTCCCCACGAACCGTCACCTCTGACCCCGAGCCATTTCCTATTGGGTAAAAGAGCTACATCACTCCCCCCTAAAGGGGCGTCGAAGTCGCAACCAAAGGATTCCACACAGGTGGAATTGACGAAACGTTGGAAGTATCGCCAGAGTTTATTGGAAAAACTTTGGTCTCGTTGGCGTTACGAGTACATTCTAGAATTGAAGTCAGCCCATAGGGTGTCGCAGCCAGGCGACGGCCAGATTAAAATGGGAGGCATGGTGTTATTGGTAGAAGATAAACAACCACGCCAAACTTGGCAATTATGCCGTATAGTAGAAGTTTTCAAGGGTCGCGATGGTCGCGTTAGATCATGTTTAGTTAAATTACCGTTCGGAAAAACATTAAGAAGACCCATAAATCTATTGTGCCCTTTAGAAATTGAAACTGAATGATTTAACTGAATTGCTGGAAATTTATTTTGATTTGTAATTGTTTTTCAATTTTTTTGTTGTATTTGTATCTTTAATTCATGTAACAGAAGCGTAAATTTTGAATAAGAAAAAAATGTAGAATATAAATTGTACGGACTAAGGTATGAACAATCGTTCATAGGTGGGGAGAGTGTTGCAACCATAATAGTGTAGAGGGTTTTTAAGACTCCTAAATAACGTGTAGGGTGGTCTAAAGGACCAAAAACCCCACTTCACGGAGGTCGCGGGGTTTTGGGAGAGAAAAACGTTCTCTCACATGAAATGGAAAGTTTTTGAGTCACGCTCTCCCCATACCCCTTTTTTTTTATTGAAGCTAGTTTTTTTTTAAGAGAGAAAGGCAGAAGTAAAAGAAGAGCGCGAGTGGAAGGATGTACTTCCTCTCGAAACATTAAAATTTTCACTTTTAAAACTACAGAAGAGTATTCGTAATTATTTCGAAACTAATGTTACAACACGGGTTTTGTAGGTATACCGGGCTTGAGAACTCACTATCCATCACGCACCATAACTCTGATGGCGTCTGTAAAATCATTGGTTGGTAGCAACGAAAGTTCCTAGACGCAGGAGCAAGGTGCAGGATATATTATTCGTTAGGTGTAATTCGTCATACATTATGATTAGTCTACAAACACTTCTCACTAAATCCGCCTACCTACGTTGAATGAAAATGGATGTAGCACAATGATTCCAATTAGCTGTATGCATTCCATAAAGGGAAGGGGTGACTGCCGGGTGTCGTTTTTGATTTAGGATTAAAACATATCGGTATCGAGGGAACATGGTATTACAGTAAACAGCCTAATAAAAAAATGAAAAAAAACTGGAGATGTTATAGAAGATTTAGGGGAATGAAATCCATTTAACGCCATCTTAGAAAGAAAAAAAAAGTTCTTTAACGGGAAGGATCAAATCTAGAGAACCCACTACAGAGATTTAAGAAGAAGAGGGTAAAAAATCCCCCGCGATGGATACACGGCGAGATAAGAAATGCAGCTTAAAGCTTTAAAAGCTTTCTAAAAAATGTTATTGTATAACTAATACCAGAGAGAGAGAGAGAAGCGCTTAAGCTCTTTTCCGCTTCTTATTATTAGATCTTCGAAATGATTTAGCTTCCGTCCGTTATGATGAAGAAAGTTGGATACTTATCAAAATCTCCACTTTAATGTTATTTTAAAAATTTATTTTTGTTTATTTTTTTTTTGTTTTATTTATTTTTGCTATTTTTATTTTATTTATTTATTTTTGCTATTTTTATTTATTTATTTATTTATTTTTGCTCTTTTTATTTATTTATTTATTTTTGTTATTTTTATTTATTAATTTATTTATTTGTTATTTTTATTTATTTATTTATTTACTTATTCTTGTTATTTCTATTTATTTATATCTTATGGTTATTTCTATTTATTTATTTATTAGTTCTTTTGGCTTAATCAAATTCCGGGAATAGGATCTTGAAACTACATTTAATTAATGAATTTATCAATTATCTACGGGAATTTTGTAGAGAGAAATAATGGACAATGTTTTTCTATTTATTTGAAAGTGCCCTTAAATTATGTATCTAACTTCAATAATAACTAATTAAATTAGGCCCGAATATATGGTGCCAATATTCTCCTAATTAAAAAGAACAATTATAGTTTAACCCATTCCTTGAAAGCAGCATTAAAGCTACAAGTATCACGCCCCTCGACTTACAAAGAGAAATTTGAGTGAGTGAGAGAGAGATGGAAAAATTGTAACTTTTTTCTTTGAGGGATTTTTAAAATATCATCAACTTGAGGATTTATGCGATCATCTAGATTGCAATGAGAGTGTATTAAATAGACAAGAAATGTCAGAAGCCAAGGCGGAAAAACGTGGCCTGAAAAGATAGCGAAGCGACCATTTCATTTTTCAATTTTTTCTCATTTCTTATTTCTTTCCTACTCAGGGTGGGCCTCTGCCAGTTTTAAAAAACGATGTGCAAAGAAAAATTATTTACTTCTAATGTAAACTTGATAAGAAATTAATATATATTGAGATGGGCTCGTTTAGGAGGAAGAATTCGGTGCTCGTGCTATGGAAGACGGTAGCTTGTCTAATGTATTTTGATAAAAATAAATTCGGAAGCATTTGATAAAGGGGATATCAAAGACATTTAGATTCTTAATATTTTTTTGTTAAATATCATTTTACAAGAGCTGGTCTATTTTAGCATTTATAAATGGCTACTAGTAAAAAATTCACCAGACGTTGTCCTTCAGTGAGCCGGTCGGGATATTGTTTATTTTTGGTTTTGGGTTGCCATTTTTAAAGATGGCGGCAAATTGAAGTCCAAAAGCTTACCATAAGACCCGTTTATAGGGTACAGGGAACCAATGTACTAAATGATAAATTATTCTGTTGAAATTCACAGATGTTATTCCAAAAATAAAGTTATTTCTACATTTCAAGATGGCCGCGGATTTGGAAAAATATTTCTTGGTACTTGCCTACTACTTAAGAGTAACGTCTCTTCAAAATTTCACTCATCTAGTTAAAGTTGTTTGGTCTGGGCGTTGATTTATAAAATCAGTAAATTCTTTATTGTAATTTTTAATAAAACTTAAAGGCAAGGATCAAAACTGAAGCAAAAATAATACAGGTTCATTATCTCTTTAAAGTCCCTCAAAAATAAATAAATAAATATAAAAAAGAATAAAATGATTTATATACATGTAGGGCAACTTATCTTCTTTCCCCCCCCCCCTCTCTCTCTAAGGTACAGGTAAACAATTTCGTACATCTCCTCTTTCTCAAATAAGGAAAAGTATTTCCGTTTTGTTTTTTGTGTATTTCTTTTAGTTCGATATAATGTATTTATATATATATATATATATATTACTAGGTAGTAAATAAGGATTTCTATCCTGGGAAAAAAAAACAAAACTAGTTTTGGGAGATCTGCCTAGTCCTAACAGTAGCAGATCGAGAGAGAGAGGGGCCAGGCAAATTTATCAGGAGACGTATCGTTTTTCAGGGCTCAGGTAGTCCGTGAAAACGGATAGTCTGCCGTCGAAAGGCGTTGTCCTTATATACGTTAAGACTATAGAAAGCCGAACCGTAGTCAGAGCGAGAGAAGCAATCGGAATAGGCCTAACGACAGTTCCTCCTAAAACCGGAATCGTGGACGAGAAATCATGAATATATGTCCTATTTCCAAGTGCATAGCCACACGCTCCTTTTATAAATATTACAGAGGAAGGCTATTAATTGAAGTAAAGATTCAAGGCGTACCAAGGAATGCGACAACTCTTTCTAATATATAGTTTATAGACTAGGTCGAAGAATTTATACCAACCATTTACACCAGGATACAAGGCTACTTGGCGGACAAAGTGCATGCCGTACCAAGTAGTCTCGACTCTTGGTGTAATTGTAAAAAGTGTCAATCATTCTATTATATATGTATTTGTTAATATTAATATTAATATTAATATTAAGAAATTCAATGTTATGACTATCCAGAGAGAATTATAAAAAAAAAGAGTATAGTCTCTAGATTCTTGAAATGTGCTTTCACAAATGTTCATTAAATAATTATAATTAATTGTTTTTGGTCCAACCCTCTGCGTGACGTAGACACTTTCACCCCTCCTCCATCTCCCTAAGTAGTGTAGCAAACAAAAGACTAGAATCAACCTTTGACCTAAGTCTTTCTACTTCTCTCCTAATCCGTTTGTTAACTTTAACAGCTCATGAATGGTAATTACTGAATCGAACTGAATTCTACAAGCCATTCAGTCCGTTGCAGATAGCATTTTGAATTGCACAAGTCACAAATAACTGGCAACACTTGTCTGCGCACTATCTTAGTCCATAGTTGTTTGGGAACAAAGTACTTAATTAATGATCAACAAGACCTTAAGATAAATGTAATTAGTTCAACAAGTCTAGCGCATCCCCAATTACAATATGACAAAATTTTACTTCGAACTAACTTACTTCTGATTTCATAACTAGAACTGTGATGGATTCTCTCGTTACACACACAGAGAGAGAGAGAACCAAATCAGATAAACAATAGAGAAAGGCCCCGCAGTATGTAGCACACAGCGCGAACGCTTATAGTGTTATGTAACGGTAGTAGGTATACTATATGCGTGGGAATGGCGGGAATTAGAGGGGGAGGGGAGTGGGAGAGGTTTTGGCGCGAAAATCTTGATGAACGAGATTTATTTAGGTTCCCGCCCGGTTCGGCTAATCAGATTAGTTAGGGCGGAATAAGCTTTCATTGCCAGCTAGCGTCTATATACACTAAACTTTGTACGAGTTACTAAAGTGAATGAAATTACGCGTCTAAATTAGAGAAATATGTATAGAAAAGTATGAACTTTTTGGCCTATAACTCTATTAACTTACTAAACTCGAATATAGGTGGCTGAAACCACGTGGTTTTGACCAATTGTCGGAATGGCAAAATAGCAGAGGATCGAATACAAATCTCTATATTAGGAATGGGTTAGGTTAGGATGCGGGGATTACATTTTCAAATTAAACTTGTCTGCTGGTTTTCTAAACATTATGGTCAGTAGTGTCATAAGTTTATAAGATATGTTCCTCCATAAGTTTGTCGCTAGTTACAAACTGTAGCTTGTCATGAAGTGAGGGGGGTAAATCATAGATTCGAGGTAAAGCGACGCATGCCTGGTGAGGCGCTGTCAAAGGCTTAGTAATGTAGACTAAATAGGACCTAGATGGAAGTTCTGCAAAACTAACCACCGAGTGTAGGACTTCAATTCTCGCTTGTCGTTCTGCTAGAACTAGCTCGAGCTGTAAGTCTCTCAGTAGCATTACGAAGTATAAGTAGTGTCATACTTATGGTAGGAACATATCTTATAAACTTATGGTAGTATTAAGAGTCGCTTTGCTACAGTATATCGACTAAATGTACACCGAACAATTAAAGGATTTGCCTTATGACTGTAGCTTCTAACTCGTATATTGTTTCCTATTAAGGTAACTCCATTAATATCAAGTTCACCTTATACACGCCTGTTGAATTAGGGACTTTTAACAAATAAGATGTCAATATGGAAAGGTGTATACGGATTATACAAAAACTTAATCCCCTGGATTTAATTGTAAACATGATACAATTGAGAGATGTTGAATAACTGCACGAGAGAAGTTTAGGATAATTGTCGGTATCTTTGGAGTTACGATGAATGGTAACGTGAAATCATTACGAAAATTAATACACACAGAGAGCGAAGTGAAGGAAATTCCAAATTTAACCTTTCTTGATTATTAGTCAGTCTATCAGGACTTCATTTATACAGGGTGTTTCTGATAAGTCTACCATAAATTAAGGGGGATGTTCTTTGGGAAAACGATTTTGAGTCGAAAATGATAACTACTATCTCCATTTTGACCTAAGGGCCACTGTTTTCAAGTTAAGATTGTAAATAGTATTTTACGGATGATCCCTTTTAAATTTAATTAAGAAACTGAAAGACAATAATTTATAATTTAATTTAGGGGTCATCCCTAAAACTACAGTCAGTCAAATTATAACTCGAAAACAATGTCCCTTGTGGATTCAAAATGGAGACAAAAGTTATCCCATTTTCGACTCCAAAATCGATTTCCCAAAGAACATGATTTATGCATACAGACTTATCAGAAACACCCTGTACATATACGCATAACATTTTGGTACATTCTTAAAACCATGCATGTTGCAATACACTTTTCATTGTACATATTAAATACGAGTAACTTAGACCAAAAGTATATAACAAAGTAGTGAAATGAAAGTGAAAGTAAGCGAGTAGTAGATAGATGAATGTCTAAAATTCCCCTAAGGACAGAAAAATAAGTATAAGAAAAGTCAAGAAGCCGTCTTGGTCGAGAGTTTGCCATCTCATTCTTCCAAGAAAAATCCCTGCGATCCGAAAATCCCATATGGATGTCCAATCCAATATAATACTGAAATGCCTGGGGTCGTATTAAATCCGGGTAAGCGGGTGTGATAGGTTAAAGGACGTTGGGGTTACCTTCCATGGTATTAACACTCACCCCGCGTCATTATCCCCTTTCGGACAACAGGGTACGTCCCAACCAATAAAGTCGGCACTCGTCAAAGAAAATTAAAACTAACTTTTTGGTGTTGGCGACCATGGCCAAAAGTTTCTTAATAAAAATTTGGTGACTTAGACGATGGGTTGGGTAGGGTTGGGTTGGCAAGGAGTGATGAAAAAGAAGAAGAGACTGCTATTAAAAAGCTTAGGATGAGTTTACAATACGTTTCGTGTCTAAAATGCTATAGAACTTTAAGTATTCTCTGCCTCGTTTAGATAAGGGTATTATAGCTTAGTACACGTTGAATATTGCGTCTGGAATCAACTAGACTCGTTAAGATCCAAGAGGATGAGGCACGGACAGGATGGATGTAAAAAGTAAAACCAGACCGAGGCTTAATTGTAAAACGGGAACTAAGGGGAAAACAAGGCTTTGCAAATTTTTCAGTCTGTTTTTTATTTTTTATCTTATGCGCAATTCTTTTTTCTCTCTCTCTCTGTGTGTCTCTCTCTCTCTCGCTCTCTCTCTCTTTATATGGTAGTAAGCAAACAGCTAGCCACTAGGCCTAATATCGCTAAAGTCCGTCCTGCTTTTATTACAGTTTCCCAAAATTCCAAAAAACAAAAAGATAAAAAAACAAAAAAAAAACAAAAATAGAATCTATAGAGAGAAACTAAAAGAAAAAGAACGCGACTTCAAACTGTCAGCGTTTACTTTTAAATTGCTTCAAACCCTGCAAACCAACACACACAAAAAAGAGTATAAAGTTTTTGGGGAAATTTTGCAGCTAATGCAAACCTTACTGGCTATAGTCAACCCAGCCACGAGACTAGACTCGAGTCCACTGTTTTTCTACACGGGATTTCAGCAATAATAAAATACAAAAAAATTGCCAGGTCTTTTTTTTTCCTGGGGTTGGTTTTTATGTTTGTCTATTGAAAGTTTCAAGCTTCAATCAAATAATGGTTTGAAGAAAACTAAACTATAGCTGCAAACTCAAAAGGTCTCTCTCTCTCCGTGCATGCCTTTTTCTTGTTGTAATTTAAAAATAAAAATAAATGTTATTCAACTAAACGATGCCCATTATTCCCAAATGTCACGTTTTCTTTTCTGACAACTTTGACGAGAATTTTACTTTTAATCACGTAACGTTCTTGCGTCAGTAAATACCAGAATAACTCGATCACGCTGTGCTTGGTGTACTTGGAAGTATTATAATTATCCCACATTAAAATCGGTACTTCAATTTGTATTAAATTATAATTTACTGAATTCGTTAGACATTGCAAAGATAAGGGCCATAAAAACAAAATAGTCGAGTTCTTTTTCTCAAATCGTCGACATTTGTTTTACAAATCGTCGAAATTTGCTTTCAAATCGTAGAGATTGTACTCAAATCGTCGAGTTTCATAATAATTTATGAAAATGGTGATTCAAAAATGGTGGTACTACCGAAGTACAGTGGGATGATTCCATGGGAAAACAATTTTGATCCTGAAATGTAACTTCTATGACTGATTTTGCAATAATGGACATCCCCTAAACAAGTTATGATTAGACTGCTTTAAGTAATTAAATTAGAAATCACTGCCTTTCAGTTACTTACGTTAAATTTAAGGGGCCATCTCTAAAACACTCCAAACATAAATTGTTTGGGGCGTCCCATATGGAAAAATCAGTCATAGAAGTTACATAATTTTCGACACTCAAAATTGATTTCACATAGAACCATCCCACTGTATGTACTTCGGTCCTCTCATTTTGGAACACCCTGTACATCCAGTCATAATATCTGATGAAAATAAGCCTCATTTAATTCACCTCTTCACATTTAAAAAAAAAGGAAAAAAAGGGGGTTCCTTTTCCAAACTTATCACACCTTAAAAATGATAAAACATATACCTATATAAAAAATATCACATCTACGCAACATGGATATAATATTAAAAACTAAAAAAATGGCGTTAAAAAGTTATATCACAAAACCAAAACTGGACGAGTAGAAAAAAAAGTGTATATAAAATAGTCCAAGAGTTGGTACGTTGGAAGCGAGAAAAAAACCATTAGAACATGCTAATGTCGTTCATATAGCATCATAGAGCCGTGGGCCATTTCCTTCCTAACCACGACCCCCCCCCCCCAGTCTGGCCACAAAGCCAGTAATAGTTCCAACGGGAATGCATACAGCTACTGGGAATAATTGTGAACCCATATATCTCCCATGTTAATTTCTACTTGGGTATTGTGGGTATACCGGGCTTGAGAACTTACTATCCCCGTCACGTTTCGTAATTCTGACTCTTGCGCGCAAGATACAACGCAATAATTTGCAAGGTAAAATTCGTCATACATAATTGTTTTGATATGTCCTTATTCTTTGTCTTGTAACATAATGAGACGTATAAACTAGAATAACTATTTAATCATATTTAATGATTTAATGAAAAACATTTACAGAGGAGACATTTGAGTTCGTTATACATAGTTGTCCTGTCACTACTAGTCTGACTCAGCTAGATTCCTAGTACAAAAGTATTGATATAGAGACAAGAATGATACTCTATGTTTTGGTTCAGTTCAGTTCAGTTCAGATATTCTAACAATTATGATCACTCTAGCTAGCTATTACCACAAAATCCGAGTATAGATATGTTAAGTGAAAATTGATATAGTACGAAATGATTCTTAGTAGCTGTATACATTTCCTGTTCCAATGTATGTGCCTCACAAAAAAAGAAGATCCCAGTGAATTCGCACCCTCTCTTGGAGGTTTCCCTCTCCCCCATCTTTGTGGAAGCGCAAGAGCAAAAGGAGGATACCGAAAAGGATGGGGAAAAAAAGAGAAGAGAAGGAATTACCCCCGAAGGTCTTTAAAAATATGAAACGATAAAAGGTATAAAAGCTTGAAGCTACCTTTCCTCGGTCGGTTTTTATGATAAAAGTTCATCTCAATTTACTTTATTTATTCTCACATTATGGAAGAAGGTAAACTATATAGGAAGGAGCCTGCGAGGGACAAAAAAATATATATTGCATCTTTTCATTGTTGTTTTTTATAGACTTTATCGCCAGGTTTTTTACAATATTACTTTTTCTTTCTAAACTTGTGAAAACGGTTCCACGCACTTAAAAATGGGATAAGCGAGAAGATGATGTGTGACATAGAAAAAAGAAGGGGAATGGATAATTTTTTTTTATAAAGGTTGGATGCTTGATTATATGTCTCTGAACCATTTTTATATATTTATATATAATATCTTTTATAATATATAAAGAAAAAATTCTGTTTTTCTGTTTTTGATTTTATATTCTTTAGCTCGCAAAATTGATAAAAACATTTTCGAGTCAAAATCTCCTCCTTAAGAACATTTTCGAGTCAAAATTCCCCAAAGAATATTTTCGACTCAAAATTCCCCAAAGAACGTTTTCGACTCAAAATTCCCCAAAGAACATTTTCGACTCAAAATTCCCCTAAGAACATTTTCGAGTCAAAAATTCCCTAAGAATATTTTCGAGTCAAAATCTCCCTAAGAATATTTTCAAGTCAAAAATCCCCCAAAGAAAATTTTCGACTCAAAATCCCTCAAAGAACATTCCCCTTTAATTTATGGCAGACTTATCAGATACACCCTGTATAATAATCATCTTACATATGCTATAAAAAGTAAAGAAATATTTGGACTAATCTTTACGAAAGCATTTTTAACAAACATTTACAATCTTTATACTTTCCAATAAGCTGAATTAATAGTTATTTTATAAAATATATTTCAGTCAATAGGTTAAAGGCCCTTAACACCCCTAAGAGCAGTTTGTCAATCATGGACTTGAATTTAATCCCAGCGAACTAAATATACGCGAATATTGTAAAACCCCTGGAGCTAAAATCCGTTCAACTCGGCATGGAACTTGATTGAAGTTAGTACAGTAACTAATCAAAATCGAGGGGCTAATCACCACTGTATGATTTGAAAGTCCCTGTACACCGATTACGTTTTAGGTGTGTAATCATTTTAGCACTGTCACGGGCAGGACTTCTAAATATTACGCGTAATCAATTTAGTACAGTCAAAGGTACAGCGGAGTACACCGATTACACTGAGTGAGCAGCCCCTCGATCAGAATCGTGTTAAGCTTAAAGTAGCGTTAGAAAAGCAGAAAGTCTAGCGTAGCTTCTATTAAGACGATAACCGCAAACGCATTTATAAATTTATATTCAGTATAAGAAGCTTTGAGATTTCAATGTAATCCGATTAAAGAACTCGGTCAAGCTATAAATCATTTCAATGATTTGTGGGAATATTTCTAAATTTTGATAGATATTGAACGAGGATAAGAAGTATATCAATTTCAATTATTCCTAGTATCTGTATGTATTCCTGGTTCCAAACACAAATATAACAGTAACTAAAGATTGGACTACCATCCCAGAGTAAATTGTAGAACAATTTTAAACATTTACACCAATTCCAATCGTTCAAACATAACGCAAAATTCATCTTCTTTCTAGAGCACTAATTATGCGTTAACAAAGTTTCGAAACGTGCATTACAACTCCTCTCCTACTTCCTCCATCTTTTCTTGAGTTTTAATCTAAACACCAATGTTCGTGAAAATGCAAGCGATATTAAGGGAAGCCATAATTAACCATACCATAAGTTCATATGATATGTTCCTCTCATAAGTTTGTCACTGGTTACAAACTGGAGCCTTGTCATGAAGTGAGTGAGGTAGGTCATAGATTCTTGTGGTAAAGCGACATACGCCTGGTTTTGGCGCTGTCAAAGGCTTAGTAATGCAGACTAAATAGGACCTATTGGAAGTCCCTCAAAACTAAGTAACCGAGTGTAGTACTTCAATTCTCGCTGGAAATAGCTCGAGCTGTAAGTCTCTCAGTAGCATTACGAAGTATAGGTAGTGTCATACTTATGGTAGGAACGTATCTTATAAACTTATGCAGTAAAATCCCTACGCGGCGCGTGTTTCTCTACCTTTTGATTCATTGTCTCTAATTTCTGAAATACAGGAACGGGAAAGCCGAGAAGATTTTCACCGGTTACAAATATTTGGATGAACATTTTCGTGTATGTACCTTTTATTTTTCCAGCTGACAAGTCTCATAAATTCAGAGAAACGAATTCGAGTCCTTCCTTAGCTAAGCCTACGTAACTCGTAACGTGAAAAGAGTAGGGCTAGGGGGTCCAGGTCTACAAGGAGAAAGTAAATTATGGAAATGGTCCCCGGAACTCGGAACTAGGTTCTTCTTGGAAGGCATGGAGGAAAAGGATTAAAAGGAGCAGCGGAAAAGATATTTCATTGTATCATCGTTAAAAAAATAAAGAAACACAAAAGACGATTTCTCTCAGACCGTTTCAACCCATTTAAAACCCTAGAATGCAGTACACTGATTTGGAAGTGTAAGAATTAATTGGTGATATGGTTCGGTACTTGTTTTAGATTTTTTTGTATGGGCGAATTGACTTGTAATTACGTTTCATTATCCATTATATTACTAATTTTTTCTGCTAACTAGAATTATTTTAAGATACTTTATCACGGTTCAAACTACTTTTGGAAAATTGGTTACACTGACATTTCCAGATTTTTCCCGTGTATTTCCAGGTTTTTTCCTCTTATATTTCCAGGTTTTTCCCCACATGCACATCCCTAACATTTAAAGGTTTTTTCTTAGAAATATCCCAGATTTTTCCAGGTTTTTCCCCTTATATTTCCAGGGTTTTTTCCCCACATATATCCCTAACATTTCCAGGTTTTTCCCCTTATATTTCCAGGGTTTTTTCCCCACATATATCCCTAACATTTCCAGGTTTTTTCCCCACATAACCATCCCTATCCCAGATTTTTCCAGGTTTTTTCCCCACATAACCATCCCTATCCCAGATTTTTCCAGGTTTTCCCCATATATTTCCCAGAGATTTCCAGGTTTTTTCCCTATATATTTCAATGACATTTCGAGATGCAAGACCACCTAATAACTGCAGAAGTGGTTTATTGGACTTGGAGTAAAATTATGGGAGTAGTTTTTTAAGTTGAAGCTACCCCTTCAGAGGAAACTTACTCAAGCCTCACAAATTCCCAGATTTTCCCTAAAAAATATAAATTTACCTGAGTTTCTAGTGAATTTTAGTCAAAAATTTATTTCCCTGACATTTAGCCTACTGCTGATAAGATAAACCGTAACTTAGTTAATTACAAAGACCTTAATGTCAATATAATTTCACGAGGGAAGTAAACTTTCCATCATGAGGATAGAGGCCACCAACCATTTCATCTTAGAACAATGTAACGCGTAAACCGTTTTAGTTAAACCTAATGGAATCGTCTACCTTGTTATCTATTGTACGAATGCAGTTGAATAAAAACCCCAAGAAAACACTTTAATCTTTAATTAAAAGCCAAGAAAACTCGAATAAATAAGGCGGCGTTATACTAGGCCTAGTTCTGAAGGCAAAAACGTATAGTATACGTGCATGAGAATCTGGCGAAACTGGAAAGACAGTAAATCTTAACTCCAGCTAGGGAAGAAGGCCGGCTTTTCACGAGTTGTTGTACCTTAAATTTCTAAACCTTCTTTTGGCGCCTAGCTGGAAAAGAATTTCCTTGGCGCGCCAACTTCTCAAGGGAAAGTAAAAATAAAAATTTAATAAAAATGAATTCAACGTGTGTTAGGGAGGGTGTTACCACCGAATATATGAAGAAGAAGAAGAAGAAGATTTACAAGTCTGAGCGAAAAGACTTTGAAATTAAAATACATTTGTTTAGAAACGTTTTTAGTTTTTTGGAGATGCTTACTACAATGTAAAATTTGGATTATTTTGTACAGGAGATTCCGGTATAAGTGCGGGCAGTTTATCGGGTTTTTTTTTAAATTGAATTAAAGTTGATATTCGTCTTCAGCACCTTTAATTTAGTCAGAAACAATGATATTTGTTTTGTCGAAAAAAATATTTTTGGTTTGTAAAAAATTATTTATTAATTTAACTTTTGTAATTTAGCCATTTCGCCTATGTCTTCATTTCGATTTAAAGAATGAGGGGGCTTGAGTCTTACTTTTTGAAAAATTATTTTCCATGTATTATGTTTATTTTGAAATATTCAAAAAAAAAACTATAAAACATTTCCTACGAAAAGGTTCAATAATTTTTGAGGATGATAAACACGAATTTTTAATTTAAAAAAGTGTCCGGTAAACTGTACTTGTTCCGACGCCAAGATTGTGGTAATGCACATTTGTAAATATAAAAATACCCAATAAAAATCAAAGTTATAAAAAAACTGATTTAAAGTGAGTAGGCCTATATTATAAAAA
The DNA here is from genome assembly GCF_054372755.1 of Phalangium opilio. Classification (NCBI taxonomy): domain Eukaryota; kingdom Metazoa; phylum Arthropoda; class Arachnida; order Opiliones; family Phalangiidae; genus Phalangium; species Phalangium opilio. Next base: position 2,511,971 of record NW_028324156.1, read on the forward strand.
TTAAATAATAACAAATAGAAATTAATTCCACTGTAGCATTCTTCTCACTCTGAGCTCATTCAAAATCAAAATAATTAAAAACAGCGCAGAGTCTGTATCAATCACTTAACGATTTCCGAGTCGAAAGAGAGTTTTGGCTATACAGGGTGATCTAATAAGTTCGACATAAATTAAGGGACACTGTTTTCGCGTTATGATTTGATAAGTGTTTTAGGGATGACCCCTTAATTAAATTATTAATTATTCATTGTCTAAATCAGTTTCTTAATTAAATTTAAGGGGTCATCCGTAAAATACACCATCCAATCTCAACTCGAAAACAGCGTCCCTTGTGGCAAAATGGATATAGAAGTTACATTTGATTTCCCAAAGAACATCCCCCTTAATTTGTGGATGGAAGACGTATCAGAAACACCCTGTACATATAGTCATAGGAGCGTATTAACTTATTAAATACGGCGACTTAAACACGGTAGGGAGGGAATTGAAGGTGGGAAATAAGTTCGATTCGGATGAAGGATCCGTCTTCCTTCCATCCATCCCTCTTGGGGATGAATTTCTAATTAATTCCGGGTGAAGTTTTAATAAACCGAATCTAGCAAGTAGAACGGAAAAGAGGTTAATAGGGGGCAGAAACTTCAGCCTGACAAAAGTTCCCTATAAATATATATTTCAGAGTCATTTATAGACCTAGCCAGGAATACATACAGCTACTAGGAATCATAGTGCCCGTTGGATGTTAATTTCTGCGCGGGTTTTGTGGGCCGGGCTTGCATGAGAACGCCTCATAATTCTCACTTCCGATTTCACTAAATGGAGGGTGAAAAGGAAAAATGATTTTTTATCTATTCTTCCACTAATTTTAAGACCAATCTGCATAGTGAAAATCCAATAAATAACACCAAATTATTTTAAAATTACAATTAGTTCGAAATTTCATGGATAACTTTAAATAAGCACCTCCGACCAATCGCGTAATTCCCTGCCTTTTAGTTAACAAAAGACCATTGTCTCTTCGCGCGCAAATCTCATTAAATCTAGTGATAAATTACATTTGACACAGAGTGTGCCATGAGAATTTTGTTAACAAGAAGGAATGGCGTTACGCAATTGGTCCGAGGTACTTAATTAAAATTATCCATGAAATTTCAAACTTTTTGTGTTATTTCTTCGATGTTTCACTATGCAGATAATTGGTGTTATAATTAGTAGAAGACTCGAGAAAAAATCACTTGATTTTTCATTTCACCCTCCCTTTAAAGTTGGTAGCAACTTGAGGTCCTAGGCACGCGCGCAGCGAGATAGACCATTCGCCTAGAACTAGATACGTTGAGAAATGTACACAATGATTCCTATTACAGCTGTATGTATTCCTGAAAATAGGTTTTAAATATTCTCGGGCTAAACAAGGTTACTATATATGACAATCATCTCAATTTAAAATTCTACTTCAAAGCGAAAGGAATTCCGAGGAAAAATGTGTTTGATCCGCGACTCTGTTCAGTCAGGTGCGACGTGTAACCGGACAGAGAGTGAGAGAGAAATATCTCAAAGTGGAAAAGGGTTCGAGAGAAAACATTACCCAAAGTTAATATAAGATTCTCAAAGACTTCTCTATCACGGCAACTCACCGTTTTAATTATGATGTGTATTTTGTAAACGGAACTGGGCCAAAACTGATTGGGTTTTAGCGAACAGAAATTAAAGTTCGTCTCAGATAATAATGCAATTCCGAATCATTCATTGATCGTATTAAGATTTAAGGAACATTTTTCGTGCAAATATAAGTTTATCATCGGACTTTAAATGACGTTTTCTAAGCCAAAATTGAGTGAAATTTTAGACTTTCAAAATTAAAGTAATTCATGAAAATAGATCGGGTTACTAATTCTAAAGAAGTTTTAGTTCAAATGGTCATTGGTCAAAGAAGATCAAGCAAGGGAAGTTTGGTTTGTATAACAGAAATCTCTCTTTGCGAAACTTAGAAGGTCCATGTCTATATTCCGACGTTAATTTTAACTGCGCATGATCAGAGCAACACGTCAATTATACCATAAGTTTATAAGATACGTTCCATAAGTATGACACTTAATATACTTCGTAATGCTACTGAGAGAATTACAGCTCGAGCTAGTTCGAGGGAGAACGACAAGCGAGAATTGAAGTATTACACTCGGTTAATTAGTTTTGCAGGACTTTCATCATCTTATTTAGTCACTATACTAGGCCTTTGACAGCGCCTCACCAGGCGTCGCTTTAACTCGAATCTATGACTTACTTCAATCACTTCATGAAAAACTCCAGTTTGTAACCAGTGACAAACTTATGGCCTACATATCACCATAAGACTAGAGAGGCCGACGTCGGTAGTTTACGGTAGTTAAAGTTACAACAAACTTCCATGACTCAATCTTCCTTGGTGTTTGCTTATTCTAAGATTTCTAAATGAAACTAAAACAGAGCGAAGGGTTAAAGTTTCCCACACGATATCATAGCAGTTACCAACTCAGTGCAACAGGGTTCTAAAACCACCGTATAGACTACTGGATCTGAAACGATCCGCAACATTGAGAAGATAGAGGAGGAAGCGCTCCAGTTTTAAGAGATACATCTTGATTGGAGAAGGATAAATGTCCGAAAACAAGATCTCCATCCACAGCGGCCGGCCGGCCGGAGCAACCGGAACTATCTCTCTACCACTCTCCTATACTGCTTCTTACAAGCTGCATCTCCCTGGCTATAGCTCTTCATAGTTTCCTATTGGACTTTCAACCCCCATCCTAAACTCTTCCGCTATTACCCGTCCTTTAAACGAGCGATGATTTCAAAACACAGAAAGCCTCGAGATGGATTTGAAGCGACTTATATATATAACATTCTATATATCCTGTGATCCACTCTTTCAATCTAAGCCTCCTAAAAGGAATACTTAAACTATTCAAGAATCTTAGAGGAAAATGAGGAACAGAGGAAGTAATTTTTATCAACGGAAACGTATTGTCTCGGGTTTACATTTAACGTTTATAACAAAAAAATTAATTGTTGGGACGTTTTAAAAGCGGAATTAAAGTATCATTTAAATCGTAAAATTTTAAACACGCGCTACAAAAAGTGATATCTAGTTTATTAGGGAGAAGGTATAAGATACCTAAGTATTCGCGCGCCATAGTCCCAGTCCCCCTTTCAAAATACAAGGGGAGGGCGAAAAGAAGGCCGGGCTATTTCGCCTCTCCTCAGTCGGAAAATACCTAATTTTCGTCATTCGTGTCGCGTTGACGTGAGTTTTCAAGAACCAATGAGATGCTGGTTGTAATTTAGAGGCGGCGGGGATTAACTCCTACGTTTGGACCTACAACACTAATTTAAAAATTTTACATTTTAAAAAGAAATATTGTCCCTTCAAAATTAGGCGCTACCGGAAGTTAATGTAAGTTCCCTGTGACGTAGAGGGTCAAAAGTACACGAGAAATAAGGCTTAGGGCTAAGCCTAATCTTAATAGTAATGTTATTGCTAAGCACGTGAGTCGCGAGAGCTAGCGCATGAGCCAACCTCTGACGTAATTACAACGCGGAAATTGGAAAGTAAATAATTCCCGCGCATTTCGAATATCACAATTGATTAGAAGGAGAACTGCTTGGGTTTTTTAAATATTTCAAAAAATTGGTGAAATGTAAACCGATTTTAAGGAAACTTGTCTAATTTTAAAGAGAAAAATATCCCCTACCTCGTTAAATTGGATTTGAAAATGTGCGTTTTAAATGACACTTCGAATTTAAGTATACCTTTAGATTATATAAACTTCAAGTTGTAAGTAAAACTTAAAAGGAGACCAAGCACGTAGCCAAAGTCAACTCGGGACAGGACACGCGTCAGCCAGACGATGCCAAGGCCTGGGATGCCACGCAGTTGATGAGCGGTGAAATTTAATTAATGCCAAAACTCGAGTGTAATCCCGTAAAGGGTTTGTCCCGCTCAAAACCACCGACCGTCGAGCGACCCTTCTTCGACCCATGTGTCCCGCCCACCCTATACAGGGTGTTGCTGAAAAGCCTGTCAGAAATTAAGGGAGATGATGTTCTTAGGGAAATAGATTTCGAGTCTAAAATGTAACTTCTATGACATTTTGCTCCAAGACCAACTGCTTTTGAGTGTTTTAGGGATGGCCACTTACTTAAACTATTAATTAATCATTGTCTTTCAGTTTCTTAATTATTTAAATTTAAGGGTCATCCGTAAAATACTCCAAACATAACTAAGTGAAAACGGTGTCCCTTGTGGCAAAATGTAATAGCAGGGATAGATTTAATTTTAGAAGTAGGAATGGAGAACGGTTAGTATTTACTTCAGTCCGACTTATCATAGCCCAGTATAGAGCCCCTCCCTCCAACGCGTAACGAAAAGTTTAAATTATCTTATTGGCTGACTTAAACTACGTTTTGATGGCGTTGCTGACGGGGACGACGAAAAATACGTAATTTCTTTTTACCTCTGTCGCTATGACCCGCCTCTTCTTTCATACCCCCCCCCGTCAAGTGGAAGGGGGTCTGGGACTTTGACGCGCGCGCCCACATTACTCTATTCTCCATTCCTACTTCTAAAATTAAATCTATCCCTGGTAATAGCAATTACACTTTCGACTTTAAATTGATTTCCCAAAGAACACACGCCCCTCATAATTTCTAGCAAACGTTTCAGTACCACCCTGTATACCTATCACATTTAACCTTAAACTGAGTCAGTTTTGAAGGGCATCGGGAAGGAAAATCGAGATTTTATGGCAATCGACAGACGGTGGCTTGTTTTATAATCAGACGCTAAGTGTACGGTAGCTATAGCTAAGGATATTAGAATTCGAGACGTATCCAAAATCCAAAGGTCGATCACGTATTACAATAAGGGAGGCTAAAAATATTTCAACCTAAAATTAAGGCAGAGCGCGCGTGAGCTTCCTGTCTAATGAATGAAATTTCAAAATTTGCCTTGAAGTTGATTTCACCCCCGAACACCGGTGTAAAGCGGGTGGAACACATCTACAGGGGATGCTAGCCTAGCTCATCCGAAATTAGAGATTGTAGTTAGAAAATAAGTTATCGCGCTATACGGAGCCGATATTTGTTACGTAGGTATTAACCTTAATTTTATTCGTTAAAATTTTAAATAGGTAAATAAATTCTAATTTCGATAATTATTCAAAATAAATTAAACTTTCTATAAAGGGTTTTTTCTGATAAGTGTGATATAAATTAAAGTGTGTCTTTGTTCTTTGGGTAAAATTTAATGAAGAGAGTCATAGAACAGGGGCAAGAAGCGATATCTAGTTTACTAGGGAGAAGGTATTGTCTAAGTATTCACGCGCCATAGTCCCAGTCTGTATTGTTATGGTTCTAACAAGAACGGAGACGGGTTTTAGTTTAAAACGTAATGTTTATTACTCGCGGTCACAGAGAACTCTGATCGTTTATTACAGTTTTGGTTTATTAAGAAACCTCGTATTTTTAGGCCAAAGGTTTTTTATCATCTATTTTAACTATATGAGTCTTTCTTTAGAGAGCTAGATAACATTGGTTTTTTAGCTATCGCTACATCTTCCCTTTTCAGTTAAGGTGGGTTTTACATTAATATACATGATTCTTACACTAACATCAGTTTGACAGTTTAGAACAGCATAATTAATCTATCTGGACTTTTCCGGTGGCGCTGTGACCTTCTAACTATCGGATCTCTAGACTTCAAGTTCTGTGAATCCAAACGACCATCTTTTGACGAGGTGACGGATCTGGAGCCTGTTTGGTTGTCGGGTTCGGGCATTGGTCTTGAAATCGAACCCCCTGGAGCTGTGGCTGGATTTGGAGGGCTTGACAACCCTGAGACTGTTGCCGCTGTGGGAGATCTTGGCGTTGAATATCTGGCTGTTGGACATCTGTATATTAGCGATTCATCTCCTGTGTTGTGACCGGTGTTTCTACTCGGCCTTCTTTCATTCGCTTCGTTTCTGTTGTTGCGAAACGATTCCTTGACCAATCTCAGATGTCTTCGGTTTCTACGCCATCTTCCTCCTTCCTCTAGCTCGACTTCGTATGATCTGGGTGCTACTTCACGTATCACTTGACCTTTCCTCCTCCAGACTCCGTGCTGATTCAGTATTCGCACTACACTTCCTGGAAGAAGTGTAGTTAGTTCTTTTCCTCGCTCCTGTTGTTTTTTTTTCGTCGGTCTGTTGCTTTGAGTTTCTCTATCTACCCTGGGTAGTCTTGTTTTAAGCACTCTACCCATTAGCAGTTCTGCTGGAGACTTGCCATGTTCAAGTGGGGTGTTTCTAAAGCTCAATAGTCCCAGATGAAAGTCTTCTTCGGAATTTATGGCTTTCTTTAGTAGTCGTTTTGCGATTTGTACTCCTTTTTCCGCTAGTCCGTTGGACTGTGGGTATTCTGGGCTTGACGTCATGTTAATGAACCCATATTCGTCTGCAAACTCTTTGAACTCCTTTGAACTGAACGGCATGTTATCTGACATGACGATTTGAGGGATCCCTTGGCGGCCAAAAATCCGTTTCAGACATGAGATACTGATTTTGCTGACGTTGTTCTCAATGTCTCAACTTCTATGTATGTTGAATACGCGTCTATGGCGACCAGATAGTCGTTTCCCGCATTGTGAAACACGTCAGTCCCTATCATGTCCCATGGCTTGTCTGGTGTCTCTCTTATGATGTACGGCTCTTGGTGTTGTTTATATTGAAACATGTTGCACGTGGGACATCTTTTGCATTGATCTTCTATGTGACTGTTCATGTTGGGCCAGTATAGGCATTGTCTCGCCCTGCGGCGGCATTTCTCTATTCCAAGGTGCCCATCATGTATGATTTTCAGCATGGTGCTCCTCATAGTCTTGGGAACGACGATCCGAGATCCTTTTAGGATAAGCCCTTCTGCTTCGGTCAACTCGTCTTGAACGCTCGCGTATCCTGAGGTTTGTGTGTTTTTCTTTTCCCAGCCTTGATGTATTTGCTCCAGGACGCCTTGTAGTTCCTCGTCCTTTGCTGTTTCTTCTCGCAAGCGACCTAGCATTGACTGACTCACTGGTAATGAAGTAATTACTGCGTTTATGTGGACTTCGACTTCTTCATGTGTGTCTTTATCTTCAGTTGATCTCATTGGTAAGCTGGCTCGAGACAACGCGTCAGCTAGGATGAGGCTTTTCCCCGGGGTAAAGACGATCTTATATTGATATTTCATGAGCTTCAGAAACAGTCTCTGAAGTCTTGGTGGCACCTCTGCTAGTACTCTGTTAGCCATTGCTACTAGTGGCTTGTGGTCCGTCTCCAGGATAACCTCTTTTCCATAAATGTAGTTGTGAAACTTTTGACAACCAAACACGATTCCCAGAGTCTCCTTCTCGATTTGGGCGTATCTTGTCTCCGCTGACGTCAGTGTCCTTGAGGCATACGCTATGGGCGACCAGTTATCGCCCTGTCGCTGCATAAGTACTGCGCCCAGCCCGTCTTTCGAAGCGTCTGTGGACACTTTTGTATCCTTCTTTGGGTCGTAAAACTGTAGTACCGGTTGCTGAGTCAGCACTTTCTTGATGTGAGTCCACTCTTGGTGGTGCTCTGGCAGTATCTGATGGTCATCTACGCTCTGTTTTCTGAGGCTTCGCAAGCTTATAGTATGCGCGGAGAGGTTTGGTATATACTTTCCAAGGAAGTTCACAACTCCCAGCGCTCTTTGCACCTCCTTCTGAGATGTTGGCGTTGGCATCTTCAGAATTGCTTCTATTTTCCTGGGGTCCGGTTTGACCCCGCCCTTGGATATTACTTCTCCCATGTATGATACTTCTGTGACTTTGAATATGCACTTCTGTACGTTGAGCGTGGCTCTGGCAGCTTTCAGTCTAGACAGCGCTTCTCGGAGGTTGTGGTCGTGTTCAGGTCCAGATCTTCCCCATACTATGACGTCGTCGTGTAACGGTCTTGCGCCAGCCACGGTTTCAAATATCTGACTAAAGTGCTTGAAGAATATTTCTGGTGCCGATGCGATTCCAAATGGCAGTCTCTTGAAGCAGTATCGTCCATACGGTGTATTAAACGTCGTCAGTAACTGGCTGTCCGGGTCTAACGGAATCTGGTAGAACCCTGATGCCGCATCCAGCTTCGTGAAGAATTCGGCGCCTGATAGCTCAGCTTCTATTTCCTCTTTCGTTGGCAACTGGTAATGTTCCCGTAATATGTTTTCATTTAATGTTTTGGGGTCCAGACACAACCGCAAGGCTCCATCCTTCTTTTCCCGGATAACTAACGGGCTTACCCACTCTGTCGGTTCATTGACTTTTCTTATTATAGACCGTTTTTCCAGTCTGTCCAGTTCGGCCTTTAGCTTTTCTCTCAGTGAGTAGGGGATTCGTCGTGGTGGAACGATTACGGGAATGGCATTTTCCTTCAACCGAATCTTGCATGATGTTTTCAATCGCCCGATCCCTTTAAATACCGTAGAGAACTCGCTTATTATCCTTGTCCTGAACTCTTCCGGTTCTTCGGATGGATTTGGCTCTTCAGTTTTCACCATGTCTTCCTTTACTCTGAACTCTTCCGGTTCTTCGGATAGATTTGGCTCTTCAGGTTTCACCATGTCTTCATTTACTTCGTAGATGAGTCTCACTAACCCCAGATTCACGCAAGTTTCTCGACTCAGTATTGGTCTCTCCCCATGACCAACCAGGATCATTTCAGTTGTCACCTTCGAGGATTTTACTTCAGCTACTACTCGTATTGCGCCGAAAGTCTCGATTTTACTACCTCCATAGGCGCTGAGTCTAACAGCCGATCGCGTCACGGGTCTCGGAGACATCTTCTCGTAGTAACGTAGTGGCAACAGGTTCGCTTGAGCTCCTGTGTCTAACTTGTAGGGTACTGTGACTCCATTTACCTTGATTGGTACCACCCAATCAGCCGCGCTCTGTCGTGCCTCGACGGCGTCGATTATAAATTCCTCTTCACTGTCTGTCTCGCGCTGCACCTCATCGACGTCTGTTGCATTACAGGCTACGGCAAAATGATTCCGCCCTTCACACCTGTTGCAAATCTTCCCATACGCCGGACATCTCTTCCGCTCATGTCTCCTTTTGCAGCGTTGGCAGTCTACCATGTTGACCTCAGGCTTCCGACTTCTCTGTCGACGACTGGCAGCCTCGTTCGGCTTGCTGTGTTTTCCTTGTCTTTGTCCACAGTGACCTTGACTTCTTGTGACGGCGTCGACGTTTTCTGCCTTGGACCCGTCAGACCAATGTTGCATTTGTACTAGCATGGTTTCCGTTGCCTGACATAATTGTATGGCACGCTGCAAGGTGAGGTTTTCTTCCGCTAAAAGCGTCCGTCGGATTTTGAGATCCTTGGAACCGTAGACGATTTGATCGCGGATGAGCGAGTCCTCCAGTTGCCCAAAGTTACATGACTTCGCTTTGAGGCGCAGGTCAACAACGTACTGTTCGACGGTCTCTTCCTTCTTCTGCATTCTTTCGCGAAACACCAGCCTTTCGTAGGTTTCGTTCTTTTTGGGAGTGCAATAAGTCTCGAACTTGTCAACCACGTTGTCATAGGTTTTGGGAACGGCGACTGTGAAGACAAACGTGTTGAAAACGTCGATAGCTTCTTGTCCTGCAGCACGCAGCAACAAGGAGAGCTTCTGTCCGTCCGACCGGCCAGCGCTTGGAGCCGTGGCAACTTCGAAGAGTTCGAACCTTTGCCGAAATACACGCCATGCCGTGTCCGCATTACCGGATAAGTGAAGTTCCGGCGGTGGTCTTAAACCTTCCATTGTATCCGATAAAGCTCGTTCGCGAAGACGTGAGTCACGATTCTGACACCATGTATTGTTATGGTTCTAACAAGAACGGAGACGGGTTTTAGTTTAAAACGTAATGTTTATTACTCGCGGTCACAGAGAACTCTGATCGTTTATTACAGTTTTGGTTTATTAAGAAACCTCGTATTTTTAGGCCAAAGGTTTTTTATCATCTATTTTAACTATATGAGTCTTTCTTTAGAGAGCTAGATAACATTGGTTTTTTAGCTATCGCTACAAGTCCCCCTTTCAAAATACAAGGGGGGGACGTAAAATGAGGCCGGGCTATTTCGTTGCCTCTCCTCAGTCGGAAAATATGACTGTAATTTTCGTCATTCGCGTCGTGCTGACGTGAGTTTTCAAGAACCAATTAGATGCTGGTTGTAATTTAGAGGCGGCGGGGATTAACTCCGGACCTACTATACGTTTGGACTGGAGATAAAGCTGCTGGAAATGTGGCGCGAATTTATACCTTCTCCCTAATAAACTAAGGATACCACTTCTTGACAGGGGTCTATAACATTTAGTTATGTTTAGATATGTGCTCCCAAATATTAACTGCCCCCTAAAACAATTAAGGTAATAGCCATACACGTGTTTAGTAATTATCTTTACTTCACCGCAGCGTACGCACCATACACCTTTGCTATAAATAAAGATTCAGTAACGTTACTAGATTGAAATCTAACATGTCTTACAACACTATAATCTAATAGACCTTTCATCGTCCTAATTGAACTAAAATAAATCACTACTTAAATCATTTCAAAATAGGTTTAAAACCTAAAAAAAAACCAAACAAAAATTTCCAACTAAGAATCAATATAAATTCCAGATACACTTCAGAATTACAAGTACACAATCATTTCTCACAAACACAAAGATGAAGTTCAACATCCCCATCCTCACTTCACTTCCCATTTTATTAACCCCCCCCCCCTCCTTCTCCTTGCTCCCTTACATTACGAAACAGAAGGAAAATTGGAAATTCACGAGCTGTCTAAAACGGAAGATGAAAACCAATAACGAGCGCTTAGGCCCGAGAAATAATTTCCCCAATAAAACCGAGTCCCGCTTTTTTAATGAATACCCCCCATACCCTAACATAAAACTTTTCAAATCACAAATACCAAAAAAAAAAAGAAAAAACAACTCTCTAAAAGGAGAAACTTTCAAACATCATCTATCTAAAAACGCCCCTCTTCCCTCTCTACTTCCCAGTAACTTTTCCCACCAAGTACAATTCAAGTCCCACCCAATTCAATGATTCCTTTCAAAGAGATGCTGCTCTTCCACCTTCTGCATGCGGAACCAAGCCAATCGGTCTAAAAACAAAAACCATTCTCTCTCTCTCTTTCTCTCTCTCTCTTTCTCTCTCCCTCTCTCTTTCTCTCTTTTTTGTAAAATCCTCGTAACGAAAAATATCCAAAAAGCGGCAAAAAAATTGGTGAACCAATTTCACCCCAATCCTAAATATCCTGTCAATTTTAACTTCCTCTCCACCACATCCACTTCCTTTTATTCCACTTCCTCCCAAGCTCCTGCCGCCGGAATGCAACGCAAAGTTTCATCCCCCAACTACATTTTTTTTTTCTAAAAACCGATACGATAGCAAAAGCTTTATAAAAATCGATACAAAATTCAATTCAATTTAGACTCCGCAGTCCGAAAGAAAAAAATGAAAAAAAAAAGAAATATAGAAAAAATAAAAGCTGGGCCTTGGCGAGTTGTGTGGGAGGGGTCAGAGAACAGAGCGCTAACCAAAGAGGGGGGAAATATATATACAAGCTTATGACGACCGAATTAATATAAAAAACCCTTTCATTTCTTTTTTTAGGAGCAATTCCAAAAGTACAAACTCGTTCTCTCGCTCTCTCTCTCTATAACAGATCCCAGGTCTGTAGCTGCGATGAAGCAAATCGACGGAGGTCAGAGACTTGGGCCACAAAAAATTATTGTTGGATTTCGTTATGAAGTAATTCAAAATATTCTTGAATATTTAACGAATACGATTGCAGCTTTTCAAAAGCCTTTGAGCTTTAAAAAGTTCAAAGCGCTCAATGAGCAAAGTAAGATCATAACGCTCAAAGATCGAGGTAAGAACGGATCGTTCAGAGATTGAGGTAAGATCCTAACGAGCTCAAAGATCGAGGTAAGATAATAATGCTCAAAGATCGAGGTAAGAACGTATCGCTCAGAGATTGAGGTAAGATTGTAACGAGCTCAAAGATCGAGGTAAGATAATAACGCTCAAAGATCGAGGTAAGATCATAAGGCTCAAATATTGAGGTAATATAATAACGAGCTTAAAGATTGAGGTAAGGCCATAACGAGCTTAAAGATTGAGGTAAGGCCATAACGAGCTTAAAGATTGAGGTAAGATCATAAGGCTCAAAGTTCGAGGTAAGATAATAACGCTCAAAGATCGAGGTAAGATAATAACGCTCAAAGATCGAGGTAAGATAATAACGCTCAAAGATCGAGGTAAGATAATAACGCTCAAAGATCGAGGTAAGATAATAACGCTCAAAGATCGAGGTAAGATAATAACGCTCAAAGATCGAGGTAAGATAATAACGCTCAAAGATCGAGGTAAGATAATAACGCTCAAAGATCGAGGTAAGATAATAACGCTCAAAGATCGAGGTAAGATAATAACGCTCAAAGATCGAGGTAAGATAATAACGCTCAAAGATAGAGGTAAGATAATAACGCTCAAAGATAGAGGTAAGATAATAACGCTCAAAGATAGAGGTAAGATAATAGCGCTCAAAGATGAGAAGATTTCAGTCTTATGATCTTACCTCAATCTTTAAGCTTTAATGGTCTACTACGCGTCAGATTTCACTTCTTATTATTTTATAATCGCTAAATGTTCTTGGTAGAAATTAACAAATTCTTGTTGTTGATGTAAGGCCAAGGGGAAGAGGTTATAGTTTCAATTTAAGAGTTCTACGCGAATAAAACTACATTTTCCAAGACTATAAAGAGGCGAATTACGCTAAATTCCATATAGAAAATTGGCTCTGGGATGAACTTATAAAGAAGAAAAGCGTCAAAAGCAAAGCTATTTCAAATGGGCGCCCGCCAATTCTATGATTCATTTTAGTTCAAGTCCATCAATAACGCGGCGGGCACGAGCTCCCCTTGATTCCTACACTACATTCGAGGACTCCAAATTAATAAAGAGAAAGAGAAGGAGAGAAGATATTAAGGGCTTAGAAACCGCATTTCAAAGCTTTTCTACGTATTACACGAGTCACGGCGAATGGAATCACCTCTGAGTGGAGTCTCTCTCCAATCGGTTTGGCGCTCGAAAAGCTTATTTCGTATTTAGAGCTTAACCGAGAAAAAATCACCTTTAGTGAGAGGTGAGGGGTTGGCTACTCGCTACAGGGAGCCCAGCCGAAATTTTCAATTACTTATAGGAAAAATAGGATTTTTTTCTGGAATTATAGGATTTTATAGGAGAAAATACGTGTATTTATAGGAAAATATTGGACTAAAAATGCTTATATATAATTCTATTTTGGCTTAAACTATGTGGAAAAATAGAGGTTAATTTGTCTGCCGTCTGTGTGGAACGTTTATTCGATTGTATCTTTAAAAAATACTTTCGAGTTTCCCATTTAAAACCAATTCCAATTTCTATTTATAAATTTTGGACTAAAAAAATATTTCGGATTTTGAAAATTATATTTGGATTAAAAAATAGACTTTTTAAAATAATTGTATTTAAAAAATTAGGCTTTAAAAAATTAGATTTAAAAAAATGGCTTTAAAAAATTAGATTTAAGAAAAAGTTAAGATTTAAAACAAAATGCTCAAAAAAATTGAATATGAAAAACAATTCAATTTCAAAAAAAAAGTTCAATCTCAAAAAAAATTCAATTTCAAAAAAAAATTCTATTTAAAAAAAATTCAATTTCAAAAAAATTCAATTTCAAAAAAAATTCAATTTCAAAAAAAAATTCAATTTCAAAAAAAAAATTCAATTTCAAAAAAAAATTCAATTTCAAAAAACAAATTCAATTTCAAAAAAAAAATTCAATTTCAAAAAAAAAATTCAATTTCAAAAAAAAAATTCAATTTCAAAAAAAAAATTCAATTTCAAAAAAAAAATTCAATTTCAAAAAAAAAATTCAATTTCAAAAAAAATTCAATTTCAAAAAAAAATTCAATTTCAAAAAAAAAATTCTATTTCAAAAAAAATTAAATTTCAAAAAAAAAATTCAATTTCAAAAAAAAAATTCTATTTCAAAAAAAATTAAATTTCAAAAGAAAAAATTTTATTTCAAAACAAAAATTAATTTAAAAAGAAAATTTATTAAAAAAAATTAAAAATCAACTCTGATTTAAATAAAATTACTTCAAGGAGATTTGAAAAAAATTTAAAAAATAGGGGCCATTTTGAAATTCAATCGAGATCCGGGCCCTACAGAATGCTAATTACCGACCTATCTTCACCGAGAACGAATACAACATCTTCCGCGGCTATTATCTTGATTCTCCGTACACCCACCGTCACCCACCATTATGCCCGAGTCGAGCACGCTTTAAGCCTAACTCCCCCTCGCTAAACCTAATTAGGTACTAATCAAATAAAAACTGGCCAAAAATAGAAACTTACAGGAAATATTTCATCCCAAAATGATTTGAATCCTCGGCTCCTCGATCTTGGCACAGTTTTGATCACAAAATTAATTCACTTCGGCCTAATTTTAAATATTTTAATCCGACTTTAAATTAACAAAAAATTCATCGACATAACCGATAAGCTCGCGTCAATCATTCAAAACTGAAAAATGGCTGTCCGAGTGTCCGTCGGAAACTTCGGGAAGAAGGGGGAGGGGGGGGGACGATAGAGAACGGGGAAGGGAAGAAAGTTGCAAATTTGAACTCTACGGGATGGCGCGAAGCCTGTGTTGGCGGGCTTTTTAAAAAGTGTAAATGCTGGATTCAAAAACGTTTTAAATTAAAGCATTGAGACTTACAATTTACCTAACACAGAGATTAATTATAATTGTTATACATTATATTACATATAACAATTTAATCTGAAAGTATAGAAATTGCAATTTTAAACGCGTTTCATTTAAATTTGATGTTTTGACGCGAGTCAAACTTTGAGAAACGACATTATAATGTAATTTTATGACAGAAATATAGGATACTTTAGGACCTTTCGTGAAATTATAGGATAATATAGGACAGGTTCAAAAATATAGGATTTTATAGGGATTATAGGACCGCTGGCCTCCCTGTCACTATTGAACATGACGTTTCCCATATTATGATACCGTTATCGAGTAGCAACTATCCAATCCCATACAGTGTTCTGAAAGAATTTTTTCCATCCGATTCTTCAAGTCTGTTACGAGGTTTGCTCGAATCTCGCGAATAGCGTCAAATATATTTATTTTATCGACAGTTAAAACCACCAAGTGAAGGCTTCACGTAAGCCTTACACTATTACCTTCAAATAACGTAAGTATTAACTTTTAACTCTGGTTTAAATTCAACTTGAAAAAAAAAAACTTCACCCCTCATATTTGCCAGGCGAATTTTCAGTCGCAACGAGAAAAGGGTGTAAGATGTTTTTTCTTTATATTTTTCTTATACCCATGACGTCAAAAATAATGGATTCTGATGAAGTCTGGGGCCCATACATAACGGGGTGAGCAAGTATAGAATGGTCCCCGTTTCGATATCGCCAAAAACATGGTTCCTTATCTGAGCAGTGCGAATGAAGTGGGAAAAGAATTTGGGGTTATTTTTTATTATTCAGGGGTGAGAAAAATGATAACTTCTATTAGCTTTGGGGGAAAAAGAATACTCCGTCATCTGTCGCTAATATATTGATTCTTACCATCATCATTTTAAAGGGATGATTTGATGAATAAATAGTAATGCGATTTGAAGACTTACAATTTGTTAAAAAAAAATTGAAGAAATGGGGTATGGATTGGGTTTCATTACAATTTGTAGGCAACCTATTGGACAGTTTGTCACACGAATTTCCTAGTTCATACTAGGCCTAATAGAAATCAATTTCACCTATAGCCCCCATTCTTACCAATTATATCTTTCACATAATTGCTTACAAAAAATTAATGAAGAAAAATTAAAAATTATAGACTTACTCTCTTCGATGGCTGGTCTTTTCTTGTACGGCAAATCTGTAACAAAAAAAGAACAAAACATTCTTTAGACTTAAGAACATTAACTTATGTTTTTAACCACAAAATTAAATTAATTAAAGTCTATGTATGCTTATTAAAATATCAATAGATTATTGCATTAATTCCCCAGGAGAAACAAACATCGCAGGGGCGGGGTGGACACCTTCTTGGGTTGGTTATTTCTCTAGCACCAAGAAGTACCGCTAGAGGGCAGCGCGAGTTGGCTAACCTCCCTCCGAAGTACAGTGAACTAGGGCTAGCTCCATCTGGCGTAGTGGCGTTGGTTCTTGTTTGGTGCCATGGAAATAACCTAACATGGCGGCCTCCCATCCCTGTGTGTTGGAACACTTTTCTTTAAGTAATTAATATAATGGTCTATTGTAAAATAAAGAAACGCTCGTGGAGGTAATGCAACCAGAATAAATAAATATCAAATCACGGATACTCAGCATTACAACTGAGATTGCGTCGACCCACAAAGCGTACCCTTGGCCTTCTGTTTTTGCTAAACTCGTACGACCCACAAAGCCAACCATTGGTCTACTGTTTTTGCTAAACTCTTCACGAAATAGGCCTAGCCTAAAATATAGACCAAATAAATTTCGAAGACAAAGAACTTTGTACAAGACGATCCTCTTGAAATACGCAACGATGATTCAATTTAAATCCAATTAGTTTTAAAATCCCAAAAGGCTCAAAGCTTCAAATTGAAAAAGATTTAGATAAAAGAGGGATTTAAACAAATTTGCCTATCAACCTCCCCAAACCCCCGTTCCTTCCTTCCTTCGCCATCTCACTTCTCTTCCTGCTATTTTTAAACTATCATCATTCAATAAGCCAGCCAGGATTTCTAAGGAAGGTATAAGGAAGTGAAAAAAAGGGAGGAAGGAAAAGAAGATCCATAGCAGTCAAAGTGAAAAAGAGGGCGATTATCCAAAACCCCGTTCGTGTCAAGCGAAAAAGGCAAGCGCGTATAGAGAAAGCTACTTCCATCCACATCCCCTTTGACATCTCGTTCCATCCTAGAAGCAATGTTAACCATCCTCCTCACAACTACTTCACATACAGCCGGCCCGAAAACTACGACGACCTAAGAGATCGAACACTTGCCAAATATCACGCGAAATTTTGGAATCATTTAAATCTGAGATTTTGAAATAGTTTCTTAGATTCTTATCAAACGTTTTAAAGTATGGTAAAAATTATTTGAAATACGTCATAGGCAGCACGTGACTGAGGAAAGGCGTGGTTCGAGGAAACTAAAGGTCTTTTCAGACGATACAACTTTAGATTCAAATAGATGGGTCAAAAATTTGAGTCAGCAAAAATTGGTCAGTTATGAATTTTTAATTTGGTGATCCACCTTGTCCAACTTCCGTTCACAAGCAAGACACAACCAGCTTACTCAACTCAAGTTGACTCATCTAAATGAGTCTGTTGCATCGTCTGTAAAGACCTTTAGTTAGTTTTATATCGTAAACAATATACCACTACGGGGAATTGGCAAGTGCTGCAATCTCGCAAAAAACCAATAAGGACTAGATGTACAGTACCACTCTATACGGAGTCTTTGTATCTTGGCGTCACGTGATGCCTGTGACGTATTTCAAATCATTTTTATCCACCCATGGCCGATAAGAAGAGATATGAAATCATTTATTGGTTTCTAACTCGGTAAGCCCTGCTAAAACCCACACGACACACACTTAATTGGTACTCGGAATACAACTGACGCGTCAGTGCGACTATACCCCTCTAAGGAATGATTTTAAAATTCAATTCTAAACACGTATGCGCGGATAAAAATTCCAAGTGTAGTGTCCATCCCCTTGTAGAAGACAATTGGTAAAAAGATTTGGGGATGGTGCATGGGTGGGGTTAAGATTGAGACAAGTCCGCCCACCCTTTTGGCCCGTGCACCATCGTCAACCTTTCCTCTTAGCCCAGCACTCATCTCTTGGCCGCGGCCCACCTATTCGATCTTAGCAAGACTTTGTGTATGTCAAAGAGAGTAAAAGAGAGAGTGAGTGAGAGGAAGAAGAGACTTCATTGATCGGAGAACATCGGTCAAGACCGTGACAACTTTGGAAACTGATCACCTGTTAAAGCTCCGGACTTACAGTCTTTTTTTTTCTCTCTCCCGATTCTTAACCCAGGCGGATCTCCTGGCAAGAAAAAAAAATAAGATGAACTTCCTCTTTCAGGACTTCTTTCTCCTATCGACGACGCGTGGGTCCCCCAAGAGAGAGAGAGAGAAAGACAGAGTTAAAGGATATAAGGAGAAGAAAAAAGAGAAAAAAGAGAAAAACTTCAACATCAAAAACCGATAAAGACACTCTGGGATAAAGATGCCATAGAGGACGTTTCACCTCTAGGCTTCGCTAACTATCCGGGTCGGATGTACCTACGAGGAAAGGGGCATTTTTTGAAACAAAGTTTCAATCGGTCTCGCGCAAGGGGATGTTGGTTGTGTCGCGTAGGGAAAGGGTTAGATGATCTGTGATCATGGGATACATTTCAGTGGAATTCATTGCTAAAGAGTCCCTCGAGAAGGTTCAAGGTATGCATGCACGACCCATGCAGGCCTGGTGTGACCAGTGGTCAAAACTTGTCTTGAAGATAATGGTGATTACGAGTAGAACCGCGAGGGCGGGATTATACGGAAAAGTTTACATTATCGACCCCCTTGAAGAAGAGAAGTTTGATACTGGAGTTGTGTATTTTGGGGTGAGGGGACATTCGTGACTGTTTGAAACTCCCAGCATGCAGTCATCACCTTACGGTGGAAATATTTTTACTCAAGCTTAGTCACGTGGTAAATAGTAGTTCTTGTTGCTATAACCAGGTGACAGCTAAAGCAGGCATAATCCATGTTACGGCCATGCATGGGAAGGGACCTTTCGTTAGAGTTATAGAGTGTGATTTCTACTCCAGAATAAATTGTTCTCCTCCAAGATCGACAGTCATTTATGTAGGAGTATGGGTAGAAATAGCGAAAGGGAAGATCTATAAGATATCTGCTTAAAACAAATGGATTTTATCATCATTTTATCCACTCGGGGACCCGAATCCGTTTTTCTTAAGAACAAGAGGACAAACACACAACTGAAAACAACCCCCCCCCCCCCTCCAACCAAAAAACAAAAATATAAAGTCGATTATGTTGGAAATCCGCTCAAGAAAAAAAAACTAGAGCACTATGGGGTAAAGAGTATCGCGAAACTAATAATATTCCAACGAATATTGACTTGCCCATAAAAAATTATTTTCATTTACCATTACCAGAGAAGTTATTACTGTTCTGTATTAAAACCAGCAACAAAGACGCGCTGAGTTTTGCGCCAGGACATTTTTAGTACTTATAGGTCCGCCATTTTAAAATATGGAGGCAAACGGAACCCCAAAAGCTTAATACCATAAAGCCAGTCTTTAGGAAATATAAGGAATCAGTCTGCTAAATATTAGTGAGACGCGTAGCAATCAACGTTATTCCACAAAGAAGGTTTATTACATTTCTGCCCGCCATTTTTCAAGATGGCGTCAGATTGTAAAAAAATTCTTAGTACGCATCTACTACTCAAGAGTAACGTCTCTGCAAAATTTCAGCCTTCTATGTAAAGCGGTTTTACTAGGTCATTGACAAATACAGATACGCATGCATTTACTGGTCAACAAAATGCATTGGTGTCTTTCTCATACATTTAAGATTTCATAATATCAATGCCTTCAATTCAATATTCCGCGATAAAATAAAGACATTCTTCGGTATAAATACAATTTTTCGTAGATCCCTAGCTAGTCCTCCCACTCTCTCTCTCTCTCCACCTTGTCTCGTCTGGCACTCAACAATTCCGCCGCAGACCATCGGTCTCCGTCACGCGCAGCCAAACCCGAATGGCCGAAGAAACCGAAATGCCGGCCACCAGCCAGAGGGGAAGTGGGCGAGAGTAAACGGTCAAGAGGACATCCGCTCCCAAGAACAAGAGTTCTGGTAATAAATCGAAGGATGGTTCCAGCCCTACACTATACTTCTTCAGCAGTCTTATGTCTCCTCCCACGCTAAAAACCACCAACCCAAAGTTAGACATGCCAAAGAGTTAGGACTATATGTTCGGGATGAGATCACTGTAGTGCACCCTTACGTAAGGTGAGAAGGAAATCACTCGAAGTAATAACAGAGACAGCCTTAATCACCTATTTTGGTCAATAGTCTAATAATGAACTCTAGCTCAGACGCAACAATTACCATTTCTCCTACAGAAAGAATTTCCCCACCTCAAAATGATGAGCTTCCGCTAAGACATGCATAGACCCTATCCTTGCTCCTTATGAATCAGCTTCAACACTCATCTTAAGTAAAAGTCTTCAGAAATCCTTAAGCAAACGATGCTCAATTATAAGCCGCCTTTTTCCATGCCCCGTTTGGGACTGAAGCATCCTTTTCCCATAGCATATCCACGCCCACATTTTAAGAGCGAAATAAAGAGTAACCACAACAGTTTGCAATAACCTCAAAGCTACGCGGATGAATACTCCAACACTTCTACATCATAGAAAAAGAAAATAATTCCGGCAAACTTATATATTAATACCATATATATAAAACCCAAAGTTGGTTTTAGCCTAGGCCTTTTTTCCCCGCCACATCTTTCCATCCAGGAATGGCCCTTTTTGAACGGGTCAAATGGGTTCCGCATCATCCACCAAACTATTTGCTTCTCCAGCCCATAACTACTACAGCCTACTAAAGGATGGAAGAGAGATGGATCAAAAGCGAGAGAGAGAGAAAGAGAGAAAAGAGCGAAAAGGGAAACGGGTTAACATCTGGGTTCGAGCATCCGGAACATATTGATTATTCCACATATTAAACGCCAAATTGTGTGGCCATTTTCCCCCTTAGCCCCCAAAACAGATTAAATGGAGTTAAAGGTTATATATATAAAAAAAAATAATGACAGTAGGTCAAAAAATTGTCTGCGATATTTAAAAAGGGTTAAAATTGATAAAATGAAGAACGCCTTCATATTGGGGAATTAATTATAGTTATTTTTAACTAATAAAGGAGATTATCTATCAAGAACATTAAATTTTGTGGAGATAAGTCGCTAAAGTTATTTTGCTGTTATAGAACATTCCATTAATTCCAGAAGGGCGTAGGTGCTCACCTTCTTGGGTTATATCCCTGGCGCCAAGAAGAACCAACCGCTAGGGGGCAGCTGCCGCGTGTAGTGAACTCGGGGTCGACTCCGTCTGGCGTTGCATCTTGGTTGGCACCATGGAAATACCCTAACATCGCAAACTCCCTCCGGCCTGTTTGTTGGTTCTCCCCAAGTAATTAATGGAACAGTCTATCGCGTCCATTAAAACTTTTAATCAGACGACATTAAAAGATTTTTCAAAGATAATCCCGCACTTTACAAAGGTACATACCCTTATACCTTAGGAAAACCTTGTATCAAGGGTTCCAAATAATAGAAAGAAAGCTAACCTTGGGGTAAAACATTGTACAACGAACGTTATATCGCAGATCGGCACCGACCACCAAACGCTTTATAAGAAAACAACCCCGGAGACTTCAGCTTTGGGCAAAAGAAAAAAAAAAACAGCCCAAGAAAAATCCATTTAGTCTCCCTTTTAATCTATAAAACATATCCAAAAAAAAAGGAAAGAAACGCAATCTGTGAGCGAGCGAAACCTTACCCAACCGTTGGCCCTAGCCCAGGCCCTGCCCCTTCTACCATAGGCTCCTACAAGGGAAAAGAAAATGTCTATTAAAAGAAGTTAGACGAGGTATAAACTTGCTAAAAACAATCTGGAAGCTGTGATGGGTAAAAAATTGGAGAATGGGCGGCTACCCAGCCTAAGAAAATGAAAATATGGTAGGGGGAAAAAGTACTATGAACAAGGTAAATGTACACTGCAGGGTAAGGCATACAGCAAGTATAATAATGAAAGAAGCCTGGGTGGCTAGCTGCAAAGCTTTTGGTAAACACATAAGCTATAGTTATTTGGCCCAAATTGTGACAAGGAAAAATTATCACGGCTTGCAGCGAGAAGATTGTTCAAATAATTTCAGGCAATACGTACAATACGAGGGGATGGTATAAAAGGTATTCGTATTGGTTTAATATTTGGCCCCTAACATATCTTCATTACTTGGAAGTAGTTGAACGAATATAGGCTAAGGTAGAGAAAGTTTTGTTTAGAGCGTGCGTCCGTCCGTCCAACGAACAAAACAGGTCTACCACCAAAGTACTTACGCCCCTGGGCTCGAAGTCAGCTAGCTCACCCTCTGCACCACGGGTATATCTGGGAACACCGTTACTTTATTTTGCGCCGGGCTTATAATAATGGAGAAACCGCCGGAAGAAAATAACGGTTGCATAATGGGAAAGAGAGAAAGAAGAAGAAGAAGAAAAAAAATCACTTTTTTGATATGAGTTTTACTCCTTTTCCGAGCTTTTCTACGGTTTTTTTTTCTGGGGTTCGAAAGCGGGAACGCGTTTTTGCCGGAAATATAGCCTTAAGGGGATGATTCTTGTTCAGACTCTTTTTATTCTAGACCAATCAGAGTTTTGCTTGTACCATGGAAGGCCAGCAGTGGTCTTGATACAGATACCAGATAGAAGACGCTTACGAATAAAAGACGGCGATTTTCATTTTCCTGTAATTTTGGACCATGTTTTTTGTTCAAATTCCATGACTTTCCAGGTTTTTCCCTTAACTTTTTCTACGATTTTCCCTTACATTTTTCTACAAATTTTCCCTTACCCTTTTCTACAAATTTTCCCTTACCCTTTTCTACAAATTTTCCCTGACCACCTTTTTTCTAAAATTCCCCCTAACCTTTATCAACAATTTTCCTTAACCTTTATCAACAATTTC
The DNA here is from genome assembly GCF_054372755.1 of Phalangium opilio. Taxonomy (NCBI): domain Eukaryota; kingdom Metazoa; phylum Arthropoda; class Arachnida; order Opiliones; family Phalangiidae; genus Phalangium; species Phalangium opilio. The sequence continues at coordinate 2,534,875 of NW_028324156.1, forward strand.
CCCTGTCCTTTTTCCTACGATTTCTCCTAACCTTTTTTCTAAAATTTCCCCTAACCTTTTTTCTAAAATTTCCCCTAACCCTTTTTCTAAAATGCCCCTAACCTTTATCAGCAATTTCCCCTGACCTTTTTCTTAATTTCCACTAACCTTTTTTCTAAAATCTTGTAACAACAATATAAATTTAATTTACCAAATTCAATAAGATCCCTTTAATAATAGGAATATCCTTTCAAAGCAATAAAAATTTCCCTATGACCTTTCCAATGCAATCTTAATGCTGGTCGTTGTTGGCATTGGAAAGAGTCTTTAACCCTTTAGCTAGCGTATTCTTTAGGCCAAGAGATTCGTGAAGCTACTCAAATTCTAAAGCCTCAGTTACGCCCTCCCGTTTTTATCTACTGGTTCTTTCAGCGTTCCTTATAAGCCCCGAAATATTTTTCTTTATTCTATTGAGAGTTGCCAATGCATAGCTGTTGTATTATAGTGTATATATTGTAAATAAGTTTATAAGAAGTGCTCGCGAGAGTCAAAGAGGTCAAAGACCAAAAATATCCAAAAGGCGTGGGTCGCCAAGGTAACACCGGTACCCAAGTGCTGACGTCAATCTGACGTGGTCTAAAATACCACAAAAGCGTCACCATGATTGGCTGACCCGTGAAGGAGGTCATTTACGCGAACTTCACTAAAAACTCGGGTCCATGAATAGAAGAGAGTCATTCAGAATTAAAATTTGTCCGACCCTCTCCGGAGGTTATGCCCGACCGTCACCGATCGAGCCACGAGACGCGAACCAGCTACGCTATGCCGCCAACCGCGACTAAGTTTCGCCGGACTCGACTGTTCTAATACCGGACGCAGGACATCGCGCGCCCGAGTCAAAAATTTAAGCGCGAATTACTGAAAAGTAATCGACGAGGGCTAAAGAACTATTCATCTCGTCGCCACATGGATTAATTAATAAACGCGCGCTGATGAACCTTCCGCGACACGGACGCTAACAAAAACGCGTCTCTACCACCACGTTCCGCTTGTCCACCCGTTTCGGACAAATCTCCTAGATGCCGCGATCCGCCGACCCGGACGAAAAACAGTAACGTTATCTCACGCTTTAGCGTTAATTTTATTTCATTACCTATTTTATTATTCGTTCCATTATTTCATTTGTTTGTTTAATTTGTTAGAATTAGTTTTTACTTAAGTAAGGTCATGACCATAGTTTTAAATAGCAGAAAGTAATAATTATTAAAACTATAAAATGTTAAACATTAGTTAACATTGGTAACTCGAAATCTCGCCTCTTTATTATTAACTCCTTAAAACCCCTAGACAAACTGATCAATTATATTTAATTTAATGATCTACCCCGTTAGAGAAACCGAGGGTAGCTGAACCCGACGGATCTTTGTAGCCTATTCGATTCTTGGTTTAGAAATATGCTAGCCCTACTTGCTTATTCCTTCACCCTAAGTAAAATCGCTACAATCTCCCCTAACCTTTATCAACAATTTCCCCTAACCTTTTTACTAAAATTTCCCTTAAACTTTTTTCTAAAATTTCCCCTAACCTTTTATCAACAATTTTCAACGACCTTTCAAGGCCCAATTATTATTGTTCTAAATACAAAATGGGGTGAATATAAGTAAACAATTACCATTTAAAATAGCATATTATAAAAAATATTGCGAAAATCGTTCAGACGCGAGAGCTCAACCTAGAACTCTTCTACCTATAACTATACTAAATATTTACATCTAAAAATCAACGAAGGCTTACATCTACATGTAAATCCAGAAAACAACAAGAACAACTTTACATCTAAAACTAAACACTGCGATTTTTAACATCGTCTCATTCCCTAAAAAGCTACCTTGAAATGTAGAAAACGCGATACAAACCTTGGTTAGGGTAAAGCAAGCTAACCTTGGATAATAGTCGTGGGGGTCACTTCTGGGAATATAGCCAAGACGATGCAAGAGAAAGAGAGAAGAGAGGAGACCGAATATAGGAGAGCAAAAAGCCATGTCTATCCGAAACGCTATCTTTCCCTTTGAGCACCGGTATATTACAGAGATGAAAACCTTAAGGCGTACCGAAAGGACAATCACAAGACGAGGGAGGGAGGGATACAGAAAAAAAATATAAGAAAATAAAAACGAAAGCATTTTTTTCTTTTTTGCTTTCCTCTCCAATACACAATGCTCCAAACAATAGGAGTTTGCGGTTTTTACGCTGGATAAGCGCAAAGTTTTTTTGTTTTTTTGTATTTATTTTTATTTTTTTTTACCCAAGTTTTTCTGCTGTATTTTATTTCAAAGCTTTTGTTTGTTAAACTTACTTTATCGTTTTTTAGGAGTTAGGATCTCTAGGCCTAGATATATTTTTAATTAAGGTATTGAGTAAAAGGTTATATAATTAATTGTGACCTATTTTTAACAATTAACTGAAGCGTATTGTGATGAAATTGAAAGTGTATATTAACAGATCAAAATTATATATAGCGCTGATTTGTTATCAATTCGTCTTAGAGGAGCGATAACTGATATGCTTTTAATCCAAAAGATTTGAAAATTTCCAATTTTGTAATGAATAGTACGTATAAGGTACAGGTAAATTTTGGTGTAAATCGGTACAGAACTTTGTACAGTTTTGGATGAAACTATATTTTATCTAATCAAAATTTGTTATCAGTTCGTCTTAGAGGAGTGATAACTGATATGTTTTTTATCCAAATGATTTGAAAATTTCCAAATTCGTAAAGAATAGTACGTATAAGGTACAGGTAAATTTTGGTGTTAATTGGGGCTAAGTTTCATAGAGTTTTCAATTATTTCAGTTTAAGTTATATCAAAAAAATATATACATATATACAAAATATTTCCTAGAATCGATAGGGCAGAGTGAAAATGATTAAGGGTGTCCCAATGCCATCGAAAAATAAAATGGGAAAAACAAATTTAAAAATATGATACTATGGGATACACTAAAGGACCCAACACGCTTATGAAATGACTCTAGCGAGACTCGTTAAAATAAGTGAGAAATATAGCGTTCTTATAGAATAGTATTTGATCCTATATACGTTTATAGTGGCGCATGCAGTGTATATATGAATCGAATTTAATATTAAAATAACGAAATATAACAATAAACTTTGTATCATTTTAAGACCGTAACCGAGTAGCTTCCATCCCACATTGAGTTTTCCATATTACCCTAGTTGAAAAATAACAATTTTAACCCTCGACTTTAATGCTCTTACGGACTGGGATACTGAAATATCTAAAAACCTTTTTTCTTCGAAGCCGGATTGGATTTTATTTTTATTTTAAAAATATTTTTGAGGAAAGTAGCTAAGATCAGCAGTAGGTCGATTTAGTCCTCTTTATTTCCAGCGCGTGAGAGTATGGTGTTATGGCAGAGCCTAATATCGTCCCATAGACTTTAATACAGTGAAAGGCAGAGAACTGCCATCGGATAAAAATCGAGCCTATAGAGCGCGTGAGAGTATGGTGTAACGGCACAGCCTAATATCGTCCCATAGACTTTAATACAGTGAAAGGAGAGAACAGCCATCGGATAAAAATCACGCCTATGGGCCATTCGCGTACAGATAGTTTTACTGGCAAAACTCGAGTAATAAATGTTACGAAGCACAGCGCGTCTATTCATTTCAGTCGTAATGTACAATAACGCGATAACAGCATCGCGATATTAAACCCAGTTTGATAGAATGGAAGTTTACGATTGAAACGTAAGACACTTTCTTATATAAGCTTGGAAAAGCCCGCGAGAAGATGCGAGCAACTCACGAAAAATCTCTTTTTCCAAAAATTGGCCCTCTTACTTAGGCTGCTATAGCCCGGTAAAAATAAAACAAATTTCATACAGACACGACCGTATATAAACTGAACATAAACAATTTTCATATACCTTGTTTTCAAATTAGACCAAAAAAAATAATATAATATACTTTGATTTTATCGTGGTTATACTCAAATAGGTATACCTTTCTTAAATAACCATAAACATGCATCTTTTGATACATTATAACTCCCCAAGTTGATGCAGAACCCACATTTCACTACTACTACTACTACTACTACTACTACTACTACTACTACTTCTAAGCATAAGAAAAACAGGAATACATACAGGTACTAGGAATCATTGTGTACTACATCCATTTTCACTCAAACTATCCAGGGGTATTTTGTGGGAGGAGCTAGCTAGACTAATCACAAATATTTCCTCGCAAATAATCAACCTCTCTCGCTACGAGTAGGACCTCGCGTTGCAATACCAACCAATGAAATTTCAGAGTTATAAAGACGTCAGTACAGTATTATAAAACGTGACGCTGATAGTAAGTTCTCAAGCCCGGTATACCCACAAACTACGCATAGAAATTAACATGGGCACAATGATCCCTGTACAAGTATAACGTTGGCAAAGACAAAATTTTCTGTTTCGCAAGACCTTAATCCTTAACTCCTTTTCACGTTAACCTTCAACTGAGGTCATCACGAGGTCTCTAAAGAAAAAAGTATCAAGATGATGTGGACTCGAGACAAAAGAGAGAGAGAAACGGAAGAGGAGGATGAAGAGAGAAAGAGAGTGAGAGAGAGAGAAGAGGATTGAAGATCCTTATTCCTAACGAGAAGAGAGTGAAACTTCAATTAGACTAAGTGGAGAAACGTCCTCCTCTAAAGGGAGAATGAAGAGGAATATCAAGTGATTTCAAGTTACCACGAATATTTACTCACGATTGGTCCAGAGGTGCAACTTTTGAGTGAAATTAATTAAATTTTATTTATGATTTTATTTATTATTTCACGGCGCAGATAATAATTAGTAAAATAATCGATTAAGATATCTTTAATTTTCCTCTTCACCCCTCCTTTACATAACACCGACTAAGCTGCCAGTAACTAATATCCTCAATGGCGCTCAAGGAATGGGGAACTGCAGCCGGGGTAAAGCAAAGTCAGTTCCGTTGGATGATCTTGATCATAGATATCAAAAATTAGTATAACTCACGAAGAAGTAACGAAAAAATAATAGACCTTCCACAAAACTACTCCCTGAGATCTTGCAAGGTAGCGTTCTACTAATGCTTGTCCGCGTCTTGGCAATTCTACCAGCAACAAAATTCAATGGACCGCATGCAATTGGTAGACCGCTACTTTTGCATAGGAGGCATCTACACGCGCATGGTTTTAGGATATCTATGGGGTATGTTAGTAGCGCGAACTAGGCTCCTGGGATGTGTAATTATCAAAGCTAGCAACGTCAATTTCCGACTGGCATTACACCTTGTATATATAACTGTATACAATTCTATTCCAAAGCCACCACCACCACCAAGAGCACCAGGAATTGCGCGTTTTACAAGTTCCTCCCAAATACCTTTCGTTACCCGTCTCATTACAGGAAGCCAGCGAGCTGAATTACACGCGTCGCAATGTAGGAAAACGGGAAAGTCATTCCAGACACTTTCCAAATATTAGTTCAATTTGCTTTGTAACTTATTCAACCAAAGAATGTAACAAAAATGTTACAATTAGGACCAAAGCAGCAAATAAACGCTACGTAAAGTGTATACCCATAGAATAAAAAGTTGCGATGTAAACTTGGAGAACAAATGTTTAAAATAGTTTGAGTAGAAATCATATTATATAGCCCAAATTAACACGAGAGGGTCCCTTCATGGTGGTAAAATTTACCCCGGTTTTTGTTTTGGACAAACGTTTTAAGTGACACCTGGTTACAGAATTTTACCAAGTGACTTAGCCAGAGAAAAATCTTTTCGCCGATAGGTGGGTGGCGGCACTTAATGACGCCCAAACCTTAATTTGAAAGGCATGCTGGGAGTTTTAAAAAGCCACGTAAGAAAACCCAACAAACGGTGCCACTCCAGTATCAAACTTGCCTCCTCCAAAGGTTAATACATTGAATTTCCCAACTGCAAAGGGACAATCCATTGAATTTCAGTAAGTTCCAACCGTAGCTCATCCAAAAATATAAAAAGATTCGAAAACATTACTATCCAAATTACCATTGTTACCCCATAGCACATCAGAGAACTCTACGGGAACGCAGTAGTACCAGTCCAATTTGATACGAGATCCAGATAGGCTAGCAGCTAGCTGGCACCTTAAACCGACGATAAGTTTAGCGGAGTAAAGGGGGAGCTAGCGTATTAATACTAGCAGAACTACAAGCACACGTTATAAGGAAATGGCTAAATTAGCCAATAACCCGAGTTTTCATTACGCATAATGCCCCCTCATTTATTACAACTAATAGGCAACCTAGAGCTAGAGCCTTAGCTAAAGACACCTTACCGAAAACGGACGTACGGAGCTAATACGAATTTACGTATCCTGCATCAGTGTGGGAAATAAGGCGGTGGCACATAGCAAATGATCAGTTTAAAAATTACTGGGACCACTAAGAAAATTCCAGGGTAACCAGGGTCCAGACATTGTCTCAACTATTTTAAATACCCACTTCTTTAGTTAAGCAGACGACGCGCCCTGGTCAATGGTCATGGACCAGTTTATTTATTCCAGGCCAGGGGGGTCCAATGTCCAGTTTTAACAAATCCTTATCTCCCACCCTGTCCTCCCACACGCGCAACTTCCGGGGAGAAAAAAAGGTCCGAGGTCACGTGTTACCTTATAGCAAACTTCGACTGGCAAACGCAAAAAAAATCAAGCAAAACATACGCTATCCTGGTTACGTAGCCCATACATTACCCTTCCGAAAAGCGCCAGTACTGATTCTATACCCGCAATCGAAATCACTTTACATTGAAATAGAATTTAAAACAGTCGCAAGTTCAACTTGAGTTTTAGTGTAAAGTAACATTGTGCCTAGTCTGACAAATATTATTTCGTATTAAAGCCTTTCTCCGTAATGGAAGCCTCTGACATTAAATAGTAGATATATAGGATAGGGGGCGCTGCATTCGTGCCCAAAACGAGCGGGAAATTGGGGGGGGGGAAGGGGGAAAGGCACGCACGTGGCCCCTGCAAAATTAAATTAATTTAAAATATTACTGGACCGGTTACGGCGCCGGCAGTGATTTCAAAGAGAGCGAAAGAGAGCCTAGCTTAGTAGATATGTAAAGGTTTTCCTCGTCGGTTTTAAATATAAATGCGTTGCCTTTATTTGAATAAATTTTGTATAAATGTCGACTGCGTGCCGTACCGTCCTTTCAGAGTAAAATTTTGATATACATTTTAAAAGGAGAAAGGTGTTCATTTTGAATTCACGGAGTTGTATATATTTACTTCAACTTAGTTTTAGGACTCTTGGCCAATTGACTATTTCATTTCCACTGTTCAAATTTATCGGAATTTTAACCATAGGTAACATAATCTTCTATAAGTATGTAGCCAAGAAAGTTCAGTAAGAAATATATTACCTCTGTAATTATTTTATAAACTCGCTTTTAAATTCAGCAAAACAGTTAAATAAATGTCTTTATGGACAAAGTCTAGAAAAAGTAAATTTAGATAAGTGAACCAAATGGAACATGACTGAAGAATCAGATATTAAAATTTACAGTTTAGAGACATCATTATAATAAAATATCAATTATTTATTTCACGTTGTAAGTCAGCATATATTTGAAATTTTTAAGCGACTGTCGTCTGCTAGAATTAAATGAACGAGATTCTAAACCTTAGGGATTAAGGATTAAGTATTAATACCGAAAATGAAGCTACCTTTTTCATTTGAAAACTTTATATATATGTATATATATAGTCCGTCCCTATTTTGAGTTAGGCCTAATTTAGGCTATCCATTACCAGGCTATCAACTACCATACATAATATAGGTAGTTTATCGAAAAAGGTACATACTTCAGCTTTTAACCTCTGACCTTTACTATACAATATTTTAAAGTACAAACAGACTGAATAAATTCAAGGTTAATGAATGTTTGAAAACGAGAAAAATCAATCTATCTGATTAAATAAATTTTAATTGAATTCGTCTAACGCACAGGTCCTATACGGTAAAACAGTAACCTTTGACCTTTACTACAATTTCCTATAGTAGAAATTAAACTGAATACTTTGTCAGGGTTCATACAACTTTTGGAAAACAAATTTCCCTGCGATTTCCAGGTTTGTCCCCATATACTTCCCTGAATTTTCCAGGTATTTCCCTATATGAAGTATCCTATGGAGCAAATGTTAACGAAGGAGGGGGGGGGCAAATAGGACTATAACATACTCAAAGGACATCCCCGTATCTCTAATAAAACCAGAGTTATGAGCCTCCAAAGTATAGAGTAATGTTAATCTTATGGAGGGTATATTTATAAACATTTTTCTTAATTACTCGGTCCCTGTTTGACGCAAATTTCCCTGATTTCTCTGAATTTTGCTAAAAATTCGAAATTTCCATGAATTTTCTTTGAGGTTTTTGTCAACTATTTACTTCCCTGATTTTTCCAGGTTTTCCAGGTTTGTATGAACCCTGGTAACCTTTGACCTTTACTACAATTTCCTATAGTACAAATTAAACTGAAGTGTGTTTGTACTGAACTACTTGTCTGGAACGGGAAAATCAATCAGATGGTGCAGCATACACGCGGCTATAGGAAGGAATTTAGTATTCGATTTGTAAAAGATGATAACGGATTAGAATTTTGGATTTTGGCGTCGCTGAGGGGAATTTATTAAACGTTAAGGAATTTATATATAGTTGAGAAGGCTTTTGATTTATAACTAAAGCGATTTGATTGGAGGGCCTCGTGCAATCTCTTAAATACCGTATTAATAACGGGCGGTGTAAGAAATTCTCTGAAAGACTCGAGAGAGATGATATCCCTCTAGATCTCTCGCCGCCAAATGAGATGGGAGAGGTTATAATGTACCTGCGTGCTATAGCTTCTGGCCCCAATTACAAAGTAGCTGAGCTATTAACGAGATATACGTGCAATATCGCAAAGGGGTGGTATAAGTCAAACGGTCCTAACTGACTGAAAATCAACGCTCAGTCCAAACCACTTTACCTAGGTTGAAATTTTGCAGGGACGTTACTCTTAAAAGGTTTTTACAAACCGCCGTCATCTTGCAAAATGGCGACCAGAAATGTATGTATGATAACTGACTAACTGATAATCAACGCCCAGCCCAAACCGCTTGACCTAAAAGGCTGAAATTTTGATGGGACGTTACTTTTAAGTAGTAGGTACGCGCTAAAAAAGATTTTTCCAAACCGCCGCCATCTTAAAAAATGGCGGCCATAAATGATCGAAAACTTTTTTGGTGGAATAACGTTGATTGCGCGTTTCATCAGATTTGTTTCATATTTACTACACTCGTTCCCTATATCCTATAGACGGCCTTATGACTTTGGGCTTAGATTCGCCGCCATCTTTGAAAATGGCGACCCGAAAAGTAAAAACCTTCTTTGTGTAATGTTGTGAATGTATAAATAGACCAAAAAAAGATTATCGCTGTATAATAGGCCAAAAGGTTTTTTGCATACTAATAACTGATAAGAACTCATGTATAAAAGTAGCTCACATAAGCCCATGCGGCATTCTCCGTTGTACCTACCGATCAGTCTGCATCCTGTTCTTTTAACTCTAACGACTTGTTAATTACTCAACAATAAAGAAGTTTTATGCTTAGTTAATATTGTGTTTTGACTTGGAAGTTATCACATTAAAACCCAACACGCAAACACAACATGTAATAACGTATATTGCACGTTTCAACAGATATCTTTAATATTTACTAAATTAGTTCCCTATAGACTGTCCTTTTGGGCTTCGATTTGTCTTCCGCCATCTTTAAAAATGGCAACCCTAAAACTAATAAAAATGCCCATACGAGCAAAGCCCCGGTGCCTTATTAGCTATAAGAGTATCACCGACACCTATACATTATGCAATTTTGTACCCATCACTAAGTGACTACACTTAGACCCTTGAATGAATGAAACAGCATTTCCACACTATAACTAACAGTTCACCTTCCCTTTAAAGACTTAAGACTCTTCTAGAGACAAGTAGCTGTTTAAGAAAAAGCGCGGGCAATTATTTTATCGCGGAGGTAGCCGCGAGATAAGGCGGGGGAATAAAAAAGAAAACAAAGTCCTTGTCGGCTTGAGGTGCAAAAGAGAGAGAGAGAAAGCGATTAGGCTCAAAAGACAAACTAAGCGAAAATTTCCACGTGAGAAAAAAAGTAAAACACATGGCGGCCCGGGAGGGGGGGAAGAAGCTTCATTTAGGTTAACCAATTCTTGAGGGAAAATAGTCGACCCCACCCGTATATTTAAGACACATGAAAAACGATCAGACGCACGGAAACCCTGCACAGTCATCGTTGGCCATGTACTAAACACCCGGCACCCCTGACTGACACAGACGATCATGGTAGTAAGTTATCTTCTACACAAATCAGGGACGAACTGAAAAGGAGTCGTATTCAACACCGCGAGCCTAGACTCCTCCCACAGTTATAGAAAGAGGGTTAAATAATTTGGTTCCTTCTTGTCACGCGGGTTACTGTTTGCATATTGTGCTACTATTTAGCGCCCTCTCTTCAACACAAAATGAACTATTTTCAAAAAATCTTGTGCTAATTTGCGCAACTGTCGTATTGTGGGGTACACCGCGAGCCTAGACTCCTCCCACAGTGGGAGAAAGGGGACAGTTATATTGGTTCCTTCTTGCCACGTGGGTTGCTGTTTGCATATTGAGCTACTATTTAGCGCCATCTGACCATCTCTCCAACACAAAATGCATTATGTTCAAAATTGGCCAACTGCATTCAATGGACGCTTTTATTTCTTATCAAGATTCTCACGAGATGGCAGTTTGGCGGAAACTCTGACGCCGCTTGCCTCGTGATAAGCAAGCTCTCCCCCCCCCCGCGTTATCAAATTGTGGCAGTTATGATAGATTTACGGTTGTCAGTCTAAAAAAAAGAAGAACTCTCCTTTTTTAATGCCTCCCTGTTTCTGTACAAATTAATCCGAGAAACCTCTTGGAGATTATCTAGAACCAAAAAGATTTATAGCGATGCAGCCTCATCTTGTCTGGTTCCTTTTAATTCCCTTTAATAAGGCAAGCAGCATGTAAGATTCCTCAAAAGACCCAAGAAGTTCTCTCCCTCTCGTTTTTCTCTCGAGTGTGCTAGGATTTTGTTAGTAAATCGCTGCCAGTTTCGGTATTAAGGCAAAAGCTTTCCAATTGGAATGTGAGGAGCCGGGTGCGGATATACATGGATAAATGGCAAGTTTTGTTTCCATCTTAAATTGATAGACAAAATTTTTCCCCGAAGTCCGAAAACAACCGTATAAGGCATAAAAATACTTATCCTTATTCTATTTTTAGGGAGTTAATTTAGGATACTATTTTTGATATTTCTAAGTATTCTTTAAATTTTTGGTTTAAAAATTGTTTTTTTTCTAAAAAAATCAAAAAACAACTGAGGCGAATTGTATGTACCAAGAGGTGATATCTAGATTATTACGGAGAAGGTATAAATTCGCCTCACATTTCCAGCGGCTTTATCTCCAGTCTAAACGTAGGTCCGGAGTTAATCCCCGCCTTTAAATTACAACCAGCATCTCATTGGTTCTTGAAAACTCACGTCAACGCGACGGGAATGACGAAAATTAAGCGTATTTTCCGACTGAGGAGAGGCGAAATAGCCCGGCCTCCTTTTACGTCCCCCCTTGTATTTTGAAAGGGGGACTGGGACTATGGCTCGCGCGAATACTTAGGCATCTTATACCTTCTCCCTAATAAACTAGATATCACTTCTTGATTGTACATAATACTAAGATAAAAACTTAATGACCAATCAGAACGGTTTGAATTTTTATATTTCAGCCTGCACGTGCGTAGGAAATGAATCACGTGGCACGCGCGCATATTGGAAGGTTAAAGAAAGTGTATCTTTATAACTACACGTGACGTCTCGAAAAATCTCGTTCACATTGACCGAATGGCATTTTTTTCTAAAACTAATTCTGTGGATTAGGAATAATTTCTAGGCATAAAAAAGCTCACCCAACGCAATCCTAAATTCAAGTCAAATAACTCGCATTATGATAAGTTACGTATAAAAACCGGGGCATAAAAATAAAGAACCAACCACGAAAAATTACAATCTAAAACGTCGATCTCTATATTCCTATGTATGCCAAGAGAAATGAATACACAGATAATTGGAATCATTGTGCCCCCATACATCTCGTGTTAATTTCTATGCGAGTTTGTGGGTATACCGGGCTTGAGAACTTACAATCCCCGCCACGCGTCATAATTAGGACGTCTTTCTAAATGAGATTTCATTGGAATTGGTAGCATAGCGAGTTCCTAGAGGTGCAACCGAGTTAAAATTCATCATACATAATGATAAGTCTATCTCTTCCCACGCACAAAATCCGCCTAGATACGTTGAGTGAAAATGAATGTAGCACAAAGATTCCAATTATCCGTATGCATTCCTGATGCCATAAGAAAAGTACGTAATATTTTTCTTTTTAAACATTATACCGTATAAAAAGGGGTTTATTATTTTCCGCTATAACTCGCCTTCCTTTCGATAAGAATCCCACCGGACTCTCTTTCTCTCCTAAGGCAGCGTGCTAAGGACTATATAGTTTCCGTGGTATAAAACGTATATACGTATCCATAACCACGCGTCACAAAAAACATAAGTTTATAAGATACGTTCCTTCCATAAGTATGACACTACCTATACTTCGTAATGCTTCTGAGAGACTTACAGCTCGAACTAGTTCGAGGGAGAACGACAAGCGAGAATTTAAGTCCTACACTCGGTTAATTAGTTTTGCAGGACTTCCCTCTAGGTCCTATTTAGTCTGTACTAAGCCTTTGACAGCGCCAAAACCAGGCCTCCCTCACTTTACCTCGAATGACCTACTTCAATCACTTCATGACAAGCTCCAGTTTGTAACCAGTTTCCAAACTTATGGAGGAACATATCTTATAAACTTATGATATATTATATAAAAAAATAACCGCAAAAATGCATGCCCCTTTACTTAAAGGACATCATGGTCCAAGCCCAAGCACGCGATCGGCGATCCTCATGGTCAAAAGCGCGTGAGCACAAAAAAAGAAGCTGAAGAGATATTTCTTATTTTCTTATTTTTTTTTGCCTTCTGCCAAAAACGGAGGAAATTAATCAAGAAACGAGCTGGTAACAGGCTGTTCTCCGACGACCCAACCCCCATAAACGGAGCTGGGCCAAAAAAAAAGTATATAGAATTTAGCTTACTACAAGCTTCCTCTTCTTTGGTCGTAATTGATAACCATAACGGTTACGGAATAAATGGTGGCTTATACAATAGAAGGGAATAAAAGGGAAAGGAAATAAATCTGTTACTGATATCTGGACGCGTCTTTAGTGGCTGGCTGACCATTCCTCTTTTGGAACTAAGGAGAAGTAATACAGAAAAGGACTCGAAACTAAACGCTAACCGACCGGACCCAACCCAAGTTTCTATCCGTTATGTTTTCGTTAGCTTTAATTTTTGTTATTGCATAACAAGTTATTTAAACTAATACTGATCATTAAAAATGTGTATAACATAAGTTCATAAGTGATATGTTCCTACCATAAGTATGAAACTTCCTATACTTTATAATGCTACAGAGAGACTTACAGCTCGAGCTAGTTCTAGCAGAACGACAAGCGAGAATTGAAGTACTACACTCGGTGGTAAATTAGTTTTGCAGGACTTCCATCTAGGTCCTATTTAGTCTGTACTAAGCCTTTGACAGCGCCTCACCAGGCGTCTTCGCTTTACCTCGAATCTATGACCTACCTCACTCACTTCATGACAAGCTCCAGTTTCTAAGTTACCAGTGACAAACTTATGGAGGAACATATCTTACGAACTTATGGTATAAATAATCTTGGCCAGGTCTATTGGAGTTAAAGTTTCTATTCCTTAGATTATACTTTCTTTGATCGGAAGCTAAGAGAGTGGAAAAGGGGCGGACAGAAAGAGAAAGTATATAGCACCATCCATGGATTTTCATTTCTTATTTTTTTTTGGCTCCTTTATGATGTTCGAATGTCTATACCCATTGTAACTACGTATACCGCATAGGCCTACATATTGGTTACTATACACTACTATTCGTCTTTGAACATTCAAGTTTAAATTTAATTTAGAAAGTTTAGGAGAATACGTATAACACGAGCGTATATTTGATGTAACCTCAGACGCTCTCCTATGATTGTTAAATTTACTCTTAAAGGGGGCATTCAATTTAAATAATTACTTAATTTAATAAGGATAAAATTTCAGTAAGTATATTCTAGATCTAGCATTCCATTAAGTACTTGCAGACAGAGAAATCCAACACACAGGCTATGACCGCCCTGTTAGGTTATCTCCAGGCGCCAATGAAGAGGCAACGCCAGACGGACCCACCCGAGTTCGCTACACGCAGAGGGAGGCCTCTAGCGGTGCTTCTGGGTGCGACTGAAATAACCCAAACAGGTGACCTTCGCCCGCCCCTGCAGTGTTTGCATAGAACTCTTCTGGAATTAATGAAACGGTCTATTACGGGAACTTAACTCAATGCACTTAATTAATATATGCATATCAATGAATTAAATTTAACCTAAAATTCTTCGAGTAAATAATACTAACATTGCGAAACTCGATTCCCTAAAACTTAATTTGTTCCAGACGGTAAACAAACCTTCTTAAACAGCTTAAATGCTTTAAAGTTTATCAGATAAATTCTGGTCTAACCTCATCTCTAGGAAAACGACAGACCGTGACAAGTGGTCAGCAATCAAAACTAGCCATAAGAACTATATTCTATATGGGGAATTCTTGGCAGGATGGTTAAAAGAATACAGTGAAAGCACATAACCAACGAAGGCAATGAAGCAAAAAATAATGATTGCTAAGCCTTGGTTCCCCTCTCTCTTTTATGCTTTTATTTTAGCAAAAGGGATCTTTTTTCGATCGCCTTTCTTATAGCTATAGAGAGCAGGGAGAGATCGTAAGTAGCACCAAGAAGCGGGGGAGTATGGCGTTTCCCCGAACAAATAGCAAAGGAGAGAAGAGTCTAAGGAAGAGAGTGAAGAGGCAAGCGAGGATGGGAATATTTTAGATCAAGTTACTCAACACAATATGTAACATAAAACGAGTTTTTTACCCATCGACATTATCAAAATTTCATAGATAAAAACAATAAGTATATACTTCGACTACAGTTCCCAGTCTTTGTGTCTGTAGACGCCATATAAAATGAGAAGCAAATTAACGACCCCGATCTCACCCCTACACGAACCAATCAGAGAAGAGCTTTATTTTGAGGTGGGTTTATATAAAACAGTACTCCATGGTGGCGATCCCAACGTTAATTCTTGGTACTATATTTAGCCTATTCACTCGTGTTCCCTGTGCTACGTTCGTGAAAGTGACCATAAGCCAAGGGGGGGTCGACAATATTCTAATAGGTAAAAGGGGCGTTTCTCATACTACAAGGCGGCAGTAAGCCTAAATGAAGTATACATTTTGTTTTAATCTATTATTCTGAGATGTAAGAGGGGTGTTTCTCATACAACAAGGCGAGAGGGAGCCTAAATGAAGTATACTTTTTGTTTTAATCTATTATTCTGAGATGTAAGAGGGGTGTTTCTCATACAACAAGGCGATAGGGAGCCTAAATGAAGTATACTTTTTGTTTTAATCTATGAACTTTTGGTAAAGAAATTATCCCAATCACTTTCCGAGCTATACGCCACAAAACAACCATCCAATATTGATTACATAAATGCCTCTATATATTTCTAAAGTGAATAAGACCCTTTTTATAATATATATATGTATATATATTTAAATACAGATTTCATCAGCTGTATATCAAAAAGATAAGGGGGGGCAAAACCCGGCATTTCTATTGCTACTAAGCCTTGTCCATAAAAATATCATAACATACTATCATCCTCCTTGCTTCGTACCATACTTTTACATACATATTCTATACCCCCATTCTCATAAAGTGGCAAAAGTGGCAAGCAGATTTTCCAGAAGCAATTTCTCCGGTAATTGCCAAAAATTATCCCATTTTTATTATTCGAGCTTAAACAGCGTATTAATTCCAGTACATTAAACCGGACAAACATAAAAAAGTGTACCTTCCCCCTGTATACCGTCGACAAAAAAGGGAGCGCGGACCACACCCCTACATACCATACCATACGACCACCTAAAGTGTATACAACAACCTTTATACCATCAAACTCAGTGGTGTACCCCCGTTTAAGTTTTTTTTTGGTACCGGTATATAATATGCTATAAAACATTATAATGCCTAAAAGGTCCATTCAGACGGTCGCCTCGTTAATTTCGTTTGGGTCGCGTCTATACGTTCATTTCCATGTTCAGACGTTAAAGCAGACGACTTAAAACGAGTCGCGACGCATATATGAGTGATTCTTTTAACCCAAGACTTGTGAATACTAAAATAGTCGATCATCCAAAATGACAAACAAATACAGCACCAAGAATCCTAAAACTTTTCATCAAATATCGTCTGCTAAAGCGTAGAAACTCACTGGATCACGCGTCAGTAAGGCATGATCGAGTGGGCTATGGCTAAAGAAAAGGCGCTAACGAGGTGGTGGTGCTATCTGGACACTGACTGCCCGACGAAATTGAATATTTTAAAACTAAACCCGCGAACAATCTTTTACGTAGTCGTTGTCACGTGTCTAATTAAGCGAGTAAAGCGACTTCAAGGTCGTGAACTTAACACTTCAGTCTATCGTCTGAATGGGGTTTTACCGAAGAGTGGATGCAGCTCAAACCGATCAAGAATAAAGAGGAAGAGGTGGGTTTTAGGGGTAAAAAAAAATGTCTTTTAATAACAAGGGGATAAAAAAACTAAACCTCTCAGCAGCGCGGCGCAAGAACAACATTGAACTCTTTTATAAGCCGGTCGTAAAAAAACAACGTCAGGGCAGTCCGTTTAATTTTTCCATGTGAAGTAGTACTGGTAACGCCACTGAATTGCCACTTTTAGACTTTAGGTTCGCGTTCGAGCTTAAGGTGTAAGTTGAGTCTAAGAAAGGGCATAAGTTCCTTTGAAAAAAACCCAGTTTTGTATTAACTTTTTCACCCAACTAAGAATGAAAATTAAGTAATACAGAATTTAACAACCAATGGCTAAAGAAATGTGTCAAGATGAATCGATTTTATCAGAAAATTATTGATAAACCCTTGAGGGTTTGATGATATATTTTGATACTTGAAAATTCTTTGGGAAATTCTGAGAGAGCGGTAGCTCTCTTAGATATGACTTCATACTGCTCTTAATGTATAAGGAGGGTTTTTTGTTTGGATGTAGATTTTTTTGTATTGCATTAACAGTTTTGAAAAAATTCCACAGAACTACAATTCTGGCCCACAATATGTGGTTAAAATTTCAAAGAGATCCATTAATTAGTTAATTTTATAAAAAATAAAGTTGCTAAGGGTGGTTTTCATTTCCATAAAATTTTTCACACCTTTTTATGAAAAACAGGAATTTTTCCCATAGAAATAACATGGGAAATTTTAAGAAAAAAACATTCCGGTTACTCCGATTTTAGAAAAACTATACGTTTGTTAGACTTGAAAACGGTTTTAAATGGAAGGTACAACACTTAACGTGGCGCTAAGCAATTTTCATTGACTATAATTAAGTCTAAGTATGTTTAAATTTAAATTTTCAAAACCATTCCAATCTGCGATATTTAAGCAGTGTAAAGAGTCAGTTTATGATGTTAGCACTTTTAAAGCTATTTGGTTCATATTTCGTGGTGGTTGAAAAACAAGGGGACCTAGCTTTGTGTGAGCTAACAAGTTAAGTTTGAAAAGGTCCCCCACACTAATAAATTATGTAACCAACTGCCTTTGGTACTTGTGGGTACTTGTAGGTACTTGTGGGTGCTTGTAGGTACTTGTGGGTGCTTGTTGGTACTTGTGGGTGCTTGTTGGTACTTGTGGGTGCTTGTTGGTACTTATGGATGCTTGTTGGTACTTATGGATACTTGTAGGTACTTGTGGGTGCTTGTAGGTACTTGTGGGTGCTTGTAGGTATTTATGGATGCTTGTAGGTGCTTGTGGGTGCTTGTAGGTGCTTGTAGGTACTTGTGGGTGCTTGTAGGTACTAGTTGGTGCTTGTAGGTGCTTGTAGGTACTTGTGGGTGCTTGTAGGTACTAGTTGGTGCTTGTAGGTACTTGTGGGTGCATGTAGGTACTTGTGGGTGCTTGTAGGTACTTGTGGGTGCTTTTAGGTACTTGTGGGTGCTTGTAGGTACTTGTGGATGCTTGTAGGTACTTATGGATGCTTGTAGGTACTTATGGATGCTTGTAGGTACTTATGGAAGCTTGTAAGTACTTGTGGGCGCTTGTAGGTACTTGTGGGTGCTTGTAGGTATTTATGGGTGCTTGTAGGTATTTATGGATGCTTGTAGGTATTTATGGATGCTTGTAGGTACTTGTGGGTGCTTGTAGGTACTTGTGGGTGCTTGTAGGTACTTGTGGGTGCTTGTAGGTACTTGTGGGTGCTTGTAGGTACTTGTGGGTGCTTGTTGGTACTTGTGGGTGCTTGTAGGTACTAGTGGGTGCTTGTAGGTACTAGTGGGTGCTTGTAGGTACTAGTGGGTGCTTTTAGGTACTTGTGGGTGCATGTAGGTACTTGTGGGTGCTTGTAGGTACTTGTGGGTGCTTGTAGGTACTTGTGGGTGCTTGTAGGTACTTGTGGGTGCTTGTAGGTGCTTGTAGGTACTTATGGATGCTTGTTGGTACTTGTGGGTGCTTGTAGGTACTAGTGGGTGCTTGTAGGTACTAGTGGGTGCTTGTAGGTACTAGTGGGTGCTTGTAGGTACTAGTGGGTGCTTGTAGGTACTAGTGGGTGCTTGTAGGTACTAGTGGGTGCTTTTAGGTACTTGTGGGTGCTTTTAGGTACTTGTGGGTGCTTTTAGGTACTTGTGGGTGCTTTTAGGTACTTGTGGGTGCTTGTAGGTACTTGTGGGTGCTTGTAGGTACATGTGGGTGCTTGTAGGTACTTGTGGGTGCTTGTGGGTGCTTGTAGGTACTTGTGGGTGCTTGTAGGTACTTGTGGGTGCTTGTAGGTACTTGTGGGTGCTTCTAGGTACTTGTGGGTGCTTGTGGGTGCTTCTAGGTACTTGTGGGTGCTTGTGGGTGCTTCTAGGTACTTGTGGGTGCTTGTGGGTGCTTCTAGGTACTTGTGGATGCTTGTAGGTACTTGTGGGTACTTGTGGGTGTTTGTGGGTGCTTGTGGGTACTTGTGGGTGCTTATAGGTACTTATGGGTACTTGTGGGTGCTTATAGGTACTTATGGGTACTTGTGGGTGCTTGTAGGTACTTGTGGGTGCTTGTAGGTACTTGTGGGTGCTTGTGGGTGCTTGTGGGTACTTGTGGTTGTTTGTGGGTACTTGTGGGTGCTTGTAGGTAATTGTAGGTACTTGTGGGTGCTTGTGCAGATTTTGAAAATGTAAAACAGTTTCTTAACATTCTTTATTAAAATGAAGACTGAAGGAACAGATATTAATCAAAAATGTCTTGATTAGAATCAAGACCTAAAAAGTATCGATAAGACTGAGGTTATCACTTGTCTGAAGGATCAGATATTAATTTTTCTTTTTAATTGAAACTTAAATGCATGCTTAAGAAAAATCAACGTTCCATTACCGTTTTCCGTTGAAATAAATAATTTTACTGGTAATCAATTTCAAAAATTTACTTATCTCGGCTTTTCGACCACAATTCCATTCCCCGAAAACATTTTATCATTACATTAATTACTTTTGGGAGATAACGTGTCAAAATAGCCTATAAAACAATAAAAAACTGTAATAGCGGTCTGTTTAGCCATGACAAGAACCTTTTAAAAGTTTCAAGCACTATATAACCCTTTCGAGACTAACAGGACCTGAGCAAACTATAGCTTAACCTGCTACTAGTACGACTAGGGAGAACTGATGTAAACTGGAGTTGAAATTTCATCATGTGCGACCTCGGCCTTGAAACTCTCCCATAGTCCGAGTGTGTGTAGAACATAATTTTTTCGCTGTTATCTGCCAAAATCAATCTTTCATGGTAGTGCCGCCTCCTCACTTGAATTTTTCATGATATATTAAGGTTTGAACGAACAAAATTCTAGATTACCATTTTCACTACCATGTCCCTCTGCTAACTTGAAGCAAACATTCCTCTCTTTTTGCTGCTCATTACCGGTGCCATTCCCTTGACTTTCTGTTCGTTATAACTACTATCATGAGTTTATTTAATTCAAACCAAAATATAAAAAAATTGGATTTTTTTCCTTTTGTGCTACTAAGAATTTACAAATGTTGTCCGTGCCATATCAAATAGTCTCTAACCATTGTTAGAAACTAGAGAGAGAAATTGGGCAGTAACACTGATCATGCCCTGAACTATGAGAAAGAACAATACGACGGTTGACTAAAGTACACTTGATATTACATCATTTTGCAAAACCGCGAGTAAAAATCTTACTGTCCCTATTCAATTTGGCGCCATTGGTTTTAGAATAATTAAAATGTTCCACTGCGAAGCGTGCCGGTCACGAATGGGGATGTAACGTCTTTAGGAACCTTTCAAAATGCAAAACCATACACGTACTCTCCCAAAAGTAATTAATGTAATGATAAAATGTTTTCGGGGAATGGAATTGTGGTCGAAAAGCCGAGATAAGTAAATTTTTGAAATTGATTACCAGTAAAATTATTTATTTCAACGGAAAACGGTAATGGAACGTTGATTTTTCTTAAGCATGCATTTAAGTTTCAATTAAAAAGAAAAATTAATATCTGATCCTTCAGACAAGTGATAACCTCAGTCTTATCGATACTTTTTAGGTCTTGATTCTAATCAAGACATTTTTGATTAATCAATTTTGAGTTGAAAACGTAAAGCCTATGATATTTTGACCCTTAGGGCCACTGTTTCCGAGTTATAATTTGAATGTTTTAGGGATGACCACGTAATTAAATTAGCATTGAATCATTGTATTTTTGTTTCTTTGTAAAACACTCCAATCAATCTTAACTTGAAAACAGTGTCCCTTGTGGCAAAATTGACAAAAAATAGATTTACCAAAGAACATCCCTCTTAATTTATGGATGCCAGACTTATCAGAAACACCCTGTATATATTTATATTATCCGTTAAAATACTATTTCTTAACTAAAAAACGCAGTAGGTGGTTAAGACTTTAGATATGGGTTAGACCTAATAGATCCACTAACCTTGGGGTCAAAAAGAATTCCATCGGTTCTGGTCAAGATAGATAATAAGAAATTGGGGATGGTTAGACGAGGGGAGAGTGATGAGAAACGCGACTAAAGTCTTATATACTTTTTCTAAGGATCAGAAGACTATAGCTAGAGATCTCCCGGCCTGGTCTGTCGAAGAATGACCTTTCAACCCTGGCTAGAACGAATGAAAACGGAGGGAGGGGGAAGAAAAAGAAGAGAAGGAGAAAACGTATATAGGATTTCAAGAAGGGTCAATATAACTGGTCGAGACGGGCAATCAAGCGAACGCGCGGGGCTTACCGACATCAATTCAATTTGACAGTATAGAGAAGCTTATACGCCGCATAGCCTATCCTCAACTTGGCAGGGACGCTTCATGATACTGTACATCAACCCTTGGCTTTTTTTTATCGTAGTATAAAAGATGACAAGATGATGACAAAGATAGGAGGGACATCTATGAATTTCAAGATCTTATACCGTGTTGAACGCAAAATTGAATTGTGGTGAGAACATAAGAAAAAGTGAGGAGTGAGGATGGACAATGCTAATCAGCCCCCGAGCCTATAGCTCAAAAACAAAACAATTTTCGTACATAGGAGAGAGGAAAAAGACACATTGGTGAACCAAAAGAGCTAGAGAGAAAGCATAGATTCAACCTCTAGTTGTAAAATTGAACCTGGGAACTACGAATGCCACGGTGCACCACCTTCTGTTGGAATGAGTAATAAATATTACGTTATTGCATAATGCAGGTTTTCTTTTCTTTGTTTACATTTCTAACCGCCATCTTGAAAATGATGAATATTTTTACATTCCGAGCTGCCATTTTCAAAGATGGCGGCTCATCGAAGCCCAAAAGCTTGCCATAAAGCCCATAAGTTGGATACTGTATATACTAAAAATTAGCGAAATCGGTTGAAACGCGCAGTCAAAGTTATTCAATAAAGAAGGTTTTTTTTTACATTTCAGGCCGCCATTTTTCAATATGGTGGCGGATTTGAAAAAATCTTTCTTAGCACGTGCTTACTACTTAATAGTAAAGTCCCTGCAAAATTTCAGCCTTCTAAGTAAAAGCGGTGCAGTTTGGACTGGGCGTTGATTAACAGCCATTCAGACGTCATGTCGAATTACATCAATTTAAGAATGAAAAATCGCGCGCAAAGCAACCTCATCACCCATGAAATGATTGTACCATCAATGAATCTTCCATATACGATACAGCGATATAACCATGCACATCTCTTGGTGAACTAACTAACCCATCTGTCCGATACAGCAATATAACCATGCACATCTCTGGGTGAACCAAGCCACCCATCTGTTATAAAGCATGGCAACATTGTCTGGGTCTAAACCCTAAGCTCCAGTAACGAACAATCTATCCATTTGACCAATCGACCTTGTTATAGTTGGGATGAAGGAAGAGTGACTTAAGGATGGGGGTGATGGAAGATGTTAAGAAAGGAGGGGGTCTAAATAGCCCCGGTATGCCATCCATGCACCATGTCTCATCCAATCCATCAGAATCGTTTTTAACCACCACCGTTCTTCCCCCTTTTCTGGCAGAAGAGGAAATTGTTCCTATTTCTCCGACCCCGGTCTCGACCTCGTAAATCTTATATGGCTCTTCCCAAAAAAGAGAAGTCAACAAATCCCAAAGTTATCCAACAACAACAACAAAAAAAATAACTTATGAACTTTATAGATTTCAAATTCTTAATAACGATAACTCGACATAGATCTCCAGGTTGAAAAATCTTTTCATCATATTATGGGTCAATGTTCAGTTTGCCTTGGACGAAGAAGCCCCTTTGTTATATTATGGGTATATTTTTACTTGTTAGGTTATGGTGACAAGGAGTGGAATTTAACACATAAAAAACAACAGGTTCACTTGAAGATTTACAACTTGGTTTAAAAGGTTTTCATATTATGGGTCAAAGTTCAATTTGCCGAGGACGAGGAAGCTCCTTTGTTATGGGTATATTTGCACTTGTAAAATTGTGATGAGGAGTAGAATTTCGCCTGAAAAAAACAGGTGTTCTACTTCTCAGTTTGAAATTAAAAGGTTCCTATTCTCACAAAAACCCCCAATTATTAAAATTATATCTTTAATTTGCCAATATTCTGTTAATTTTCTAGAAAACTAGGCCTAATAACAGTTATCACATTATAATTTCTCGCATTGTTTTTTATAAAATTCGATTAAAAAACTGAAATAAAAATCCCGGTTTTATTAAATAAAAAACGCCTCATTTTTTTCCGTGCGTAACTTTCTTGTTAATCCACTTCTGTCCATACCAAAAATAGTGCCGACGAAGAAAATATATATAAATTGTCGTCGGGCAGAGCAAGAGACGATCGCGGATCTGATCGGACACGGACTATACAGTATAGCGTGGGTTCAACTGGTTAAAACGCGGACCAAAAAAAAAATAAAGAAAATTGGGGTGGGCTAAATTTATAAGGAAAGGGAGTGTTTGACGTATGAGCTACCGATGACAAACGTTGTGTAATTAAGTCAAAAGGCCGCTCGCTAGCTGCGTCGATGTATTAAGCTAAACCGCGTAAGGAAATTCGAGAGATTGATTTTCTTTTAAAATGAAGGGCAACACCCTAGAAATCGCATCGCTGGAAAGAAATTGTCGAGCCCGCTGTGCACCTCGAGTTCTTTGGAAGACTTCTTTTACTCTTTTTTCAGAACTATCAGAAGGGAGATGAGACTAGAAGTAAAGAGCTCTAGCATTGGTAGTAGATCCTGGCACTAGTGAACAAATTTGAGGATTTTATGCCGCTTCCATCGCCCCTACACTAGAGAGTAAAAAATTGGTTGAGTTCCAAAAAATTTCCTACCCATTCCCCTCAACCTAAAGCCGCGGAACACGGACGCGGGTGCTTGAATCTAGTTCGGCCGTCTACCACCTCGAGTCTCACGTTTTGGAAGGAAAATTCAGAAACCGCTACCAGAGGGCCAACCGTTGGTGTGTTATCAAGAATATTCACTTTCGCCAAGTGAAGAATTTGGTTACCTCAGTACTTCTAGTCTCATCTCACTTCTGGCACTATCCTTTAGTTGTTAATTCGCCGCTCCTTATGTCTTGGATTTAAAAGGGCTAGCGGCGACCGCGAAATGATATCAAGGGTGGGTGGGTACACGGAGGGGTAGAATTTCCCCCCTCCGCACCTTTTTTATTTAAAGTTTAAATGGCAGTGCGTTCACCGCACGGAAAAGGTTAATGGAAGAAAGATAATGGGCGTCGAATTCCCCTCTCCTTCCCCAGTCGTCTTTCTCTATCATTCTCCTAGGTCTTTTAATGGTGACCGAGCTAGGTTTTCCTTAATGATTAGAAGGTACTGCCCCTATATACAGGGTGTTTCTGATATAAGTCCGCCATCCATAAATTAAGTTAGATTATGTTCTTTGGGAAATCAATTTCGAGTCACAAATGTAACTTCTACTGTAGCAACTGTTCTACATTTTCGAGTTATTATTTAAGTGTTTTAGTGATGGTCCCTTAATTAAATTATTAATTAACTATTGTCTGTTCAGTTTCTTAATTATATTTAAGGGGGTCGTCCGTAAAATACACCATCCAATCTTAACTTGAAAACAGTGTCCCTTGAGGCAAAATGGAGATAGAAGATAGAACATTTTCGACTCAAAATTGATTTTCAAAAGAACATCCCCCCTTTAATTTATGGCAGACTGAAACACCCTGTATATATACCTCGACGAATTAAAAGCGGTATAAAGAACAAGATAGTCAGGTGCAATCATGAAAGTACATTGGAATGTGCTGTTGAATTTAATTAAGGATATTTGCCTTGTTTTTCAAATAGATTTTTTTTTGCATATATATATATATATTAAATTTAATCTACAATCCAACTTTATGGTATTTTATCATATCACATTCTGAAGTTTCCCAAATTTACAATTTCTTCCAATAGACAATGCCATTAATTACTTGCAGAGAAACCAACACACATTCGGAAAGCCGCCCTCTTAAGTTATTTCCCTGGCGACAGATAGAGCCCAAAATCACTAGACGCGGAGGGATACTAGCCAACTCGCGCTGCCCTCTATCGGTGGCTTCTTAATTGGCTCGAGAGGAAATAAGTTAGGAAGGCTATGGTCTTTGCATCTCTTCTAGAATTAATAGAATTGTCTATATATTTTAAATTGTATGTGGAAATGGATTAAAGCAGCAATTTCGCCAAACTTCAACGGAGAAGGTTCCTGCCGTATCGCCTTAGGTTAAATAACTCTAAAAACCTTAAAACATATCCCAGTTATAAATAAAAAACCAAGCTCAATAAATCGATATTAACAGCATTTAAAAAATAATTAATGCTCTAATGGGGAAGTATTATTAACACAACGATGTTTTCAACAACCTTCGCTATATGAACTCCGAATGAGTGTATGTCTGTTGTCAATTAGCTCAAAGGCAGTAACAAGTCCACAATTCAAAGCGGATAATGAAAATTAAGGTTAGACCGAAGTATATAGAAAGAAGTATAACTACTTGTCGGGCATAAAACGTTCCGGGCGGGTAATCAGAGAGTTTTAAGGGATAATTTGGGTTTGTGCTTAGCTTCCGAAAGAGAGAGAGAGCAAGAGGGAGAGAGAGGACGTGGAAGACGTGAGGTCTCTCGATTGACCAACAACATCTCGTACTTGAGTACATACGAGAGGGCACGTCTCATTACCTTAAAAGAGTCGCCGCTGTCGACGAATAATACCATAAGATATGTTCACTATAAGTTTTTCACTGGTGTTTACAAACTGGAGCTTGTAATGAAGTGAATGAGGTAGGTCATAGATTCGAGGTAAAGCGAGGGAAGCCTGGTTATGGCGCTGTTGAAAGCGGCTTAGTACAGACCAAGAAGTGATATCTAGTTTATTAGGGAGAAGGTATAAGATGCCTAAGTATTCGCGCGCCATAGTCCCAGTCCCCCTTTCAAAGTACAAGGGGGGACGTAAAAGGAGGCGGTGTATTTCCCCTCTCCTCAGTCGGAAAATACCTAATTTTCGTCATTCGCGTCGCGCTGACGTAAGTTTTCAAACACCAATGAGATGCTGGTTGTAATTTAGAGAAAACTCCGGACCTACTTTTGGACTGGAGATAAAGCTGGAAATGTGGCCAATTTATACCTTCTCCCTAATAAACTAGATATCACTTCTTGTACAGACTAAATAATAATAAGGTGGACTGCAAAACAAACAGAGTGTAGTACTTCAATTCTCGCTTGTCGTTCTCGAACTAGCTCTCCTCGGTAAGTCTCTAGAGCATTACGAAGAATAGTAAGCGTTATACTTATGGAACATATCTTATAAACTTACGGTAATACTTATATAGCGGAATTAAAATGTACACGGTGGAACCGGCTCGCCTCACGACCAAAACACGTGAGTATCATACTTAAAAAGTAAACCCATCCGGGAAATAAGCGAAACGAAAAAGAGGCCATTTGTCGAGGTTACAAAATGATATGACCTTAACATAAAACTAAACACTATTAACTATACCGTTGGTAGATTTCGGTAATAGGGGGGTTGGTCCCATGCTCTTTTCGGACTAGATATACTAATAACGCTTTTGGTACGTCAACGCTTCTACAATTTCCGGTTTCCTTTTGAAGCTCTTTTTGGAAGCGGTTGAAAAACAAAAGCTTCCGTCAAAAAATTGAAAAGTGCAAAGCAAAAATGTACTATGTACAAATTTGGTACATAATATTTCTCTGTAGATTTTGCTTTTAAAAAGGACCCGAGTTTGGGCTTGGGGTAGTAAGAAACGTTACTACGTTTAAAGTCTAGAAGGAAGAAAAAACCTAACAGAAAACGCACAAGTCGGAAAAATTTTAGTTACGACAATCTCGCTGTAAAAACGGAAGTAAAGGAAGTTAAACGTGATAAAAGCGGAAGTAAAAACTGAAAAAGTAGTTTTCTCTATAAAATCCCAAAGCACAGCGCGGTTTTTTATTTTCCCAGCCAAAGAAACTTGCCTACAACAACGCGTCTACAAAAATGAGAACGTACAACGCGTCCAACTTTTCCCAAAAACCCAAAAAACACTTCCGACCAATACCATCATCTCAAGAATTACTTAACTTCGCACTAAGGCACCCTGGCCAAATTCATTTTAGACCTAAAACTAAAACCAAAACCAAAATTACGGCTCGTAGAAACGAAAGTACTTTAAAAAGGCCTAAGACGACGTGGGAGGAATAGATTTTTAGACCAACTATATATATATATATATATATATACAGTGTCTTAAGTGTGGAAGTAAAAGGGCAAAAGTTTCAATCTTAAACAAACGGGAAGTGCAGCGCAAACAAAGTGCTAAAGAGTGAGAGATTTTACAGGAAGGAAAAGGAGCGGAGAAAAATTTTCGGAACAATTTCAAGTCGTCGAAGGACTTTAGAAGAGGCCCTGCTTCCAGCAAAGGACCGCGCCATCAGGAAAGTGGACTGGAAAACGGCCAACGGCGATCTTAGAACTGTATAGAAACCATTGCCTTCCATTAAAACATTGAGGAACTGATGGGCAAGGGTCATCCCGAGTGAAATCTTTCCGCTGGAAGGAAAACCAAAGGAGAGAGAGAAGAGAAGAAGGAAAAAAATCTTCTTGTTTATCTTGGACGGACCAGAGCTAGTGGATATTAAACAAAATCTAGAGGTCCGAATTAATATAGAAAAAAATATATATAGATATAAATACAGGGTGTTTCTGAAAGGTTTGTCAGAAATAAAGGGAGATATTCTTTGGGAAATCAATTTTGAGTCCAAAATGTAATTTCTATTTTTCATTTTGTCACAAGAGACACCATTTGGAGTGTTTTACGGATGACCCCTTAATTATATTAGAATAGTCTTTCAGATTCTTAATTAAAAATTCTATAAAAATAAACAATAATTTCATCATTTCCCATGGACAGTTAGTGAGTAGTAAATAGACATTATTACTATCCAATTGGTTATCATGATTTTCCCTTGAAAACCCACCTTATTTAGAAAAACTAAAATGAAAATTTGATATCAAATACTAGGCCTAACCAAAAGCATTTGAACATGTATAAAAACACCTTGATATTGTTAAAATAATATTAAAAAAAAAAAAAAAAAAAACACCAATATTATATACAGATAAAAAAAGCCGACTTTCAGGCGCAAAATAGCTCATGCTTTTTCTACGAGCGCCTGTAAAACATTCCACCGCAACACACTAAAGCCCAAGGAAAACCCTAACCCTAAATTCACTCTTTACAGTATATTGTTTCTAATTATTTCCATGACATGGTTTTCACTCATACCTTGAAAAAATAAAGAACAAAAAATAAGAAAGGATTGGCAATGTATTAATTAAAGTCTAACACGAGAGAGAGAGAGAGAGAGAGAGAGAGAGAGAGAGAGAGAGAGAGAGAGAATGAAAACCATAATGGTTAGAACTACACTCCCATTTTCGCTGGTATGACCGCGGCGTGACGTCAAGCTCGACGCCATTCTTTATTTTCCTTAACTAGTCTCCCGCCCACAACGTCTTTTGTCCTTTGTCCTCCTGGTTTTTACGAGTTAGCCACCGTGTCCTTCAATAAACCCTAGAAAGCCCCCAATAACAGCGGGGCCGTGTGTCATGATCCCAATGGGGATTATCGGTGAGATTTAGTACAGGATGGGGAACAAGTCCACGCATCGGCCCTAACCTATCAGGTATGATCAGAGATGGCTGGACAGGAGAGTGTATAAGGGGGAATTATGAAGACAACAGAAAGGAAAGCAGAGCATGGAGTTGAAGGGTGGTGGGATCTTACCATCCTCCCAAGTGAACAACAAAAAACACCTCCCTTGATCGTTCTCTAATTTGTGCTGGCCTCTACGCCCAACTACACCTTTCCACAGGATTCTGGTCTCTCATAGTGTTTTATTATACAGGAGCAACCACAAATATAAGAATTTTGGGAGGTTTTGGCCCATTCAGACTAGAGTTAAATCTTACATTCCCGTCGGTACGTTCAATTCCCTGTGCAGACGCTAGAGCAGACGACTTAAACGGAGTCGCTTATATGGGTGATTTTTTAAGCCAAGACTATTGAATACTAAAATAACCGAACATACAAAATGAATAACAAATACCGCACCAAGAACCCTAACACTTTTCATATATCGTCTGCTAATGCGTAGCAGCTCACTCGATCACGTGTCAGTAAAGGCTTGATCGAGTGAGCTATGGATAAGGAAAATGCGCTAACGAGGTGACGGACCCCTCTGAATTGGCAAAGGGGGGTATAATGTCCTGGTAACATTAGGAATCGTGAAGACACAAGAGTAATGGTCATTTGGGTGGGGACATCGTTTTTAGCTCTCTTTTTTATCTACTTTTCTTTTTACTTTGTGTATACGAGTCTTTAGGGAATGACCCATGATATTTAGAAAAATGATACGGACTTCCCATGCACCAAACAAATAAAAAGAAAAGAACTGAGGTGTATCGCAATAAAATTAATTAATATTATACAAAAATAATTATATTCAGTTCAGTTCTAATATATGTTCTTAACCCTAACATAAAGCAAAATTTAATTAATACGGTTCAAACAAAACTAAATATATAAAAACAATAAGTGTACTTCGTTCACAGTTCCAAGCCTTTAGCTGTAGACGCCTGGGGAAAAAAAAAAAAGGTTTACCAGAACAACAAACAAACAGTTGAAATACTTCTACAGTAGGATGCAGTTCACAAACCGTTTCTTTTATACAACTAGCGCAATCATAGACATCTATAGAAGAATAGGAGTTCAAAAAACTCTAGTATCCGAATCGTTCTTTGGCAAAAAATAGGTCGTTGTTCCCGCTTAGGAAGACAAAAAAAAAAGGCGCGGAAATCCCAGCAGGATTACAAAGCTATCACTGGTCCTCTCCCGATCCTAAACCCTCTTCTCTAAAACTCCTACATTTTTTCCCACCAAAAAAAAAGAGGATATGGAAGAATGGACGTTGGGATGAAAAAAATAAGAAAAAACAACCCTTTTTTAAAGCCACGCTGACCACGTCGGCCGATTCGAGATATACTAGAGACCGAACACGCGAGGGTCAACGCTAAAGGTCAAATCCTATATCCCCACCATCCATTTAGGGATAGTTAATTCCAGGAGTTTCCCCACCCCATCTCCCCTTAGTTTCGATCCCTCCTTTTGGATTTAGGAGTAAAAAACCGATTTGTTCATTTTGAGCTAGACTTCGATCCGTATAAAGAAGGATCTATGGGTACGTTAGGCTTAGCTACCAGAGAACAAAAAATTGGATGGAGAACCATGCGTAGGATTATATAAGAAAACAGAGTGGTCACCCCTTTTTTTTTAATTTTGTAGATAGAGAACTGGTTTCAATATAAAGAAATAATTTATTAAAATTATCATGGTCATTTCATTTAAGTTTTGCCTTTAAATTATCATTCTCCAACTCTGCCTTTAAATTATCGCAGGGATAGATTTAATTTTAGAAGTAGGAATGGAGAACGGTTAGTAATTACTTCAGTCCGACTCATAGCCCAATATAGAGCCCCTCCCTCCAATACGTAACGAAAAGTTTAAATTATTTTATTGGCTCATGCACTTAAACTACGTTTTGATGAATTTGCTGACGGGGACGGTCAAAAATACGTAATTCATTTTTACCTCTGTCTCTATGACCCGCCTCTTCTTTCATACCCCTCCGTCCCGTGGAAGGGGGTCCGGGACTTTGACGCGCGCCCAGATTACTCCGTTCTCCATTCCAACTTCTAAAATTAAATCTATCCCTGATTATCATTCTCAACTCTGCCTTTAAATTATCCTTTTAATTCCCCTTTAAAACTCTTAACTTACTTCCTGTAATTCACCCCCTATTCAAAGCTACATCGATTAACACCACATCAAATTAAACACCAATAATAATAATAATTAAAAAAAAATAATCGATTAAAACCATAAATTCCGCGCGTGTAAATTTAGTTCAAATTTTAGTTGGAAGTTCATCTAATACTATTCATCAGTATCTCTTTGTGGAATTCGGTTCATCCTAGAATCATTTGAATCCGACCAAAATTACACGTGGGAAATTCACAAGGGAAGCGTGTATTAACGAGGTCCCAGCAAACCAAGTAAAAGGGCGCGAAAGGGGGCACGAGGAGAGCTCCAAATTACGACGTGGTATATATAGGAGCGGAGAATATACCATACCATACACACTCTTTAAAATTAATTATCTCCGGAGGGTTCAAATATAGCGTCTTATCGATAATCAACGAGAATTAATTCACTTCTCCTTAAAAGCATCTTCTAAAAGGCGGGAAAAGAGGGGAGGAGTAGCGCGCGAGACTTTCTCAATCCCTTTTCCCGCGCGCGCGCTCAGTTATTTCCCGCGCGCGCGCTCAGTTATTTCCCGCCAAAACTGTAGATCCATCGAAAGATGCGTAACTAAAGAGCGGGAAACCCAAAAGCGTTGAGCTTCTCGCGCTCTTCTACTACAATTACTACCATAAATTATGAGAAGGAGCGATGGGGTGAAAGGAGGGTTAGGTAAAATCGACTCGTTAGAGAAATCATCAAGTCGATATGATTGCGTATTAGGGGACCCTAAAGGAAAAGCCCAGAAGCCCCTAAAGGGGATGGAAATTTTGGGAAAGAGGTTGCTTGGTTGCAGGGCCCTATTAGAAAATGAGACGTGTTCAAGAACATTAGCGTCATAATGGATATTATCAGTCTTCTTAAATATTTTTCTTAATCTATCAGCGCTGATTACTGTTTTCAATAAGGTGTCTTTATATGATGCATGCGTGGTGACGTGGTCAAGACTCGAGAGGCGAGAAGGAATCCGTATCAGATTTGAAAATTAACTAAGGAGTAGGAATCCATAAGCTATACCACGAATTCTTTCGTTTTGCAATTAAAGTTTTCTTTTTTAATTTTATTTAGTTATGTATTTATACAGGGTGTTTCTGCTAAGTATGTATGCATAAATTAAAGGGGATGTTCTTTTGGAAATCGATTTTGAGTCGAAAATGTAACTACTATCTCCATTTTGACCATAAGGGACATTGATTTCGAGTTATGATTTGAGTGTTTTAGGGATAACCCCTCAATTACATTAGAAATCTTTTGTCTAAATCAGTTTCTTAATTAAATTTAAGGGGTCATCCGTAAAATACACCATCCAATCTTAACTCGAAAACAGTGTTCCTTAGTGGCAAAATGGAGATAGAAATTACATTTTCCACCCTAATGGGAATTCCCAAAGAACATAATCTCCCTTAATTTATGACAGACTTACCAGAAACACCCTGTACTTGTTCTTTCAAATATGAACTATAAAAGAAGAGAGGAGTTTTCCAATAATAATATCAAAATTCCCTATTCATGAATTCAATTAAAATTCCAAAAAAAAATTCAATTATACCATTATTAATTATTATATTACTAATCTAATATTTAAAAAGTTAATTAAATTTAATAAGGCACGCGCAATATCCCAATAACGATACAACATAATATTATTATCATCATTACTTCCCTCCAATTTACGTCCATTCATAATTTCAACCCCAATACATATACGATACCAACTGACTACAACATTAAAATTTTCAATAATTTAAAGCTAATTTTAATTCCATTTCGAATAATCGTTTCCTCGTAGTCGGATAATACGATTCTTATGATCCCACTCTTACATGTCTAGCTTTCGTTTCGGGCGAAGGAAGATTCTGTCCGCAACAACATTTTGTATTACAGTATCAAAACCCTCCAGGGGTTTACGGATGAAAATCAGGCTCGCGCTTATGGAGATTCGGGGGTGGTAATGAAGGGCTGGGAAGTACAGAGATGGAGAGAGACAGACAGACAGACAGAGAGATGAAGAAAAGACGGAGAAAGTAGAGAGGACGAAGAGGAGGATGGAGATAGTCATCCGAATCATTCGAAGAATGCAAACAACGCGGCCAGCTCTCCGACGCGCGCAAACCCCAGGCCCTAACCCCCGGTATTCATATTGTCTTATAACCAACCAATCCCAGATTTCTACACGAGATAATGGAAGGTGCAGGTTGCTGGAAAGGTTCTTTAGTAGACAAAAACATTTCATATAGGGACACTCATATACAGGGTGTAACAAAAATGGTGGTTTTCCTGACATTTTCAAGGTTTTTTTCAAATATATATTTTCATGGTATCTTCAGGTGAAAGGTCACCTAGTAATTGTTTCTTTTCTTTTTTTGGAGTAATAACTACGGGATTGTTCATATTTATTTGGAGCAAAGCAACCCCTTCAGGGCAAACTTACTAAAACATCAACAAAAATATCCCTGATTTCCCAGAATTCTACTAAAAAAATTATAAATTTCCCTGAATTTTTAGTTCAAAAATCTACCTCTATGGAATTTCCAGGTTTTCTTTCCAGGTTTGTACGAACCCTATGGTGATTGTAAATTAATTTTGATTTGAAAATGTAATTTCTATCTCTATTTCTTTGCCATAATGGACACAGTTTAAAAGGTCATGATTGGAGTATTTTACAAATGACCCCTTAAATTTAGTAAATAAACTAAAAAAAGAAATAGTAGAAATTAATATTCCGAAATTGTATATTGCATCAAAACCACCAAAATTCACAACATGAACGTACAAGGCAAATGTCTCTATGAAATAATTTTGTCTAACTCTAGCTTTAATCTCAGGAAAGGCAACCACGATAGGCAAATATCCGAACAAAATGCGTACGCCTGCGATTTTATACCAATTTTAAACCAGATACTCGGTTAAGGATAGTTGAAAAGACAAAAGAACATTGAATTTGAAACCAAACTGGAGAAGAAAATAAAGGAAGGGCCGGGGCTTCAATAAAATCTCTCCCTTTCTAAACATTTGATAGAAAAAAAGAAAGAAGAATTAGATGATGAACTTTTTCATTTTGACTATACATTTACCGGTAACGGTACAGTTGGGACTACTTTGAATCCCCCTCGGCTTTATTAAAAGCTGGTATGGAAGAAAATTGGGCCGTGAATAAATTAAGTTAATGAGAGTTAATCCTTTCCAGTTTCGTTTAATTTAAAAGAGATATTGTATGGTTATTAACAAATATTGGGGATTTTTTTAAAATCAAGTCAAAGTCGCACCTGACTGATTTAAATCAACACCAAGCACAAACCCCTTTAGCTACAAGGCTGAAATTTTGCAGGGACCTTACTCTTAAGTAGTAAGCACACCCTTAAAAAGATTTTTGCAATTCGCCTCCATCTTGTAAAATGGCGGCCCGAAATGTAGTGAAAAAAATCTTCTTTATGGAATAACGTTGATTGTTTTTTAACTGATTTCGCTAATATTTACTAAATTGATTCAATATTTCCTATAGACGGGCCTTATGGCTTTTGAGCTTCATTTTGTCGCCATCTTTAAAAATGGCGACCAAAAAACCCAAAAAAAATGTCCCTAAAGTTCAAAATAACAAAAATAATAAATTTTAACGTTCCCATATAGAGGTTCGAATAAAATCAAGATGATTAAATGTAATTAAAATTAAAACTACATTATCTTCATTAACCATTTAAGCGTTTCGACTAAAACCCATCCCAAAATACCACCCACCCCATCTCGAAAACTTCTTCTAAATGTATAAATACATACACTTGGAAAGATAAGTAACTCCTTTGAACTGACCCCTACCTAAATTTTTCTCTCCTTTCTTTCTTTCCTTCCCAAAAATCTTTTTTCATTTCCGCAATCAAACTTTTTTGGCAGAAAGCAAAAATGGTTCGTGGAATATAAGGCAAAATAAAAAAGAAAGAAAGAAAAAAGGTAAGCTATAAGTTAAGCCTCGGTTATAAGCCTTGGCTGTTAGATAGGGCGAATAATTCAACTTCAACCGACCGAAAAATAAAAAGAGAAATCCCTCAACTCCCTTTTTTGGAAAATGAAAAAGAGAAAAAACCAACAAAAGTCTGGGTAGGGTTTTTTTTTCTTAAGTAAAATAATATAAACTCTCTCTCTCTTTCTCTCTCTCTCTCTCTCTCTCTCTCTCTCTCTCTCTCTCTCTCTCTCCCTTAAAAGCTATATAAGAGCTAGGAATAAATCCAACAATGTAACCTTCCTAGTGGAATAGACTAGAAAAGTAAGAAAAAATTCCCAATTAAAGGCAAAAAGATTCGACTTTGCGGAAGAGAAGGGAATGCGGCAATTCAAGGAGAAAGAGAAGAGAGCCTTCGTATAATAAAAGAGACTTGAGAAGGGAATATTATTATGAAGAGGCGATAATTAAAAACCGTTA
Organism: Phalangium opilio; assembly: GCF_054372755.1. Classification (NCBI taxonomy): domain Eukaryota; kingdom Metazoa; phylum Arthropoda; class Arachnida; order Opiliones; family Phalangiidae; genus Phalangium; species Phalangium opilio. Next base: position 2,570,505 of record NW_028324156.1, read on the forward strand.
TTGTATTTGCATAAGGCAATGAGAAGGAATAGAAAAGGATTTTTGCCAAGAAAGACAGACAGAGAGAGAGAGAGAGAGAGAGAGAGAGAGAGAGAGAGAGAGAGAGAGAGGAAAAGAGCTAAGTTTTACCTCGCTTTCTTAATTAAATCGTTTCAATTAAGTTAGAAACTTTCTTCCTAAACGGGTAAAAACTTAAATATACAGGGTGTTTCTGTCTGTTAATTCTGCCCTAAAATTAAGGGAAATTCAAATTATGTTCTTTGGGAAATCAATTTTGAGCCGAAAATGTATGTAACTTCTATGAGAGCCACTGTTTTCAAGTTAAGATAGATTGTCCAAAATATTTTACAAAGGATGACCTCTTAAATTTAATTAATTAAGAAACAGATTTAGACAATTATTTTTAATTTAATTAAGGGGTCATCCCTAAAACACTTACTCCAATCATAACTCGAAAACAGTGGAGATAGAAGTTACATTTTCGACTCAAAATCGATTTCCCAAAGATCATAATCTCCCTTACTTTATTTTAGACTTATCAGAAACACCCTGTATACACCTACGTTTTTAAATAATTGAGTTAGGGAATCGATATGTACAATTAATTCCAATTAAAATTTTATAGGAAATTTACTAATTGGAACCAATTTTTTTTCTCTCTTTCAATTAATATTCCGGGAAAGGTGGAATAGGGCCTGATTACGTTTAATTTTAATTGACTTTTTAATTGAAAAAATAGGTATATTTGAAAATGATTTTACGTCACAAGGTTTCAAATTAAATTATAGCAGCTAATGAGTAACGACTGAAAAAAAAATAAGTTGACAAAAATACAAAAATTTCAAAATGAGAAAAAAAAACCCTCGCAGGTTTTTAACTATATCTTGCTTCATATCATATTGATTAATACGAAAATACACTTTCGAACTTAAGAAATTTATATAATATTAAAATTTAAACATACCGTGCAGCAAAACATCTTCAGGAATGTCGAATTTATTTAAAAAGAAATATATTGAAGGAAATTTTAAGTATAGTATACCTAACCTAAGTTTGATCTAACGTTAACTATATTTTAAATAGATTTTAAACGCAGTAAGAAAGTATTGAGATAGGGTTAAAACTACGAAGCAAACTCCGATTGGGTTGCAAGGAACCATGGGAAGAGTTTAGTTTTCCAATATTAAGAAAACAAGGAATTTAAATATGGTATATACGTCGTATTTCAAAGCCTCGAGAGGAAACTTTTTCTCCGAAGAACGAAGACGGTAAAAATACGAAGAAAAATGCACACAACATCGGGGATACTAATATGAATAGACTCCATTATCACACACAGAAAGTATTGGATTGTAACTTAGTACAACGTTGGAGCGAATGAATTAAAAAAAGTAATCTAAATTAAACTTCATTTCATAAAATAAAAAAAAATGTTAATCTACTTTCAGGGTTCATACAACTTTGGGAAACAAATTTCCCTGAGATTTCCCGGTTTTTCCCCATATACTTCCCTGAATTTTCCAGGTTTTTCCCCTATATGGAGTACCTATTGAGCAAATGTTAACGAAGGGGGGGGGGCAAATATGACTATTACATAATCAAAGAACATCCCCGTATCTCTAAATATAACCAGAGTTATGAGCCTCCAAAGTATAGTGTAAGGTTAATCCTATGGAGGGTATGTTTACGAACATTTTGCTTAATTACTCGGCCCCTGTTTGACGCAAATTTCCCTGATTTCCCTGAAACTTACTAAAAATTCGAAAATTCCCTGAGGTTTTGTCAACTATTTATTTCCCTGATTTTTCCAGGTTTTCCCGGTTTTCCTAACAATGTCTGTTCAATATTCATGAGTTTATTAAATGTATTCAAAAACAACTACTAAAGCATTTTAAGAAAATAGCTCGGTATATTATCCAGGAGCTTTGGTTCCTCTTCCCTGGGATCAAAACTAAGGAGACGTTAATAAAATTTGCCATGCAGAAAAAAAACATATGCGCGGAAAATGTACTTTCCGAGAAAAAAAAAAAAATAATTCAAATATTTTTCCGGTTAAGAATGTATGGAGTAATTCTAGTTAAAAATTCATAAGAATATTTTACGTATTATTTAAGTCCTTTGAAATTAAAAATTAATTACTTGGTAGTTAATCATCATAAAATTAATTCAAAGCTAATACCTTTAGGGTTGTCAAAGATATAGGCCTACCGATTACTCTAAGTGACAGTCACTTCGGTGAGACAAAATTAAATTAACCAGGGGTGATATCGGAGCAAACGATATATGAAATGTTTTAATATTCTTAATTGGCACGGTATTTGTAATTTGGATCTTCGGCTATTTTAGTTTTCAAAAGTATTGTTTCAAAAACCACAAATACACGGAAGTCGTCGAGTGGCTTAAAGTGCGTATTTTTTTAGGGTAGAAAGAAACCAAAATAACAATATTCTGGAAAAGGTTGCAATAAATAAGCTAATTAGCAATAATTTGCAAACGATAGCAACATTTAGGAATAAAAAAAACATATTAAATTTAGTAATATTTTATAAAAAGGACGAAATTAATTCAGTTGATAAAATTTGATAATAACAAAAACAGGCGCACATTTATCCGCTCTTGGTCTGAACAGGGAAATAAATAAACGCGATCGTAAGATTTTTCTCTATAGTCTGAACGGGCCTTTAACCTTCTTTATTATTATTTTTTTTTTATTTGGAAGTTTTCTTTTCCATTCTTTCTTCTTCTACAACTTCGAAAAGAAAAAGGATGGAAAGAGGAGACCATGCATCTTTCGAAGGATACCTCTCCGTAGTAGCTACGTGTAGCTTAAGGCTTTCGTATCGACTTGAAACAGTACATTGGGTCGGCTCTCAAAGAGCTATATAGAATAGTGGAGCTCCGATACAGTCAAAGAGAAGAAAATAACCTTACATTCTAAAGAAGACCAGTGTATAAGAGATACATTCCTTCTTAAACGCTATAGACTCAAAGCTTGGAATTTATTTCAAAGTGAAAATTCATAAGACGTTACTATCTTTTTCTTAATACATCGTTCATTGATACTTAAATGCGGTTAGTTCAGTTCACTTCAGGTGATAGCGGGAATGCATACACCCAATAGGAATCATTACGGCCTCATATGTATCCAGTGTTAATTTAATCGCGGGTTTTATGACGTCATAATTCTTTAACTGTTTTTTCATTGGTTGGTAGCAACGCGAGGTCAGGGGCACGGGCCTAAGGTGCAACAGGCAGCGAGGTAGATTATTCGAGAGGGTAAAATTCGACATATATAATGATGAGTCTAGCTCTTCCCAAAAAAAAATTAGCCTAGATTCGTTTTCTTAGATATTTCATCCCAAAAATTAAATACAATTTATCGCCAAAAAGCAAACTTTGAAAAAACTTAAGTAGATCGCATCATAAGTTAATAAGATATGTTCTTTCCATAAGTATGACACTACCTATACTTCGTAATGCTACTGAGAGACTTACAGCTCGAGCTAGTTCTAGGAGAACGACAAGCGAGAATTGAAGTCCTACACTCGGTTGGTTAGTTTTGCAGAACTTCCATCTAGGTCCTATTTAGTCTGCATTACTAAGCCTTTGACAGCGGCAAAACCAACCAGGCGTCGCTTTACCTCGAATCTATGACCTACTTCAATCACTTCATGAAAAGCTCCAGTTTGTAACCAGTGACAAACTTATGAGAAGAACATAACATATCATATGAACGAACTTATGATCGCATTAAGTCCTTGAAATGATTTAAACACAGCAACGTCCTCAAAAACCAATTTTCCACAACAGATCCCGCGCATCCCTTTTTAAAGTTGCGATGGACGGAATAGAGAAAGGTTTATAGTTTTTGTAATGAGAAGCGGCATCCCCCTCTCCCGTTTATTCCTGCCCCCGGCCCCTAATACTGTCGGAGCTTCTCTCGACACGCTACATATCTTCGAGTCCTGTCCCGAGTTCGCCTTCCCTCCAGTATAACAACCTACGCCCTTCTTAAAAGAATGAAAAGTTTTCCGAAAAGTAGAAAATGGGAGAAGAAGAAGAGCAAGGGCAAGAGAGGATGAGGATGGGGATGAAACGGGATGGATGGAACCAAACTACAAGAAGCAGCTAGAGAGAATCCCGAGAAAGAAAGGAAAATTTAAATGTACATTAAACTGACGTTATACCAGGCATGGTGTTCCAAAAAGGGAAAGTAATTATTGGAAATTTGTACCAGTGGGATAGTTCTATGGGGAATGTTCAATTTTGAGTCAAAAATGTAACTTCTATGAATGATTTCCCCAAAAAAAACAAATTATGAATACAGTGTTTTACGGATGACCCCTCAAAGGGACTCTAAAGAAGACAGTGAGTATTGCGTTAAAATTATTTTAAGAATACGTCACAGGCACCACGTGACGCCAAGATACAAAGACTCAACGTGCATGGAGTAAAAATGGCTCTTGTTGCTTATAATGACTATAGAAATATACCATTTTGACTCAAAATTGATATTCCATGGAACCATCCCATTATACTTCGGTTCCTCCTTTTTGGAACACCCTGTATCAAAGTATTTTAGTAAAATAGTTTCGAATATAAATTTCTAAACCACGTTTTACGAATTACCATAAAATCCATCGCGAGCATGGCATTATAGGATAAATTACAACGTTACTCCTTTCGACGCTACAGAGTTAAGAAACTAATGTTTCAATATAAAGGAATTAAAAATTAAGGTCTCTATGATAATTTCGAGTTAATCAACTTCTAGAATAGAGAGTATATACGTGTAGCGAAAGATTGAAAGTAAAAGCCGGGGCTGGGGGGGGGTAGGGGAAGTAGGGGAGTGGGGACACGTGACAGGGGTTTGTGGGAATGAAATAGTTTGTCGTAATGGTTCAGAGGACTGGAGAATGTCGGAGTAGAGAACCCAGCTATAGAACTAAAGGAAAAGAAGAGAGCGGGAACTGGAGCTGGAGAAGAGGAGGAAGTATAAAAAATAGTGTTTGAAATTGACCAATGAGATAAAGTGAAAATGCAGACATACGTCGCTTTAAAAACGATCAGAATTAATCGAGTTATATACTCACTTCTACAGCGTGTTTCTGAAAAGTATATCAGAAATTAAGGGGGATGTTCTTTGGGAAATCGTTTTTGAGTCGAAAATGTAACTTTTATGACATTAATTTGACCTTAGGGACACTGTTTTCGAGTTATGATTTGAGTATTTTATGGATGACCCCTTAAATTTAATTAAGAAACTGATTTAGACAATGATTACTTAATAATTTAATTAAGGGGTCATCCCTAAAATACTCAAATCAATCTTAACTTGAAAACAGTCGCCCTTAGGGTCAAAATGGAGATAGAATTTACATTTTTGACTCAAAATCGATTTCCCAAAGAACACGATCCCCCTTAATTTATGGCATCAGACTTATCAGAAACACCCTGTATACACTATACTATTAGAACGTTTTAAGTCTAATGGCCATTTTTTATAAAATTTAATATAACAACGGATGGGGGATTGTAGATGCTAATGATGTCCTACAAACCGCGTTAAATCGTTCCAAAAATAAACCTGTTCATACAAATAAATAAACAAACAAAAAAACACAAAAAAACAAGAAGATCTAAGAATCCATGAACTAAATATTTACCCCAAGCAAACAGCTGGCTCTGATAAAATGCACACTGTACACGCGGGCCTAAAGAGATCTTCCCCGCCTTGCACAACTTAAGTTCATAATCCTGCCGAATGCTGATCAATTTCTTTCGCGAATCGGAAGTGGTATTGAAGTATACTACGGAATAACATACCACTTTTCACGCGATATCTAAAATAGTAACGTTGACCTAAATTGTCAAAGCTAAGCCTAACTACAAACAAACCTAAATATATGGTATTGTCTTTTAAGAATATATAAAACCATTCAAACGTGTCACGCAATCATCAGGACGAACTATCAAGTTCATTTAAGAGAGCTTCCAATATATGTATGTATTGCAAGATACACGCTTTCAGAGAGACCAGTAAAAAATTTAAATTCCTTATAAGAAAAACCTGAATTTTTTTTAGATATTGGATTTTATAGGAGAAAAAAATTAGTTTTTATTAGAGATGGGCCGATACCAGTTTAAACCGATACCGATATGATCCGATACTTGGGAAACCGATACGTACCGATACCGATATTTTACCCGATCCTTCGATTAAACCGATATCAAACCGATACCGATATGGTATCGGTATCGGCCCATCTCTATTGATGATTCTCGATCCAATTTCGGTACTTGAAACTATAAAACTGGCTTATCATACGAAAAACCCATTTTAGACACTAGTTACGTTATCCAAAAATAGATGAAAAACTGTGCTGTCTCAGAGTTTAGGTCTTATGGCGTCATCTACTCTCAACATAAGTATTTATTTTCTTCAAAAAATATCGGGTAGAAATATCGGTTCATTTTTAACCGATACCGATATATCGGTTAAGGCCAAATATCGGTACCGATACCGATATGGGATCGGTATCGGCCCATCTCTAGTTTTTATAGAAAAATATAGGACTAAAAATGCTGCTCATACATAATACTATTTTAGCTTAAACTGTGTAGAAAATCTAAATAAAATAAAAAAATTGGATTTTACTTTGAAAAGAGGATTGGAACTTAATTAAAATGTAATATGTAAAAATCCTGAGCGAGTTACACAATTTCAGTGTCTAGTCAAATATAATCTCGATTAAAGAGCTAAATTTTGATAAATTTGATGATAAACTATACGAAAACTTCGACTAAGTAAAAAATATAGGATATTATAGGGCCGTTCATGAAATGATAGGATAATATAAGACAGGTTCAAAAATACAAGATTTTATAGGAATTATAGGACCAGAGTTCCCTGCCCTTTCCTAACGCTATTGTTACTAAATTTAAATGCGAGTCGGTATAATTAAACTCCTTCTAAATAGCAGCAAAGGTTCACCTCAGTTCAACCAACTACAGATCACCAAAAAAATACATTCTCTTATTTTTGTCCTATCTTCCTTTCCTTAGGCTGCCTGCCTTCGTCGATCAGAGTCGAGTCGACAAAATGTAAAAGGCGATAGGGGTGGCACCCAACAATTTCAGGGGCCTTACAGACAAGCAAAAGAAGAAGAAGAAAAAAAAAACAGTCACCAGAGAAAGATAGGGAAAAGGCGCGCTTGCATCATTGGAATGGCGGGAAAGAGATGGCCTACATTGAGAGATCCTTGCCAAGAAGGAGTAGGAGGAAGAAAGGAAGACGGACGGACGGACGAACAACGACATTCCTGACTTCGTACATCAAAAAACGACAAGGAAAAGAGAGAGAGAGAGAGAGAGAGAGAGAGAGAGAGAGAGAGAGAGAGAGAGAGAGAGAGAGAGAGAGAGAGAGAGAGAGAGAGAGAGAGAGAGAGAAACGATTCCATTTTCAAACTGAGCTTTTGTGTGGGAAAACATCGCCCGGATCGTTCTTTAAATCGACGAGGAAAGGACGTCCCATTCAACGTTTATACGGAGTGATGGCACCACTTGCCCCTTTTTCGCTATTAAACTGTATGGAAAAATAACATACGATGCCATCCCCTCATTTTCCTAGAATATTCTTTACTACCCGACAGAGAAACGACGTTCTATTCGTGAGAATAAGGAATTTCAAAGTATTTCGGTATCAGGGCCAAAACCCTATATATACAATACATCCTTTCCTTTTTTTATTGTTGATGGAGTAAGATTAGGATCCCGATTTCTGTCTCTCATCTTTTCCCAAACCTCCCCGGGTCTTGTGTAGCGTCAATAAGGACACCGTTGAATCGGAAGCTAGAATTGTTTTCGAACCCCTCGGCTCAACGGCGATAAAAAACACATACACCGATGGATTCTGGGTAAAGGGAAAGGAAAAACTATGTATGGGCATCTACTCAATATTTCAACTTGAGTTTTCTGCAGGTGAAAAACGAGTGCTAATAACAGAGGGGTATCTATCACGTGATACTGCCTGAAGTCCATCGTTCAATGGAAGTAAAACCAGAAGTGAGATGAGACTAGAAGTGAAGGGCTCTAGCATTGGTAGTAGATCCTGGCACTAGTGAACAAATTTGAGGATTTTATGCCGCTTCCATCGCGCCTACACTACAGAGAAAAAAATTGGTCGAGTTCCAAAAACATTTCCTACCCCCTTCCCCTCAACCTAAAGCTGCGGAACACGGACGCGGCTCCTTGAATCTAGTTCGGCCGTCTACCACCGCGAGCGTCTCACGTTTTGGAGGGAAAATTCAGAAACCGCTACTAGAGGGCCAACCGTTGGTGTGTTATCAAGAATATTCACTTTCGCCGAGTGAAGAATTTGGTTAGCTCATGCAGTACTTCTAGTCTCATCTCACTTCTGGTAAAACACAGACCTCTATCACTTTAAACTGTTTGCAAAATTCCAAATAGTTACAGTGGATTTTAAAAAAAATTACTTATTAAAAAAATATTCATATTCCACTCTTTCTCCCGCCAAAAAAATCTCGCGCCATTTAGTCGCAATCGTACGATTTCCCCCGCCAAAATATTCCCACCAAAAATATCTCGCGCCATATACTAGCAATTACATGATTTCCCCGCCAAAATTATCGCGCCATTGTATACGTAAAAAAAATCCTCCACTCCGGACGCCACCCCCCGTCCCCGTTCCTTCCAACTCAATGGTTCCTTCTCGCCGGCCGATCCTCGTAATTTTCGCTAAGCCTATGACAGCCCGGCGGGAAGAACAAAGGAAGAAATTCAACTTATAAAAACTAAACTTACATTAAATACTTCATCCCGAAATGATAAAAGCCTTTCTCTTCTTCATCTTGGGTACGCAATTGATCACAAATTACGCGAACTTAATCCGTTTTAGGGATAATTATAACCGCACTTAAAGCTAAAGAAATCATCAACCGACATGTCTAATCGCGATGAAACAATCAAACTGACGAGAAATCACGGGAATCAGGGAATCACAAAGACAAGACAAAGACAAGGGTGAAAGCGCCGGCGGTACGAGGGAGAAGGGGGAAAGAAAAATGGGGGAATTAAAAACGCAACTTCTAACAAAAATGAAATTTGAAAATTGAAATAATTCTGGCTTAGAGCCAGGATAAAATTAAAACTGTCTGCCTTTTTGGCTATATTACTACATAAATAAATATAATCAGTTTTAATTTAGAGAATTAAGAGAATATGTTAATAAGCCTATTATTCTTCATTTAACTGTAAAATAAATATTATAATCCAAGAGATCAATTAATAATGCTGTAAATTTTAAATACTTTTTAAATTGATATCACGTTAAATACATAATTTTAATTTGTTGTTCCCTCAGTGTTGCTAGGCCGTTGGTGGCTTATTAAGAGATTGCACAGCGAGAGAAAAGTTAGCAGTTCAGTTTGACTAAGTACTTGAACAATTGACTCACAGACGGCCTGACAACACTGCACTTTAGTGTAAGCTGAGAGGGGAGGAATTTTCCGTAGCCCCAACATAGAAAATTCAAAGAAACTATGAAATATCAGAATGTAGGCCTGGGCTTGTTTTATTCCAATTATTGGACTTCTGAGACCCTTAGCTTCGGTTGTTGAAACCCCTACATAAAATAGACTTATAGAGAACATTCCTCATAGGTTGGGGTAATTTCTATGGGTAGAGTTGGCCTACTTCGTTCCTTGATCAATGCATAATACATGAACTCCCGACGAAAAAAAAAAGAGAAAATTGAGGAAAGAAAGCGTACTAAAAGAGATTCCATGGTCGAATTGCAGGAAGGCCTCAATGTGTTTGTGTTGGTTTTTTATTCTTTTTGGCAATGTTTGTATATACGCCTGTATAAGTATGGACGTGTATGTCCAGGAGCATTTTCTCAATTCCAAAACAACCTTTCTTCTTTCCCTCATGCACTTTCTAATATTTGAGACCATTTTTATCATCCTAGAGACTGAGAGAGTGTAGTTGTAGTCATGTTTTTTATTGGGAGTTGGGGGAACCGAATGACGATGAAAAATAAAACATATTCAATCTCAATCTCAGTAGTATAAAAACACAAGAGGAATAATCTAAAAATAGGCCCTACGTTTCAAAAGGGGCGTGGCCGCAGTATCATCTATTTGATATAGAATGGTACTAAGAGGGGAGGAGCTAAGGAGACGTGACGTCAATATTGGTACAGAGAGCTTTCAGATGGGATAGTACGTCACACCCTTCCAAGTCTTACTGCTGTTCTGGTAGCCATATTGGGTTGGTGGTCTCAGCTTCATTCCTGCTTTAAACCCACCAATATGGCAGCGTAAATTATGTCACGAGACTACTCAGCTCCTCCTCCAACTGAAAGCTCTCTATAGTCTAAATTGTATGGCCTGAGCTGACGACTACCCCAATATGGTCACCAAAACAAGAGATAGGAGGGTGTGACGTCACGAGAAGGCATATCTTAATTTACAGGTCTTTGTAATTGTTCACATACCCATCAATAAAAAAATGGAGGTCAACACACCATACTTCACTTTAGAAAAAGTGCCTCTTCTCTTTAGGCTTAGAGTCATCGAGGGATTAATTAGTTGAGTGTACAAGATTTAATCCTAATTAACGTTTAAAATTAAAGAGAACTTGACTTGTAAAATGACATTTATTCCCAATGGATGGTAAAAAAATATTCTCAGAATGATCAGCGTTAGGTATAACATTTTGAACGCGATTTCTTACGACTCAAGAGAGAGAGAGAATTCTAGGATTCCAGAAATAATATTCCCACAGCCCCAATACCTCCATTTATGGGGGGCAAGAATTGTAAGAAAAATTATTATCATATACCAATATACCAAATTCTAAGAACATCTAAGAGATTAGGGTTGGAAAAGTCAGAAGGAAGAAAAACTGCACGCGCTCTTTAGATACTATAGTCAAAGTATATCATATTTCGTCATTGGCGCAAAACGCGTTTTCTCTTGCGGATAATCAAGAAGGGAGACGGAGTGCGGCAATGATAGAAGTTCGGGTAATAATCATTTATACGATTTCTCCATGAATAATGAATGATCAACTTGGTTAGAAATGCAAGGACCTTAATTTGAACGGTCATTAAAATGAAGATTGAACAAAAGCAAATAAGTAATGGTGGCTTCATCCAATAGATAAGTGTACATACATTTACTAAAGGGGCCCAGAGAAATTTAATTCCTTCCCCCCGTTTCTTAACTTTAACTGTGCATGGGTTTCAGTGTTGCCACTCCAGTAATTTGTTATTAGAGCATCTCCTGAATCAATCAGGTTTGGAACTGAATGATCAAGCACTGAATCGAACATGCAGAATTCTACAAGCTTTTCAATCTGTTGTTGTACATAGAGGTAAATTGAATTGCACTCGTCACAAATGACTGGCAACACTTGTCCCCGCACTATCAATAGACCCTTGGGGGTAAAAAATAGAGTCTGGTGTGTTGTTGAACATGTAGTTTTCTCAAGACTTGGAACGATGATGTCTATGTGGATGGACAACAAAATATGGCTTGGAACAACTGTCCAAATTTGGTGGGCTTTTGTTTGGGAATTGGGATCTTAATCTGTCTTAACCTAACATGAAGCGACGATCCTTTGCCCTAACCTCTCTTGAAAAGGGGTCTACACCAGTTCCATATTCAAGTAAGTGTTGAAGTAGTTCACGTTCCGTTGTACGTAAGAAACGAAAGCGCGCGGGCATATTATTATTGATACGATGGAGATCTGGGGGACCATAAATATCTCAATTTATCAGTGAGTCGATCCCTCAGGGAGCCATTGGCTTACATTGCCGCATGCACCCCTATCCTTTCGCCTCATCCCTTGAAGAAAAAGCTATTAGGGACGACGCTAAGGTTTCGTGATCCCGCTCCGTTCGCTCGCCAGCCAGATTAGCTCAAAAGATAATCGGCAAAAAGGCACGCGGAAGACCAAGGTGCCTCATTAGTGTCTTTACACACGTATTATATCCCGTATAGATCCACCATAGTTTTTCTTCTCTCTCTTATTCCAACAGTCTGATATTCCAGGATAGTTTTTCTTCTTTTACACATTTTCCCCTTGGTATAACAACTGCATGCCCAAGATGTATAACTCCCAAATGAGATTTCAAATAAATGTATGTAGGTCTATGACATATCAATCTATATGTATGGTATTTTCGGATTTACAAGGACTAAGTTTCCACCAATCACCAATTATGTATTAAAATATCTTTGTTAATTTTCTAAATAGTTACACAGGGTGTATCAGAAAGGTTTATCAAAAATTTTGGGGTGATCATTGGGAAATCAATTTTTTGAGTCGAAAACGTAATTTCTGTCGCCATTTTGACCCAAAGGGACACCGTTTTCAAGTTATAATTGGAGAGTTTTACGGATGATCCCTTTATTGAAATATCTTTGTCTTTCAGTTTCTTAGTTAAATTTAAGGGGTCATCCTTAAAACACTCCAGTCATAACTTGAAAACGGTGTTCTTTAGAGTCAAAATGGAGATAGAAGTTAGATTTTCGACTCGAAATCGCCCAAAGAACATTCCTGCATTAATATCTGACAGACGTATCAGAAACACCTTGTAGCGGATGCGCTACTGAGCCTTCACAATCACACTTAGCTAAGCTTATGTCCGGCTCCCTTTGATCTCTAATCTTAAGTTTTTTATATGAAGACTTTTTAACCTCACAATAGATTAGGTGAACACTAGGTAGCGTCTCATATTGCACCTTTGGTGAGCGCCCCCTATATTGAGCCAGGCCTATTGCTAGGGCTATATAAAGTCAGGTCAGCTGTGCTTTACAGTCAGTGTACAGTATCATCTTAGTGCAGTCTGTTAGGCAGTCTGTCTCATAAGTCATTATGATAGTATCCGGATAGAGTGGCAGTCTATCCAGGATAGTTGTTGGTGTTAGTAGGGAGTTAGTTAGCTAGTGCGGTAGGCCTTAGGTCGTATTCACCATCTAAGCTAAGACCTGTTTAGATGTAGGGTAGATTGACCTTCTACGAGGCAATCCAGTGATCAAGTCCGTAATGACTAGTTCTCGCACGTTAACTCTCTCTGTTCGTGCCATCACTTCAGTAGGCCTAAAGACGGAACTCAACTGGCTCTACTTAACCCTAGTAAGTGTTGCTTTCTATAGCTACCTCCTAAAGGCACACCCCTAGTCTGGCGCTCTCACTACCCATCCTATCAATATCATTGTAATTAGCATTATCATTTATTTTGTTATTTATTTAATTAATTATATTCTGTAACAAGTACTAACCCAAGAACCTAATAAAAGAGTTCAAATATATAGTATTATGGTTTTGAGCTCATTGTTTCACTCTGTAACCTAGCTTTGACAGCAAATCGGTTACAGGGGGAAATAATTGGTGTATCTACCAGGGCCCAGTTAGTTTAATTTGACCACCAAATACATGGTGTTTCTGTTAGGCCCTTAGTTATTTTAGTTATTTAAAATTTATTATTTTCTATTAATTTGGCCAAGGCTTCAAGCGCTTTCCGTTTGTTAAGCCTAATTATCCGTCATGTTTACATGAATGGTAGGATTCAGAACGTAATGTTAACTGCCATCACTATTACAGTGGTTAGGCCTAATCTTGTTCTACCAACATCTACACGGAGACAAGAAGTAATTATTATTAATTTATTTCCCGCATTACGTGCTATCCGTAGTATGGAACTAGTTAGGATCAGGCTTGCAAGGCATGTGTCCTGCTTGTCCCAATTAGTTTACAGTTTAATCATTACTGTAGGAATCTTTACTATATCATTCCCATGACTGATTATCCCTTAAACGGTTAGTCCTTTCATTTCGATAAACCCCACTTACAATGCGTCTACACAAAGGCTTACTCCTAATATACATATCACTGTTAGAGAGTGTTTCCTTTGTAGCTTTCGCAAGAACTAGGTTTATGAGTCATGACTAACCCTACTTTATATTAAGGCAGCTCAGTTGAGTCTGCAAATACTTAACCACTTTAAACTTACTAGTACTTAGCTATAGCTAGTACTTATCCTAATTCAATTAGATTATAGGCTTATCTCCTACTTCGGTTTATATGTTCCTTTTACATCTCATGGAACTACACCTTTAGTAGAGATAGCTATTAATTCCTTCAATTAACGTCTATATTTCTGAGTAAACTGTATTAGAGTCTCAGAAGGTTGAAAGCAACGTTGCTGTCTTTGGATGGACAGTTTCTGCCCACCCATAAAGCGTATGTTCTTGCTTGGACCATACCAGCGTTACCAGAGATATCGTCTGAGGACCTGCACAGAGGAGCATACTCCATTCATTATGCATATACCTCTTCTTCAACGATATCTGGCGACTATCATCCGGAATCAGAATCCAGACCATCACGATCTAGTCTGGAGTGGAACGCTGAGGTGCCAAGCCAAGCCAAGTCAAGTTGCTCAACCACCTTAACCAATTACGACATTCATATTTTGTAAGATGCCAGCCTAGGAGTGTCCCTTTTTAACGTGTGGGGGAATGTAGCGGATGCGCTACTGAGCCTTCACAATCACACTTAGCTAAGCTTATGTCCGGCTCCCTTTGATCTCTAATCTTAAGTTTTTTATATGAAGACTTTTTAACCTCACAATAGATTAGGTGAACACTAGGTAGCGTCTCATATTGCACCTTTGGTGAGCGCCCCCTATATTGAGCCAGGCCTATTGCTAGGGCTATATAAAGTCAGGTCAGCTGTGCTTTACAGTCAGTGTACAGTATCATCTTAGTGCAGTCTGTTAGGCAGTCTGTCTCATAAGTCATTATGATAGTATCCGGATAGAGTGGCAGTCTATCCAGGATAGTTGTTGGTGTTAGTAGGGAGTTAGTTAGCTAGTGCGGTAGGCCTTAGGTCGTATTCACCATCTAAGCTAAGACCTGTTTAGATGTAGGGTAGATTGACCTTCTACGAGGCAATCCAGTGATCAAGTCCGTAATGACTAGTTCTCGCACGTTAACTCTCTCTGTTCGTGCCATCACTTCAGTAGGCCTAAAGACGGAACTCAACTGGCTCTACTTAACCCTAGTAAGTGTTGCTTTCTATAGCTACCTCCTAAAGGCACACCCCTAGTCTGGCGCTCTCACTACCCATCCTATCAATATCATTGTAATTAGCATTATCATTTATTTTGTTATTTATTTAATTAATTATATTCTGTAACAAGTACTAACCCAAGAACCTAATAAAAGAGTTCAAATATATAGTATTATGGTTTTGAGCTCATTGTTTCACTCTGTAACCTAGCTTTGACAGCAAATCGGTTACAACCTATACAGAACAAAGGTATATGTTTTATAATATATACAATGACGTATAGGTAAACATGATTGTCGTCTATTACTAACTTATTAAAGGTCAAAAGTCAATTGGTTAAAAAAAATGTTTAAAACAAAAAAGGGTTTTGCGTGCAAAGTTGATACGAATTGTTTGCATCGCGTCACGCGATAATAGCAAAAGTTTATAAGATGTGTTCTTTCGATAAGTATGACACTACCTATACTTTGTAATGCTAGAGACTTACAGCTCGAGCTAGTTTGAGGGAGAACGACAAGCGAGAATTGAAGTACTACACTCGGTTAGCTTTGCAGAACTTCCATCTAGGTCCTATTTAGTCTGCATTACTAAGCCTTTGACAGTGCGCCAAAACCAACCAGGCGTCTTCGTTTTACCTCGAATCTATGACCTACTTCAATCACTTCATGACAAGCTCCAGTTTGTAACCAGTGACAAACTTATGGAAGGAACTTATCTTATAAACTTATCTTAGACTATTGTCCTGTAAGATTAGGTTAGGTTAACCCACTGTAGTACGTTATCAATTGCTTACAATGCAAAAGCGGACCATTCTGTTGCGAAGGCAGTCTCTCTCGAAGAAGAACGAGGAGTACTTATAAATTCGTGGGGTTTCGAACGGTCTTCCAATGAATTAATAAGTATCGTTAAAAAGATTGTAAAGGCTGCCATAAAAAAATCTAATTAGACCCCTTAAATATTCCACTATTTGAGCTTTTCTAATAAGGAAGCGAAAAAGTTTAAGCTTCCTGGAAGTGATCCCTGGATTCCCAGGCAGGCAAAACTGCACGCAGGGTTTTGAAAATGAAGATGAGAGGAGGGAAGACCTAGCTCCGAAAGTCTTCTCTTTATCTTTTCTTTTTTGTTTAAAAAATGATGAGGGTGCTAAATAGAATTTTTATTGCACTTTGCTCTTCCTTTTCCTAGTTTCTCCCCTTCAAGGAAACCTTATAAATATATTATTAAAAGCGAAAAGAACGTATCTCTAAGTGCGTCATGACCTTCTTCAACTTATAGCGGAAGTGTTCCAAGGTTTAGAACTGTAGGTATAGGGTAAGGGCCCTGAATTTAGGATCAAAGTGTTTCCAATATGATCCAGTGTTCTAATATAAATGCTCGTATTTATTACTAAGGCAAAATTAGTTTTGGGCACAAACCGATCGACGGATATGGCTTTTAAACGATATATATCGGTTAGATCTTAATTTACTGATCCTTACTGATTAATCGATTAGAGTTTTATTCATCTATTTTTACATATTAATCGGTTAGAGGATAATTTAACAATATTTTGGTTAATAATCGTTATAAATCGGTAAAAAATGGTTGATAATCGGTTATTAATAGATAAAAAATTGGTTAATAATCGGTTATTAATAAAATCGGTTGATATCGGTTATCAATAGATAAAAATCGGTTCATATCGGTTTCATTGGTTAATTAATCGGTTCATATCGGTTTCATGGGTTAATTAATCGGTTGATATGGGTTTCATTGGGTTAAATAATCGGTCAATATCGGTTTCAGTGGGTGAAATAATCGGTCAATATCGGTTTCACTGGGTTGAATAATCGGTCAATATCGGTTTCATAGGGTTAATTAATCGGTTGATATGGGTTTCATTGGGTTAAATAATCGGTAAAAATCGATCGATAGCGGCTTCATTGGGTTAAATAATCGGTCAATATCGGTTTCACTGGGTTAAACAATCGGTTCCAGTAAAACTTCGATATCGGCATAGATATCGACATCAGTTAATTTACGATAACGGCCATCACTAGTCAAAATCTTAATCCTATCAACGCCAAAAAACGTTTTATATTTCTCCCAAAAACCTTGCCTGTATTCCTATATTTCTGAACCAAAATATCCCTAATTTTCAATAAGAAATTCCGCGGTGAAATTCCCGCGTTTATTCCAAATTCCCACGTTAATTTCCCCCCTTCCGTCTACAACTGCGAAGCGATCGAAAGTATGGAAGCGATCATTCAAATATTCCAGTGAATTTCCGGAATTTACCGAAAATCCGGCCGGAGCACTCCGAGTTTTCTTGAACATTTGTGTTTGTTTTTTTTCTTTTCCCGTTTTCTGAGCTGTAACCGGTCGCCCGCTGACTCAAACTATTTTCTACTCGGAACCTTCGGTAATAAAGAGGAAATAGGAAAAATATTGGGGGCGCCGGCTTGGGATTTCTTTCCCGATTAGGAGCTACATGTACGACATAAGTTTATAACATATGTTCCTCCCATAAGGATGACGACAATACCTATACTTCGTAATGCTATTGAGAGACTTACAGCTCGAGCTAGTTCTAGCAGAACGACAAGCAAGAATTGAAGTACTACACTCGGTGGTTAATTAGTTTTGCAGGACTTCCATCTAGGTCCTATTTAGTCTGTACTAAGCCTTTGACAGCGCCAAAACCAGGCGTCGCTTTACGAGAGAGAGAATCTATGACCTTTACTTCAATCACTTCATGACAAGCTTCAGTTTGTAACCAACGACAAACTTATGTAGGAACATATCTTATGAACTTATGATGTACTATTGAAGAAAATTCGGAACTGCTCTGTTCAAAGCTTTACACGAGTCCAGAGTAGAAAGAGCAAAAAGTCGTTAAGTATTTAATATCTTCCCAAATAGCAAACAAAATAAAAAAACTGAGTATAAGAGGGGATAAGCAGACTTGCTTTTACCATAAGTTCGTACGATATGTTCCTCCATAAGTTTTTCACTGGTAACTTTGAAACTGGAGCTTGTCATGAAGTGATTGAAGTAGGTCATAGATTCTCTCTCAGGGACTCCTGGTTTTGGCGCTGTCAAAGGCTTAGTAATGCAGACTAAATAGGACCTAGATGGAAGTCCTGCAAAACTAATTAACCACCGAGTGTAGTACTTCAATTCTCGCTTGTCGTTCTGCTAGAACTAACTCGAGCTGTAAGTCTCTCAGTAGCATTACGAATTAAGTATAGGTAGTGTCATACTTATAATGGAAGGAACATATCTTATAAACTTATGCTTTTACCACCACCAGTTCAGGCACTAAGACATTGAATGGAATGAAAAAAAAAAAATAAAGAAGAAAAGACCATCTAAATTCGCTTAAACATTTATAACCTTATATAATATCTATTTGGCTCTCCCGCCGAAAATACAACAAAATGGAACAAAACAAAATATATATAAATATATAGGTCAATAAACACCTCAATTTCAAGAAGGTAGTAACTCTTTAAACTGTGAAATTCGTATTTTCCATTAAATAAGTAGATTAAAATAATTTAAAATTGAAATATTACGAGTTACTTAATCCCTTCCAGTCAGGGTTCGAAATAAAAAAAAACCCCGGGTTATATTGGGGTTTTATTTTCATATTTAGCAGTTTCACGTGAATTATTTTAATTGTTATTCAAAAGCCAATTAAGTCTGCTAAATTTAATAATAAAAAAACTTGAAATGTTTGATAAAAAAAATAAATATTATTAATACTTTTAAAGTTAAAAGAAACATCTTAAACTATCATTAAAAAATAAATTACTTTAGAATTTAAATTCGAGATTTAAAATTGAAGATTTTAGCGATGGGTTTTATTAAGTGGTTTTTTACGGTGGGTTAAAACCCCAATAAAACCCGTATGTTTCTTTTTTTTTTTTGAGCTGGGTTTTTTTCCCGATATCTTAGATTATCTTAAAAAAATAAAATATTTTAACATTTCAATTTTTCAAAATTGAAGATTTTGGTTATGGGCTTTATAAAGTGGTTTTTTCATTCTGGATAAAACCCAATAAAACCCATGGGTTTCTTTTTATTACATTTTTGGGGGGGGGGGCTGGTTTTTTTGGATTTGAACACTGCTTCTGGAGCAATAATTAATATTTAATAAAAGGAATTAAAATACGTAATTTTAAGACGACACTATAACGAATTATAATCTACCCATCCTTAAAGTGAACTCTACGTGTAGATTTAAATACAATTACGTAAAAGAGAAGAGAAGGCAACAAGAGAGAAAAAAGGCCGCGTCCTCGTGCAAAACAAAATATTCACCCCAAATTGGATGCTAGTGATATTAGAGATTTCCTATTCCAAGTAAGTACATAAAAATCACAAAAAAAAGAAGTCAACGCGTTTCTCCAGAGCTTGAGTTAAGTCAAGAAGTGATATCTAGTTTACTAGGTAGAAGCTTTAAATTCGCCACATTTCTAGCAGCTTTATCTCCAGTCCAAACGTAGGTCCGGAGTTAATCCCCGCCGCCTCTAAATTACAACCAGCATCTCATTGGTTCTTGAAAACTGACGTCAGCGCGACGCGAATGACGAAAATTACAGTCAAATTTTCCGACTGAGGAGAGGTGAAATAGCCCGGCCTCCTTTTACGTCCCCCTTGTATTTTGAAAGGGGGGACTGGGACTATGGCGAGCGAATACTTAGGCATCTTATACCTTCTCCCTAATAAACTAGATATCGCTTCTTGGTTAAGTTGATGGAGTTGGTTGATATACAAGAGATGGCCGCTTTGCCGAAATAACTTCAGGTAAATGAGAAGGAAAATTCGGGTCGCCAGTGCAGATGAGAAGAAAAAGAGAGTGTATAGGCTAGGAGGTGGTAATTCGGAAAATATATACAGAGTGTTACGCCTTACGAGGACCCGAGAAACAGCGGGAGTCAAGGTGGATGTCAAAGACAGCCAAATATAGGAAAGGTTTAAGATCTTAAGGAGCAAGAAGCCAGAGAGGGTCTAAGTGAAATGGTATAACTATGTAATTGAAGGAGTTTCCGTATGGGGGCCATTTCGACGGACAGATTGCTTTGCATAGTTGAAACTAGGTCTATAGGTCAATCTCAAATTATATAGGGCGACAAACTTGGGTGTCAAAGTTCAAGAGTATGATTTGGGAGAGTGTATCTAATAAAAAGTTGTTTTCAAATTATATGGATTCAAAACCTAGAAAAAAAAATACCTAATATTTTTTGGCTATTTAGTTCATTTAGGATCTCAAGGCATAGTCTACTCGATCACTCACATCACGACGCAAGCTGCTGCAGCGTCCGTGAGCGCGGATCGAGTGGGCTATGCTCAAGGTGACCTCTGAATATTGTAAAAGTTTTTAAAGGAAATATATATATAGGAAATGAATCCTTGGAATATAGGAATATACAGGGTGTTTGTGAAAGGTCCATCAATAATGAAAGGGCGTATTTATTGGGCCATTTTGAGTCGAAAATGTTCTATGACATTTTTCCGTCCGGGCCACTGTTTTCAAGTTATGATTGGAGTAATTTACGGATGACCCCTTAAATTTAATTTAGAAATTGAAAGACAGCGCTAATTTAATGAAGGGGTCATCCCTAAAATATTCAAATCATAACTCGAAAACCGTGGCTCGGACGGCTAAATGTCATAGAACATTTTCGACTCAAAATGGCCCAATAAATACGCCCTTTCATTATTGATGGACTTTTCACAAACACCCTGTATAGGAGAAAATTAATACTTGAAATATGGTAAAATATAGGATGAAATAATATTGAATAAAGAATGAAGTTTTCTAGAGAAATTGATACAAATATATTAAGTGAGAAGGAACCATATTATCATTTTTGCAAATAAAAAGATAATTACTATCAGGAAAAATCTATCAGTGATAAATTATGACATAGGTTATGACATAATTAAATATTGATTTTTATAAGGAATTATAGTTCATCACCTTCGTTAGGGATGGTTAAATTTACGAGCGTATCGCGTTTTTCCGATATCAATTTTGAGTATAGCTGGCCATAAAAACCATATACCGAGATCAAATTATATAGGAAGGATTTAAAAATACAGGAAAATAAAATAGTAAATATGGGAAGAGGTATCTTTAAGATAGAAAACTGTGATCTTAAAAAGTGATTTAAAGTTGTCCTAAGCCAACTGAAAACGTTACATGTCCTTTAGATATAAAAGTAGAATCATTTATAAGCTTGACAAAACGACAATAACTAAAACTTCTCACCTTCCTCTATAAAAGTCTAATACGAACATTCCCCCATTCCCAACCTGAAGAAACGTTTACAAAGTTACATCAATTTACGAAAGAAAACGTTAACTTACAATGCAAGTAAATGACGGCACCAGAAATGAGGGCTATGACGAGCAAAAGCATACTGAGCATCAAAAGCGAGATGAGCAGGTGATTCTGTCGTTTGACTCGCGTCGCGGTTAAGTTTGTTTGATGACTACTTCCGCCATTACCGACGGGGACACCCACCATCGGACCTAATGGTCCCATTGGTCCCAATGCGTCATCCACCGTGCCTCCGTTCTTAGTCGGTACACCGTGCGAACCAAGATGCCCGGAATTACCGGGATATTTTAAAGCCATTACAAAGTGGGACGAATAGACGACATCATTATATTTGAGATAATTGAAGACAGTATATACCTTTTTTGGCTTTTAGGAACTTTCAATATGATCACTATATCACTAACATTACGAGACACAAATGTCTATTTACTCGGTTACGTCACTGAGAAGTTTACAAAGCTCAAAATTTAAAATTACTACACCACAGCAGCACATCACATGACACTCGCGTAAATATTGTCTAATATTTCACCACCGTATTGTATAATTTATTTATTTATTTTTAATTCTGTCACCTTATAAATCGAGTTTCTCATTCATTCAAACAACAACGCTACGATTTTGCGTAAATTGTTTACGTTTACGTTTATGTTTTGAAGAAAGAAGATTTAAAATTTTAAAGCGTCTAATCTAAACTTTTGAACTATACGAATCGTTCAAGGTTTTGTAGTAAAGAAAAGAGAAACGCAAAAATTTCTAGGAATATTAGACGCGATGCGATGCGATGCGACGCGACGCTTGCTGCGAATTCTAATTAAGGACGTTTCGAAGGTTAGTTGGTTGGGGGAAGTAAAAGGAGGTAGAACAAGAAGAATAAGAAGAAGGGGAAGTTTAAAGGTTTAAACGGACGACGTCGTACGACGGGGATAAATCGGTTGGCACGCGCTACGGCAGCTAAGAGGAAAAGAGCGCGAAAGAGATTTCCGAAGAGAGTGAGTGGTGTAGTAGTCGCGGGAGCTAAAACTTCAGAAGCACGTGTTTTCAACGGCGCGTGGCTCGAGCTGTGCAAGTGCATGCAACGGCACGACACATTTTCTCAATGTTGATTTCCTCTCCTCGATCCGGCGCACGAGGCTTTTCCCGCCAAGCTAGTTATAATATTAGAACGTCGGTATAGTATAGTAAAGTCTGTCGGTGCCAGCTCCGTATCTCGCGACCAATTTTCCGCCAAATTCGCCAACGATCGGCGACGATTTATCCAAAGACTTTTCAGCAACATCTTTCATTATTCTCATTTTCTTTCTCTTCTTTTTTTCTTTGAGATGCCGTAAGAAGAAATTTCCTTTTTTTCTTTCAGCGGTGGTTAAATTATTCGCGCGAGATTTGCGCGCGAGATATCATAGTTTTTGGCGGGAAAAACGTGGGTGGATCCACGGATCGGAACGGAGCGTTCAGTAGATCGTAGAAAGAACAAAATAAAAAAGGAATATATATATAAAGGAAGAAAAACGGAATTTTACTAGATGTCAAAAATTTTGATACGTTTTTTTCGTTTTCTCTTTGGATGGTTGAGTTTTCTTTTCCGTGGAAAATTCGGCAGAAAAACTTTTATCCTTTTTTTTTTAAATATATCTTTTCTTCCCTGTTTTGTGGTGCTCAATTCGATCACATCATTTCATCTTCCTGTCTCATCCGGGAAACAATTTTTTTCCATCCATTAATAAACTTCCGGCACAGCGATTTTGTGGCGAACCACAATTAATTCCGGATAACGCGTATAAAACCTCAAAACACAATTCCTCGAATTCCTTGAATTTAAATCGTATATACGCGTTGGTGGATCGAGTTCACCAGAAATACAACAACAAGCAACAAAGGTATTTATACTATACTTTCTTTAAAAACACATTCATCTATCTTTCTTGGAAATATGAAGAAATACAAAGAAAAAACCGTCAGTACAACACTTCTTGTCCGAGTCTTTAGAATAGAATTGAAGACAAAGTATCTTGTAAAACCGAGATCAGTAGTAGTTATAGTTGTAGTTAAGGACGAATAAAGAAAAAGAGAAAAGAACAACGCGATGGTATCACGCAAAACTGAAATATTTCTACATTATTTATAAATCTGAACTTTGAGAAAAACCGTGGAACGCGAGCGAAACGGAGAGAAAAAGTCTCGTGAGAAAATTCAACAACTGTTTTTATTATTATTATGTAGAAAGATTTCTCTCTCCTCGTGAAATTCGAAATATATCTTTATTGGAAGATATCTTTTTTTGGGAAGAAATTTTCCAAGAAAACTATTGTTTTTCAAGGGTCCGACAATGTTTCGTTTTTTTTTGTATCTTTTCTTATTTATTTATTTTTTTCAAAGTAATATTGATAGAGAAAGAGAGAGGACAAAACGGTGCGGCAATAGCACACGGTCGGTCGGTCGGAGTTACGGCTCTGATGTTACCAGTCTCTCGCGATCGCGTCCGGAATAAACCCTTCTCTCTTGAAAACCTTGATACGTCCGAATGAGAGAGGAGAGAAAGAGGAACTACTAGCGAGTTGAGAGCGAGTGAGAGAGAAAGAGAGAGAGTGAGGCAGGCGGAAGAGAGAAAGTTCGGCTTACCCGGCAAGCGTGCCTGTCGAGCGGGGAAAGCCCCAAAACGCAAACTCCGGGCTCAAAACTCTGCTCTTACTGATTTTCCCACACTTCGGCGCTCCGCTTTCCCTCCCCCAACGTTTCGCGTCTACACCGTTCGCCCCTCCCAACTACTTCCGCTTTACTTACGTAAGATCAAGCTTAGCTCTTTTCTATATAGTATTCTTCGCAGACTCTACCGCGCTTTATTCTTAGCTCACTGTCTATTTTTTTTTCTTCCAATGGATATCCTAAGTTTGAGGATTCTCTATAAAGCGGCGTTTCCGAGTTCCTTTAAGTTGTATATAGTTGAAAACGTCTCCACCTAGCGACAGGTTAAAGCGTCAGTTGTAAACGCTTCCAAAGTTGTAGAGTTAACTCTAAAATGACGTAATTTCTTCGGTTATCAACTCTAAAATGACGCCATTGCTTCCGTTATCAACTATAAAATTACGTTATTCCTTCCGTTATCATCTATAAAATGACGTCATTGCTTCCGTTTTCAACTATAAAATGACGTCATTGCTTCCGTTATCACTATAAAATTACGTCATTGCTTCCGTTATCTACTATAAAATTTCGTCATTGCTTCCGTTATCAACTATAAAATTACGTCATTGCTTCCGTTATCAACTATAAAACTGAAAACCTGGCGACAGGTGAAGCGTCAATTGTAAACGCTTGTTGTAGAGTTAGCTCTAAAATGACGTCATTGTTTCCGGTAGCAACTTCTCTAGATGATATAAGCATGTTTGCGTGAACCAATGATATCGAAGTCTTCAAGGTACGTCGTACAATGTTAGGTTTTTTTGTGAGGAAAGTTTGACATGGTTAAAGGGACTCTAAAGAATTTAACGACGGATGGGTAAAAATATTTCCAATACGTCACAGACACGTGATTGAAGAGAGGGGTGGTTAAAAGAAGCTTAAGTTAATTTTACTTCGAAAACTATAGCAAGTCATGTAACCGGAGCTGCGATATTGCGAAAAACAACGGGATAGATGTAAATACGGAGGGAGTCTTTGGATCTTGGGGTCACGTGACGATACCTGTAAGGTATTATAAATACCTTCCGCCGCTGCCTTCTTTGGAGTCCCTTTAAGAAGCATATAGAATGGAAATGGGCCGAATTTGTTGCGCGCGTTTTATATCATCGACTCCGCAGCTTTTCAATTCTTCAAAGATCCAACCGGGATCTTTTTTCCCATCCTCTTGTAAATGGTCTAACAGCAGCTTCCCATCTCCGAGTGTATTGAAGTTTATGGAAAACTAAAAAGGGATGCCGCATCTTTATCCTTTTTCTCCAGCATCTTCCTCTATGGCTCTCTTTTTTCTTCAATGCTATCCAGAACCAGCGTTTCTTTCATCCGGTATAAAGATTTTTTTTCAGGTTAAGATTTTACCAAAGAAAATAGCCTAAATATAGGCCTTGTAGAATTAACAGTGGTATAGATTCCTGGTGAAATACGGTATAGAATAACGGGGTAAAAGGTCAAGCCTTATAAAGCCGAAGCTACTTGTAGCGTAGCTGTGAGTAAAAAAAAAAAAAATAGGGGCGGGCGATTTATGAGGAAAGAGCCTTTTCAAAGTCAACTGACACATACGTATCACCTTTTTTTTATTGAAAAGGATGAGGATAGGTGGCGTAAAGACCTATAATACCTTTAGCCAATCGGAATTTACTCTATTGGAAGGGTATACAGAGTGTCTTCCGAAGAACGGTGGGACGGTTCAATGGGAAATCAGATTTGAGTAATAAATGTAATAAATATTATATCTTGCAGTAAGGTACATCTTTTACAATTTAAAATTTACGGATGACCCCTTAATAAAATTTGAATTGTTTGTTCAGTATCTTAGATAAATTTAAGGGGCCGTCGGCAAAATACTTAAAAAAATCTTAACTTGAAAATGGAGATAGAAGTTACAACGTTTTCGACTCAAAATTGATTTCCCATAAAACTATCCCACTGAATTTTGGTCCAATAATAACCCTTTTTGATACACCCTGTACATATATGAGGGAATCAAAAGGTGATAATGATTATAATCCCTCTGTTTTCATTTAAGCATCAAGTTAGTTGGAGGCAAAAACCTCTTCTTTACAAAAGTGCATTGGTGTAAGGCAGGACAACAGTTTTACAGGGGCTCGTAGAGATAGCATTAGCCAGATTCAGCCTATAAGATGGCTTCACTGCGAAATGTCTTTCTTAAATTTTAAGATTTACCAATATGGCATTCTACGTTTGAAACGCACTCAATAAATTATCATAAAAAAAGGAATTAAAGTTTAAACAATTTACGTAGAAAAATCAAACCGCAATTGAAACCAAAAAAAATAAATATTGATCATCGGTTTGGGAGGATGTTTTGGTAACTTCCATTAAATCGAATCCTATTGGACGAAACTTTATCTCGAAAGTAGAAAATGGGCCACTTGTTATAAAAGTCTTAAAACCCAGACTAGACTAGACAGAGTTATTATAATCTATAACTGAATTATAAGTCAATAAAAACTGCAGGTAGAAGTTACTCAATGATGCAAAGACAGATAAGCAATTCGCTGTAATTTTGCCTTAGAGGCCAAGGTCCATATAGGACTAAATGTACAGTTACACGAGCACTAGGTTAATATTTCATCATTATATGAGTTGAGTTTACTGTTATTAGAGTCAGGAATTCATACAGCCACTAGGAATCATTGTGCGCCCCATCTTAAATTCAACACGGGTTTTGTGGGTATACCGGGCTTCAAAACTTACTATCGTGTCCATAGACATTATAACACTATTAAAGCCTAGACAAACTATTGGGGAAAGCGGTCCTTGAACGTTTTTGTGAGGGATTTTTCGCTTCTCCTCCTTCGCATGTGTGATAGGGTGAATGACTGGTGGCGCCCCCTATCGACGAGCGAAGGAGTTATTAATAAGGAGTAGTGGCACTCTATGTTAACTCCCTATAGGGCATAATAAGTCAAACCCTCGGAGATGCCATTACTCCATTTTATACGAGCTAAGAGCGGAAAAACGTATTTTTAAATTTTACATCTGTAAAATCTTTTAAAAAACACTTGGAACTTGTATTTCTACTTACTTTCGAGGAAATACCACCGTTTTCTGAAGGTAAGAGTCTTTTTTTATACATTTATTAGTAATAAAAACATTTAAGGCGAGCTAAGCCTTGGTCTTGTAAAACACGGCAGATTTGTGATTTTGAAAACGACGCTAATCCTCGCGCTAATCACTAATCTGCCGTGTTTTACAAGACCAAGGCTTAGCTCGCCTTAAATGTTTTTATTACTAATAAATGTATAAAAAAAGACTCTTACCTTCAGAAAACGGTGGTATTTCCTCGAAAGTAAGTAGAAATACAAGTTCCAAGTGTTTTTTAAAAGATTTTACAGATGTAAAATTTAAAAATACGTTTTTCCGCTCTTAGCTCGTATAAAATGGAGTAATGGCATCTCCGAGGGTTTGACTTATTATGCCCTATAGGGAGTTAACATAGAGTGCCACTACTCTAAGCTCATCCTTATTAATAACTCCTTCGCTCGTCGCTAGGGGGGCGCCACCAGTCTTTCACCCCATCACACATGCGAAGGGGCGAATGCCTTAAAACCGTCACAAAAATGACTCTCAACTGTTCCTCTTGTATCTCTATGATCGTGTCACGTCTCATAATTCTAATGGCGTCTGTCGTTTCATTGGTTTGTAGCAAGGCGAGATATATTATTCGCGAGGTAAAATTCGCCATACCTAGATACGTTAATAAAATGGATGTAACACAAGAATTCCTATAAGCTATATTTATTCCTGTTGGCGCAGAGTTTACTTCAACAAAGTTACTAAAAACTCACAACCTTAAGATAAGGTACATTTCTCCATATAGAAAACATGTTAAACTCTACTTTTCCAAGGATGGTTCCTGCTATACAGCACTGAGACTAATCCAGAGTTTCAGTAAAAAGGCCAACGAAAAATGGGAGTAAAGCAATAAAGTGAACAAAGCCGAGATTGTTTTTGGAAATTTTTTCATCGGTAGTCTTTTCTTCATGTACAAGGCGGGGACATACCCTTTACCAAGCAAACTAAAATAAGGCATCCCCGGCCTTTATCCATGGTAGCATTTAACACTTAAAAACAAGGGCAGGTAGACTAGCGGCGGAGAGAAAAAAAGGCGTATGATTAATAATCTAAAAATCCAGGGAAAGGAAAAACATTAAGCAGAAATCCTTCAGGCTTTATTTGTACGCGTACCTTAATGGAATAAAGTGGAAGGGGGATACCAGTGTATTTTTAATTAATAGCGAGTAGTTTACCTTCATTAACCGTAACACTACGAACGGATGATGGGTTGGCTGAGAGAGATAGGATAAGAGTGGGAGACCGGTAGAAACTTAATAACAAATTATCCCGGTAGTATAGTCAGTTTCCATTTGTTTCTCGCGCCGGCGCCTTGCGTTTTAATTACTAAATAAGTTTTCCGGGGCATCTCCAATTATGCTCAATTTAACGCGAATTAGAAAACAACTAGTCCCTAGTGTAGCCTAAGTAATAACTAACTTATTAAATAGCTCAACTGACTTCAGTGCCATATTTTTATTTTGCAATGAATTTTTGCAAACTTCCCGTATAAAAAATGTAAGTAAACTCATCTGACTTAATTCAATTACCGTTTACCAATTTGAAAAATATGAATTATTAGCCCGTCGGGATATTTTATTACTTTTCAGGCGGCCATTTTTAAAGATGGCGGAGGGAAATCGAGCAACAAAAGCTTACCATAAAGCCTTTCTATGGGTTGTAGGGAATCAGTTTACTAAATATTACTGAAATCGATTGAAACGTGGAGTCAACGTTATTCAGTAAGAGAAGGTTTCTTTACATTTCTAGCCGACATGTTTCAAGATGGCGGTTGATTGGAAAAAATATTTCTAGGTGCGCGCTTACTATTTAATAGTAAGGTCCCTGCAAATTTTCAGCCTTCTAGGTTAAGCGGTTTGTGCTAGGCGTTGATTATCAATCAGTCAGGAAGATAACCTTATAGCGAGTATTTATAAATGCATAAATAAACAAACAAATAAATAAATTAAATAAATAAATAATTAAATAATTGATAAAATAAATAAATAATTAAATAATTGATAAAATAAATAAATAATTAAATAATTGATAAAATAAATAAATAATTAAATAATTGATAAAATAAATAAATAATTAAATAATTGATAAAATAAATAAATAATTAAATAATTGATAAAATAAATAAATAATTAAATAATTGATAAAATAAATTAAATAAATAAATAAATAGATAAATAAATTAAATAAACAAATAAATAGATAAATAAAAAATAAACTCGAATATTCTTGTAAGAATTTCAAGCACTCTTTTATAATTTTGTGTGTATATATTTTCTAACTGACAGACTTTGTGTATGGTCCCAATAAGACACCCATAGGATTCAAAGGGGTAAAAAAAATATTGCTATTCAAGATTTTTCGGAGAAGCCCCCAAAAATACGGTAAGTTGTAAAACGGCAAGGCATATTTCACGGGGAAGGGGAAGCTACAAAGCTAGTTACGTCAAATTAGACGAAATGTACGATCTCGAAACTAAAGCGGAATACGCACTTTGAGGAACAGGAATTAAAGCTCCAAAAAAAAAGAAATAATAGTAAAAGCGAGGATGGTTCATTTTCATCAAGCCAGCGAGCTAGGCCTAAATATTCGCCTAAAAATAAAACCTGCTGAATAACTGTAGCTATACAGATGAGATAAAGCTACGTAATGTGGCAGACAACTGTGAATTTAGGTGAAACATAAGGCTTAAACAGTATACATTTAAAATTTATACAACATTACTACGAATTGTTTAAATTTCTTAAAGTTCACTTTAATTGTATAACTGTAGACTCGGATTTATATTTATAAAGAAAATGCGTAGAACCAGGAATGAATACAGCTACTAGGAATAATTGCGCCCCCATATCTCTCCCACAATAATATAAGCGGGTTTTGTGGGCCTGGCTTAAGAACTCATAATCCTGACTACATATCTAAACCACTCTGTCCGAATATAACAACATACGACTGAAAAATGAAACAAATTTCATCACCAAAACAGTTACTCTAGACGAAAATATAAAAAGGGTCCCCAATCCCTAAAAAAAAAGTGTATTTTCAAAACCACCACCACCACCTCTATTTTAGCTATTCACCTTTATAAGAAAACCAGAAAAAAAATATTACTTTTTTTTCTGTCGGTTATATCCCACGGTTTTCACCCATAGCCTATTGCTGAATATATTTTAGAGCTATGGACCAGGGCGGTGAGACACACAGACTTATATAAAAATCGATATTGCCTATATTATTATAGTTTTCTTTTCAACATCACTCCCAACAGCCCGCCGCCACCGCTTCACTCCTTTTGCTCGAAAAATAAGCTTCCCTAAAAAAGTGATTTTTCTTTTTCTACTTCTCTATTTATACAGGGTGTTTATGATAAGTCTGGTAATAAATTCTGGGAAGATCATGTTCTTGGGGAAATCAGTTTTGAGTCGAAATTGTAACTTGTATATACTTCCATTTTTCCGTCCATAAGGGGCACTGTTTTCTAGTAAAGATTGGATGGTGTATTTTAGGGATGACCCCTTAAATTTAAACTGAAGAACAATGATTAATTAATAATTTAATTAAGGGGTCATCCCTAAAACACTAATCAAATCATAACTTGAAAATAGTGTCCCTTGTGGAAAAATTGAGATAAAAATTACATTTTCAACTCAAAATTGATTTCCCTTAATTTATGGATGGCAGAATTGTATCAGAAACACCCTGTATATAGACAATGATTTCTAATTTAATGAAGGGGTCATCCTCAAGAAAATACTCCAATCGCAACTTAGAAAAAGATGGACATCCCTTTTTGGTCGTAAGAACATTTTGAACTTAAAATCGTCCAAATAACACGGCACCATCCTTTTTGGAACACCCTGTACATGGCCTACGTCTATATATATATATATACTGTATATATTTTTCCTTCTCACTCCCGTTTTTACTCTCTTTTAGAAGAGATTTCTTTTCGCGCCCTTTTTACGCGGTTATCACCAGGGAGCAATTTTGGGCACCTCCGACCTGGTAGCTATAGGCCCCTCAAGAAAAAAACAGCCAGGAATAGAAAATACCCAAGAAACAAGTCACTGAACCTCCAAGGACCTTTCCTCTTCAAGAGGAAATATGAAAAAAGAAACACGTAAATAAAAAATATCAGATTGTACCAGTTGCCATCATGAACTTAATTCACGCAGTACTAAACAATGAACGTCAGATTGCACCAGTTGCAGCATCATGAACTCAATTCATGAAAGTGAACAATGAACAGTTTCTATTCCTAACGTTGTGTTTTCTACGGCGCTCTAACCTTCTCTCCATTCCGAGAGAAAGAGAACCCTCTTCCTCGTGATCACGTGATTTATTGAAGAAAAGTTTTTATTCACTGTCGCTTTTAACACTTTCTCTCTCTCTCTCTCTCTCTCTCTCTCTCTCTCTCTCTCTCTCTCTCTCTCTCTCTCTCCCTCACTCTCCCTTTGCAACTTCTATAGCATTTTACTCCTAAAGTTATAACATCACACAGTCTAGCGAAGGGATAAAACGTATGGCGTTCTTCCAGAGTAGTATTATGTAAAAAAAAAAAACATCTAAGCCTATACTTTTTAAAGTCTAAACGTCAGCCACGGCTAACTCTAAGATTAAATGTAATTATCGTTTATATTTGTAGATCAGATTTTACTTTGGTATTTTGTACCATATACAGCGTCCCTGAAGGTTATATTTGACATTTAAAAGCTAACTTTAAAGCCTGAAAATTTCGTTGAGGATTTTACAATCGCGGAATCTACAAAGACGCCGAACGTGGGAAACGTCGTATTTGAAATTTAAACATTTAAACTCGACTAAAGTTTCTATACTATCGATTATTTTAATGCATTGCCTACTTACGCCATTACAATAGACTTAAGACGCGTCTACACGTTACACTTTGGAACCCGTTTCAGTTAACCGTTTTTGGAAACGTTAGGCCTAAAATGTAGAATTTTCCAATATTTTAGTCATAGAGACCTTTTATGACAAAACGCAGGTATTATTATTATTTTTTTAAATTTGAGAAGGTCTTTGAGAAAAAGGGGTTTCAAAATGTCTCGTGGAAACCCGGCTTTATTGGTATCTTCTTCAATTATTGTTCATTTTGAATAATGGCATCCAGAATTGTAAGAAAAACACTTATTCGTTTTGCGTTGCCATCTTTCAAAATGTCGCGTGAAAACGTAACTAAAAACATCCTGATGGGCAACGCTGCAAGTGCAAGCCTCTTTGCTAAAACGAGAGTCTCATAACAAACAGTTCACCTTCCCTTTAATCAAGGTTATAAAATAAATTCCATCTTGGTCAGGCTGTAACGAAGGGCGTCGAGATAGCCACGGCGAAATAATACATCCCAGAAGTGCGCGTATAAAATTTGCCTTATCCGCGTAATCTGAAAAAGGATTACGGCGCCGCACGGAGAAAGAAGGTGTTATAGTAGACAAGGTGCTAGCTTCGTTGAAACCGAATCTAATCTCCCTTTTTTTACCCAACCCTACCCAACCTAGTTCTATAAAAAGGCGCCAAAAGCGAAAAAGAGCTAGTTCGCCGCACGAGCTATATAGCGCGCGAAAGCAAAAAAAGAAAAAAGAAAAAAACCCTATTTTCCATTTCTGTTAAGGCCCATTCAGACGTTCAAGTTGACGGTCAAGTCAATTTCGTTACGGTGGCGTCGCAGTACGTTCATTTCCCTGCTCAGACGCGAGAGCAGACGACTTAAACGGAGTCGCGTGCATACGGGTGATTTTTGAGCCAAGACTTTTGAATACTAAAATAGCCGAACATCCAAAATTACAAATACCTCCAATTAAGAATCCTAAAACTTTTCATCATATATCGTCTGCTAAAGCGTAGCAGCTCATTGGATCACGCGTCAGTAAGGCGGGTATGATCGAAGGGGCTATGGCTAAAGAAAAGGTGAACGCTAACGAGGTGGCGCCATATGGACACGCACTGCCCGCGACGAAACTGAAAACTAGTTTTCAAACTAAACCAGCGCTAAATCTTTTACGTATAGTCGTTGGTTGACACGTGTCTAAATAAGCGAGCAAAACGCACTTCACCGATGTGAAGGAAAGATTTTAGTATGCAGTCTGAATGGATCTTTAGGCGGGAATATAAAGCTGGTCATATAACCCAGTTGGCCAACACCTTTTCAGCGTCATCATTACACTCATATCGTGGACACAGGGGACGTTCTCTCCTTCACCTATTCAGAAGCTTTCCCGCATTGCCTTGTGCGTAAACCGTATTATTTTATAACTTTTTTCTTTATTCTTTCTACCGCATTATAAAAACCTTAGAGGTGGTAACGAAGGGACGATAAAAAATGAGAGAAATAATAAAAAAAATCGAACCAAGGCTTAAAAGTTAGCATTATTTTAACCAGGGATAGATTTAATTTTAGAAGTAGGAATGGAGAACGGTTAGTATTTACTTCAGTCCGACTCATAGCCCAGTAAAGAGCCCTCCCTCCAACACGTAACGATCGAACAGTTTAAATTATCTTATTGGCTCACTTAAACTACGTTTTGATGACGTTGCTGACGGGGAAGGCGATAAATACGTAATTCCTTTTTACCTCTGTCGCTATGACCCGCCTCTTCTTTCATAACCCTTCCGTCCCCGGGAAGGGGGTCCGGGACTTTGACGCGCGCTCAGATTACTCTGTTCTCCATTCCTACTTCTAAAATTAAATCTACCCCTGTTTTAACCAAATTGGTTTGTCAGGAGAAGATATCCTGATATTTTGCTTAAATTTTGGGGGGAGAAAATGTAAAGCATAGTTTGTCATTAAAACAAGTAACGAAACCAATTTTAATCTTTAATCGTAAGACCATTATATCATCTATGAATTTCTTCAGAGCTCCAAATCATTCAACTTCCGAGCTATACACTTTAATGTAAATAAACATTGAATTTATCTCTATTTATTTACAATTTTATATAGATCGAGGTGAGATAAATAAACGTGCGAAAAAATAGAACCCGCCTTTTGCATACATACCTTATTAAATATTTATTCTGGAAAAAAAAGGGAGGAATTTCCCCGGAAAAAGAGGAAGAACCCAAAAAGAATAAAATTACTATATTTTTTTGTAGGGGGGAAACATCACGCGAAATAACAATACGATACAAGTCAATGACTTTTATAAATTAAAGATGATAATTTAATTCAAATGTTCCCTAAACGGAAGCGTCTGTTAAAACCGCTTCTAACATCCAAAATTCCCTGAAACAATTCGAATAAACGGAGTGTCGCTGAAACCAGGGAGGAATAGAAAAGGAGAGGAACAGACAATTTCGATGTAACTAAGAGGGAAAAGCAGGGGGGGTAAAACTTTACTTTCCACCTCGCTTTTGGTACCTGCGCTGTAGTCTTTTTGTATCATGAGAGTGCGCAGAGACGGCATGCAATGTATTAACCCCTTGTATGTCCCGATACTGAGGGTTGCCTGTCCCCCTTTTTTTAAATCGAAAAGGTCTATTGTACGCGCATTTTATCTGCATTTATCACGAGGCATGAGTTCCCGCCAAATTCGAGCTACGAACTGCCTGCCCTCTCGTGAGATCATGATAAAAAAAGAATCGTCGTTTTGCTGTAGTTGCTCAATACTATTTTTCAAAAGATTACATGTACAAAGAAGTACATTTTATTTTGAAGAGAGGGCGCTAAATAGTAGCTCAATAGGCAAACAGTAACCCACGTGACAAGAGATAACCAATTTAACCCCATTTATCCCTTTGTGGGAGGAGTTTAGGCTGACGACGTAGAACACTACTTTACCCCCCACAATACGTCGACTCCTTTTCAAGTCCTCCCTTACTGAAACAAAGTACAACAGTGATCATCTGGAGATCGTATATACAGGTCATTTCTGTCGGATAATAAGAATCCCATTTAATAATAAGTGTACTAGGTATATGGTCCTAAAAATGCCCATATCCCTTGATCCTTTCCTTCGCCCCCCCCCCCCCACCAGTTTCCGCTCAATTCGTTATTCCACGCTATATTTTTACGACACGAGAAAATACGTACGGTTTTGGGGGGGGGGGAAGTATGTATGGTGAGACACAAAATATGTCTTTCTAAACGTATTTCGTAGGTTGGCAATGGGAGACTTTATAAGCCGTCAACTTCCAAGAAGAAACGGCGCTTTTTGGGGTTGCGGGTTTCGGGGTTGGGGTTGGGGTTAGGAGAGAGGAAAGCCGAATAACCATTCTGTGGCCTCGGATGAAGGAACTTGAACAGGGTTAAAGGAAGAAGTCCCATATGGCATGTGGCCTTACTATATGACTCTGGTTTTCAACTGCCAGAACGACTTAAGTCCATGAAATTTGAGTCACAACGATTTTCGTGATTTTAAAGAAGTTTCTAATGTAAAACCGACTTAAGCTTACGAAGCATCCTTGTGTCGACTAAATATATAAGAAATATACAGGGGGTTCATGAAAGGTCTATAAGAAATTAAGAGAGATCATGTTCTTTGTGAAATCAATTTCGAGTCAGACGAAAATGGGATAACTTCTATGACATTTTGACCCTAAGGGACACCGTTTTCAAGTTATGATTGGAGTGTTTTAACGATAACCCCTTAAATAAAATTAGAAATCATTGTCTTAATCAGTTTTTTAAATTAATTTAAGGGGGCATCCCTAAAATACTCAAATCTTGTATCAAAAGCGTTGGTTCATAGAAATTACATTTTCGACTCGATATCGTGCGTCCAAAGAACACACCTTTCAGAAGCCAACCTGCATCTAAGCCCTGCTCCCAGAACAACCCATATTTCCCTTGATAATAAGCCAATACCTTAACTGAAACCACCTAACGAACATTCTGTAGTCCTTCCAAACTTGGGAACACAGTCCAAAACGTGAACTTTTATGAATTTACTTGATTCGTGCAGTCAGTGACTTTAACCCTCTCTCTCTCACACACACACTCTCGCTCTCTCTTTTCTAAAAGGAGCTAAAGGAGTCAAATGAAATCGCCTCCTTGGAGGCAATATTGCCTGGTGCGGCTAAAATTGATGGCTCCTGTAAAATTCACAGAGCGACCTATAGGGCGCGACAGCTGCCGTATGGGGGTAGACCATGGGTACGGACGGAGTCAAGCCACAACTAAAAGGGTCCACTAAGGCAAAGGAGAGAGAGAGAAAGTCAAGCTTTTGGGGGGTTTCCCCCGGTACGTGTAGTAGCAGTAGCACCGGCTCGCAATGCATTGTGGGGAGAGAAAGTGCACGGCGCCTCTTTCGCGGATACACGATCCAGCTAGCCTTAACCCTAGGAAACTTACGACCATGGGCGTGTAAAGAGTTTTGGCGCCTTAAACCTCGCTCTAACGCTAGCTAGCGCGGTTGCCTGAACTACGAAAACCTGCAGGAAAGCTAGTCAATACGGCGTTATTGAAGATATAAGACTCTACCATCCCGTATCTACTAAGGAATGCCACGCTATTAATAGCTATATCCTCAGTTTGATTAACGTTTCAAGTCTTCAGCTCATGGTTAGCCCCAGCAGCCACGTGAATTCCAACTTCAAAGACGTGCCAGTGGTAATGTTACCTCAGGCGAATTAAGGTATAGCTATATAGGGGGCGTCTGAAGAACTATATTTTTAAGTAGTAGTGTTACTATTGTGGTTCCTGGAGTAGTGATTGGGTAATGTCACTTGACTCACTGTAAACGTGGAACGATTCGGCGGATAGGTTCAACGGAACTACCGATGACCATGTTCCATTGCACTGATAAGGCTACGAAGTACACGTATGCCCAGTATAGATATCTATTTGATGGAACTTAGACAAGTTTGATGTGGGCCCCGTTCCTACATAACTAATTGTACATGCCTTTAACGTATGGACAAAGGCGAGAAAATGGCCTGTTAACCACCAATATGGCGTGACGTATTGTTTAAGCGTATATCTTTGGTTGCGTAAAGAATTTCCACTCAAATGATTTAAATTACCATCTGCGGTTAGACACTTTATCATAATTCGTAGGTTAATTCTTGTTGGTAAAACAAGTTAATTTTAATCACTGAAACGTAAGGTGCACTTTTTAAGAATTCATCATGGATACTAGTCCGTTTATTGTCCGTATTGTACTATAAGAGTGAAATAAATCAAGGTTGGATCGTGTCGCGAGCGCCCTTTGGCTAAGCTAGCTCCCTCTCGCGGCTATGGCCTTCTCTTCCAATCTCCCGTTTTCTTAGTGGAATCGGGATTTTCCTTGCAGGCCTTTACTTCCTTGTTATACGGCTAACCACACGCCAAGGGCAAGAACACACCTCAATATTATTATTTCCCCTTGACCGTTCACCTCTTCCGCCCAAGCTTCTTTCGTCCGAACGGTAGTATCACCCTAGACTACACACACACTTCTTTTTTTAAAGGTTGCAGCGTGACCAGCCGGTTACCTTATACTTACTTTCCTTAAGCCTAAACGTCCCCTTCCTTCCAACCTCCCCTCTCGAGCGCTTCCACCGTTTTCGATATATATATTTTTCTTCCTTTTTCCTTCCCAACAAATATTTTCGATATTCGAGGATATTAGTTTCATAATATCACGCGAGAAAGTGGGAGGAAATAGGAGAGGAAGAGGAAGTGAGAGAGAGAGAGAGAGAGAGAGAGAGAGAGAGAGAGAGAGAGAGAGAGAGAGAAGAAAAGAATCCCCTAACTTCGATTTCAAACTTTCCTGAGATGTATTAAAAATTGGGCCATTTTTGGGTTTAAACATTTTAAGAGTATTGTGTGATTTTTTATTGTGGACGTATATAGAAACTTAACAATATCAGGGAGGAGTATAGAAAAGGAGTTGAATTGCACACAGGCAAACTCTCCCACAACTAGTGAAAGAGAAAACATGGTTAAGGCTTATCACGTTGTAACAGTATTTTATGGACGCTCCCCCTTTCCTAACCTGGCTGGCTGGTTTTAAAAATTCTACCCATGACGTCAATGATGACGTCGACGAAAAACCCGAACAACGTAAACATCGTGAAGATGGACCCTCGAGTGGTCCACGTGTTTGTGCGCGAAAGAGAAACGCGCTCGCGCTATAAAAAGGGTCCCCGACCTTTGTTAACTCTCTCTCTCTGACTTTCACCTTGGTCCTACCTGGTCGACTTTCTGTCGCTGCAGCCCTCGGGCTCGACGCCCTCGGGCGTGGACCCTTCGGGGCCACGCCGCGGTTTATATCGTGAAGTCCCCGGACTTAAACTTAACAACGCGCCGGTTACCTGGACGATCTACAATTTCGCGCCGGACGCTTTTGTGCGGGTTTCAACTCATCAATTCATTCGTAAATATAAACTCGATAAACTATTTTAATTTAAATTAAACCCAGCCAGGGTTACTATATTATTTTTATTTAAATCATTAAAACTATTATTATTTTTATCTTATTTCAATGACGACAGTTTAATATGTTTTAAAAGCAGTAAGCTTTATTTTATTATTATTATTTTCAAATATTTCCCCTAGACATTAATACGAACCAATTTAATAAAGTTTCAATATCTTAAGTTCATACTTATTTAAGTTATCTATGATCAATTACTTCTTACAATTATTTCTAAAAAACTGTCTCATTTTGGGGGTCCCTGTCCTGAATCGTTTCCCTAGAACCACTCGCACTATTTAAACTTGTTATTAAGGCTATGTGCCCATGATTAGTAATTTTCTTTGTTTAAGTCCTTTAGTTAAAAATGGACGATTTTTTTTTTTAATATATTGGTTGCAATATGGCCATAAGTTATTTAGTTGCAATTTTTATGATCCCTAGTTTTTGAGGTAAAATATGCCTAAATGTATTGTTAAAAGGGTTCTAGTAAGGCAGAACTCATTTCTGTTTTTAGATTTAAATTAATCACGCTAGTAAAAATGTTTTTAGTTAATGTTCACATTAATATTAATTGTGTTAAATTTTCTTTATGTTATTTAAAGTTCGATTTTTTTTTGAAATAACGTTTTTTAGTGTTGGTCACGCTCTCCTCAGTTAACGTATTTTGCTCGTTGAGATTTGAATACCCTAATTTTTGGTCGAGGAAAGGGCTATTTTATTTTGTTAGAAAGGGGGCATGAATAAATTAGTCACCAGTACCGCCAGAGAAAATGGTTAGGCCTAGCTAGCCGCTCAACGAGGTTCAAAATTTTCCATACAATTATTTTTCCAAGTTCAGTACCACCCGGAGTTAGGTTTTATAGAGTGATGGTGGACGCATTGTCACCCTAAGCCGTTGAACTCAACTCGCCCGCTGGTCGGTGCGAGGAAGGGTTTTTCCATTCGGTTCCTAAATTTGTTTTTCTTGGTGTTTGCCGAATTTTTTTTTTTTTAGATGTCCATAATATGGAGTTTTCTAAGTTAAATTATTTTGTAATTTTTAGTTAGCCTCTGACCAGCCCGTTTAGTTATTTCACCTTTAGCAATATAATTTTCAATGGCTATAATTCCAGTTAAAATTTTTAGTTTTTCCCCTGATGGTTATTCACTATATAATTGTTCTGACCTCAAGCTTTTATCTCAGGAGCGTGTATACCTCTGTACAGACCCATCGCAGTAGGCAGGCATAGATATGATAATCAAAAATTTGGGTTAAATAATTTTTTTTGTTCTAGAGTACTTTAAGTAGTAACCTCTTAGTGTTTATTTATTTGTCAGGGTTAAATATTAGGCACTGCTTTAGTCTAAACGAGCATCCCACTATTTCCCTTAATTTTTCCGCCTGTGCCAACACGGGTTGTGAGTTTGTTTTTGTTTTTGATCCTAAGTTAATAATTGAAGCCCGTTATTATGCGTGACCACCTCTTTAACGTTGGCCAAGTTACTTAGAGATATATTTGTTTTCAATTGGCCATTGAATAACTTTTGGGTAGGGAACCCACATGTTTTTTGTTTAGAGGAGGGACCTCTAGTATATTTTAAACCTTGGTGTATTAGGTTATGTTTTGAATATATAGTCCGCGTGTAAACCGACTGTATTTATTTTGTCCTAGAGGAGGGACCTCTATTGTAGTTTAAGCCTTGGAGTCTTAGGTTAACTCTTATGATTTGGATATATAGTCTGCGTGTATACCTGACTGTATTTAGCTAGCTTTGTAATATTTTTGTAAATTTTTGAGTTTTATTTATAGTACTTATTAATGTCCAAACGACTACATTACTATTAATTTTTTTCTCATTGACCACAAATTGAGTTTTTTTTTTGTTTCATTATGCCAAACGCTGATGTTTAACTGTTTTATTATTTATTGCCCCAGTTTTGCCGTTGTCTTTTCTTTTTGTTTTTGCTGTAACAACCTCATGTTTTGCATATATTTTGTTTTGTCTCAGTCATGTTTTTCTGTATTGTTCTCGAACGAGGACGTTCGAAATTAAGTGGGGAAGAGTGTAACAGTATTTTATGGACGCTCC
Source organism: Phalangium opilio (assembly GCF_054372755.1). Taxonomy (NCBI): domain Eukaryota; kingdom Metazoa; phylum Arthropoda; class Arachnida; order Opiliones; family Phalangiidae; genus Phalangium; species Phalangium opilio. The sequence continues at coordinate 2,611,134 of NW_028324156.1, forward strand.
CCCTTTCCTAACCTGGCTGGCTGGTTTTAAAAATTCTACCCATGACGTCAATGATGACGTCGACGAAAAACCCGAACAACGTAAACATCGTGAAGATGGACCCTCGAGTGGTCCACGTGTTTGTGCGCGAAAGAGAAACGCGCTCGCGCTATACAGGGAGGAGGAAGGGAGTGGCGGGCTAATGCTATAAAAGCCGGCGTTTAGTGGCCCCAGAGAGAGAAATTGTAGTACAGTTTCTTGGTTACCGCGCCTGCGCGGCGTCGATGACGTAGTTTGAAATTTGAATCGGCAATATTTTGTCTTCTGCTCTCCCATCCGATATGTGCCAGTGCCAAGCCAACTTAGCCAAGTCTTAAAGTTTTTTCTCTAATTTATTAAACTTTTAACTGGTTTTAGCAAAGTTTTAGGAATAATTCGAATAGTTCTAACTAATTGATAACTAATGAACAATAATGCCAGCAAAAAACTGTTCTTATAATGGTTGTAGAAACCATTCTAGATATGCCCACAAGAAATATATGGCTGGTATCAAATTTTTTCGTTTTCCAAAACCTAAAAGAGAATCTAATAAGTGTACTCGGTGGGTTAGAGCATGTGGTAGGCCAGATTTCTTAACTTCAGAAAGAGTATCGAAAGGGCTTTATGTTTGTTCAGAACATTTTGTCGGGGGGGAAGGTCCAACAGAAGAATACCCTGACCCAATGGCTTACAGTGAGACTGAATACATGATTGTAAGTATTTACTAAACACTTAAAGAACTTGTATAAATTATTGTAAATAAAATATATTAATCTATAGGATCCAAGAAAACAGCAGGACTGTTCCATAATAACAAATACTTCTTCCTCTCTCCTCTCTACTTCTTCCGAAGTTACAAACTGCGATATATCTTTGAATTCTCAACCACTTGAAACCAGGGACCTTCCTCTTGAAGCTGAACATCTAATTGTCAGTCTTGTGGATGCTTTTATCAAATACATTGACTAGTTTAAAATATTTAATTACATTTAGGATCCTAAACGAAGAAAGCTACATCACGAGAATCTTGATTCCTATGAGGTTAATAACCCCGATGGTTCGCTAAACATTTATCAATCATCACCATCGACGTCAAATCATATTGATGCAGATGTTCAAGGAAACACCACCATTTCACCAGAGCCAGTCCTCAGTATATCTTCAAAAATTGACTCTACTGAAATAAGCGGCTTGCAAGACCTTTTCACAAAATATTGGGAGTTCCAAATTAAGAAAGTTGCTGAACCCTTAAACTGGGCCGTTACAAGAACTTCAAATTCAAGATCACTGTTTGTATACAGTACTGACCGAATGACTGATATTGGCTGCCTAAGCGTCGAAGTTAATGAATATCTTAATATGCAAATTAAGGTTTACGGAGTTCTGATATCTGATGAACTCATTGGTCACAAGATTCCTAATACATTAGAGACATTAGAACAGTTGTGCGAACTTCTGAAATATCTAGACACCTTTAAACTATGCCCAGGGGTGTTTGAAAATAATTTAAAAGATTTTGATTTAAATTTAAAAAATGGCCAAGTGAATATATTTACCAAAGCATTGCATTCTACAAAGTGCGAGGGCCTTTTTAAAGGCTCCTCCATCTCAGACAGATGTAAAAATTGTATAATTTTGAGGAAATCACTGAATAAGAGACTAAAGAGAAGGTCCATGAAGAAAAATCCCAAAGTATTTAGACTGATGTCTAAAAAGGCACAGCATGCCGAGTTTAGAAAGAAAAAAGATGAAATTAAGAATTTGAAGAAAGAAATCCGGAAACTTCGCCGTAAAGCTGAACTATTTCTAAGCACCGAAAGATCTGATATTTTCGACCAAATAATTGATGACAATCCATTTTGTAGTAAAGAAAATTTCCTTTTAATTTTAATGAAGCAGCAAATGGAACTTCTGAAAAAGGGGAAAAAAACACCGAAGAAATGGCATCCAGCAATTATAAAATGGTGTTCATATCTAAAAGCTAAATCTCATTGTGCATATGAAGCATTTCGCCAGGTTGTACCACTACCAGCACCTAGGACTCTTTTCGTATATAACTCTGTACTAACTGCAGAAAGTGGCTTTACACAAGATGCGATAAAGGAAATGAAACAAAGGATCGATTTAAACTCGCTGGAAGAACATCAGAAATATTTTTCACTTATCGTAGATGAGATGAAAATTAAAGAAGATCTTGTTTATCGAGCTAAAACGGGTGAATTTGTTGGATTTACACACTTAAATGATGCTGGAAATAAATTGAAAGCCGAAGAACAGAAAAAAACAGGAGGAAATTCTTCAGAACTTTCAATAGCTTCTCACGTTATGACCTTAATGGTTTATGGGTTGACTACCAAATTTAAACATATTCTGGCTTACTTTCCTTGCAAGGAAATGAAAGCCGAGGAGCTACACTCTATCATGGATGAAGCGATCGAGCGATTGGAAAACAATGGTTTCAAAGTTCTAACTGTTGTCTGTGACAAATCATCAATTAATCAAAAGTATATAAAGCTAAGTACAGAGTCAGAAGATTCAGATAGAGAAAGCCAAAACTATAAAGCCAAAAATCTTTATGCTCCTCTAAGTGACCCAAGAGATATATTCTATATTTCTGATCCACCTCACCTTATAAAAACAACACGAAATTGCTTGTTTCATAGTGGGTTTGGCAGCAGTGCCCGGCTTTTAACAAAAAATGGAAAACATTTGTTATGGGCCCATATTGAAGAAATGTTCTTAAAAGATACTTCATCCGCTCTGAGGCTTTGTCCAAAGCTAACTCTGGATCACATTGAACTTGGATCTTTCTACGCCATGAGAGTCAAATTAGCATCTCAAATACTTAGCGCAACTGCAGCTGCAGCCGTTGAAAAATTAGTTGGAGAGAAAGCATCGGAAACTGTAGTTTTCCTCAGAATATTCAACCGATTTTTCGACATACTTAATTCTAGAAATGTAGCACAGGGGACACGAACTAGAAATCCGGATATTGAACCATTTACTTCTATTAATGACTGGCGCTTTAAGGTATGAATTAAATAATATATGACAATGCTTTAAATAATAATATTTAAAATTTCCTTGCAAATAGTGGTTGGAAGAAGACTTTTTAGGATATCTTAAAGAATGGAAAGATGAAGCGGAGAAGGCTGATGTTGCTCCTGAAGAACAAAAGAAAATGCAACTTAGCAGAGAAACATTAGCTGGAATTTACGCAACAGGTACTACGTCATATTGAATTCAATAAAATTTATTTATAAGTGTTAATAATACTAGTCCTCCTTAGTTCACTCAGTGATTGGAGCAACCAAATTTCTTTTGACCAAAGGAGCACCATTCGTGTTAACAGGAAACTTCAATCAAGATCCCTTAGAACAACATTTTGGAATGCATCGACGTTCAAGCGGATGTAACCAAAACCCAGATTTATCCCACATAGGATTTAATGAAAGAAAGTTCAAAATAATGAAACCCTTAATTAACCAAACTACAAGGGGTAATACGACTAAATACAGACCAACTAGTTCAATTTAAAATTTATTACTTTCTGAAAGTCATATTCATGACTAAATTGTTTCTACAAAAATGTACTTGAAAGTTAGGAGTACAGTATTTATAAGTAGTATATTCAAATCACAAATGTATCACTAGTATTTTCATATCACAAATGTATCCCTAGTATTTCATATCACAAATGTATCACTAGTATTTCATATCACAAATTTAAATTTGAAACTAAAATAAAATTATTTGTTTTCAGCCTTGCAGTAGCATTTGACTTTGCATGTACAAGATAAACTTTCTTTCAGTAACCTTCGCAGCCCTTTTTTCTTCGCCAAAGCTAAGCGCTGGGTCTCGTCTAATTTTATTTTAGTGTAGTTTCTCAAAGCAGATCCACGACAATTGATGTATGTGTCAAAAACCAAGGACATAGCCTTTTCCCTATGCTCTACATTTTCATTTCCCCATACATCATACCAAAAGTTTATAACATCGGTTTCTTTAAGCCTTGCTAAAACCATAGCTTTCTGGCTCTTAGTTTCAGAAGCATCCTGCGATAAGTTGATTTTATTTACATTTTGATAAAATGGTTTTGTAAATTGGTCCAGCATTTTAAATAATCTAAAGCCTTTCGTAGTTAAAGATAAAAGACCACCCCTACTAATCAAAGTTGTCCACTCTGTGAAGGTTTTTTGGATGGATCCAGAATCTTTTGCTATACAATTTTCAAATAAAACCAATATTGCTGGCTCCTCATAGCGATTAGCAATTTTTCGCATTGTATAGCCACCAATGTGATGTATAATTTGGTCTTCTTTGTCCTTAATTTCTTTAAGAGACATGGCAGGGTGTTCTGGGACTTTCAAATTGGTATCGACAAAATCCGGCTTCAAGGAAACCCATTGCGTTAAAATATTGTTCATGAATCTTCTAAGCCAATTGAAAACCACTTTTTCCTGGATTTCTGAACTCAATTTCTTAAACGTTTCAAAATTTAAGAAAAGTGTAATCAGTTTCGAAATTAGATGACTATTTTCCCTAAGTTGTCTGGCGTGTATAATGAAGCTGCCCTTGTCTTTGATATTTTTGGAACTCAGGGTGGTTAGGATCACAATAATATCTGGGCTTAAGTATAGTTTATTTGGATTTAAGCTTTCAAGAAATTCTTTAACATTTTCGCCTTCCAGATCCACGTCTTTCATGTCAGTGCATGTTTTATCAAGCAGGGTTTTTTCGTTCGTAGCGAAAAAATCAGCGTTGAAATCTTAAAAGGGTTAGTATGTTAATTTTGATTAATTTGAAAGAAAAATTCAACATTATCAAGCTTATATACCTGCTGAGGTAAAGTTCTTCGCGAAATATAGCTGTGGTCTAACAGACTTTTGAATAGTAACGGAAGATGGTGGTTGTGGTGGTTCATTTTTTGAAATTGATAAATCAATTGGCGTATTTTCATCATTATAATCTGGCTATTATTTGGATTTCGGAAGAATTAGAACGCAATAAATAATAAAAATATTAAATTTACTTACCTTGGCATTAAGGTATCCTTTTATGGGGTTTGAATCTGATCCCAAAAAGTGTCTGGAGCATACATAGTGTCTTTGATTTATAGTGGCGAGGGTTAATTTAGGATTACCACAAGCCTCTATCCATTTGAGACATAGTTCTTTCTTTGATTTTGGTTTCGGAAAATTAAAAAATCTAATATCTTTTTCATACTTTGAATGGGTTTTACAGAGATAATAACAACACTTTTTATAATTCACCATTCTATCGCTCTAGGCCTAAATCCAAAATCAAAACATTAGCAGACGCTCGAACTTCACAGCTGAAATTCTGACTTGCGCAGTGCCAGATTTAGTGTACTACTTTTAGCCTCTCCTTCGATCCAAAATTGGGGTACCCCGTGCCTATACTAGCCGCCTATCCCTCTCTGGTCCCTGCGCTATAAAAAGGGTCCCCGACCTTTGTTAACTCTCTCTCTCTGACTTTCACCTTGGTCCTACCTGGTCGACTTTCTGTCGCTGCAGCCCTCGGGCTCGACGCCCTCGGGCGTGGACCCTTCGGGGCCACGCCGCGGTTTATATCGTGAAGTCCCCGGACTTAAACTTAACAACGCGCCGGTTACCTGGACGATCTACAATTTCGCGCCGGACGCTTTTGTGCGGGTTTCAACTCATCAATTCATTCGTAAATATAAACTCGATAAACTATTTTAATTTAAATTAAACCCAGCCAGGGTTACTATATTATTTTTATTTAAATCATTAAAACTATTATTATTTTTATCTTATTTCAATGACGACAGTTTAATATGTTTTAAAAGCAGTAAGCTTTATTTTATTATTATTATTTTCAAATATTTCCCCTAGACATTAATCGCGCACAAACACGTGGACCACTCGAGGGTCCATCTTCACGATGTTTACGTTGTTCGGGTTTTTCGTCGACGTCATCATTGACGTCATGGGTAGAATTTTTAAAACCAGCCAGCCAGGTTAGGAAAGGGGGAGCGTCCATAAAATACTGTTACAACGTGACGTGACACGTGGATCAGAGTTCCAGCAAACTCGCGCCACAAACTGCCATCTCGTGAGAATCTTGATTTTTTTTTTTTTTTTGAAATTAGTAAATTTTGTGTTGGAGAGAGGGCGCAAATTAGCAGCTCAACATCCAAACAGTAGCCCTTGTGACAAGAAGGAACCAATTTAACCCCCCTTTCTCCTACTGTGGGAGGAATCTAGGCTCGTGGTTTAGAATTAGAACCCAATCTCACCCAAAAATACATCTCCTTTTCATCTATTCTCTCACAATATTAATTCATTAATAAACTTTGCAAATTCTCATATATTACTTTTCAGAGGAAGTTCAAAGATTATTTTCTTCAGTTTTAATCATGGAATATTGGATGAAATTTAGGTAATGGACCAATTACTCCCATATAATGATAAACATATCACCTATCTCTCCCAAACTTGCAGAAAATCAGAAACCAATCGTAAAATCCATGTAAGCAATCAACTAATGGTGTATCCCGTAAAATTTGAGACTAAACTAAATGCCAACTGAAATTAATAAGCATTGATTAGTTAAACTAATCAACTAATAGCCTAAATATTGGACAATATAATCGAGACTAGACTTATACGAATATGTATACGGCGTGTTCAATTTAAAGAACAATCCTCAATATTAATCGAATTCTAATAACTTGACTGTCTACTAATTCGAGCTTGGAATGCGGTTGCCGTTACGATTTTAAAATAACTAAGAGGGTGACAGTTTTAATCGTGGATTTTAATATAAAGCATAAAGGGGATAAGAAAAAGGTATTTTAGTCGATTCAAAAATCAGCGCACCGTAAGAAGTAATAAGGTGCATCAAGGTCGTTCACAATCTAGAGGTATAGGCAAGCCAGAGGGGAAGTAAGTGGTGTATATTTCCCTGAGGTTCACTGTGTTCTGGTCGCAAAACAATTACTTCAGGCCCTCTTCAAGCAAAGCCCCTTCAGACTAAAATCTTCCGTTCACCTCGCGGTGAAGTCGCTATGCTCGCTTAATACTAGATCACGTGTCAACGACTATACGTAAAAGATTCTTGGCGGGTTTAGTTTGAAAATTATTATCAATTTCGTCGGGCTGTGAGTGTCCAGATGGCACCACTTCGTTAGCGTGCCATTTTTTAAGCCATAGCTCACTCGATCATGCCTTACTGACGCGTGATCAAGTAAGCTGCTACACATTAGCAGACGATATTTGATGAAAAGTTTTAGGATTCTTGGCGTGGTATTTGATTGTCATTTTGGATGTTCGGCTATTTTAATATTCACAAGTCTTGGCTCAAAAATAACAATATATATGACGTATTTTAAGTCGTCTGCTTAAACGTCTGTAACGTATTGACGCGACCGACGGTAGAGTAAGATTTTAGTCTATAGTCTGAATGGGACCTTAGTCTTACAAAGTCCATGCTTTAATCGAGGTGGCCGACGCGGTCTTGTAATAGAATCCATTAAAGATTGGAAGGAGGATGGGGGGGGGGCGTTATGGAAGGGAGAGCGGGGGGAGTCGCATAAATGTTTGGGGCGGCATCTGGTGGGTGATAAAACGGCGGGGATCGAGCTAGCTACACGTATCTTTCTTTGATTTAATCGATGATGTAAGAGAGGCTATCCAAACCCCAACTGAATCCTTTCCATTCTCCCTACCCTACTCGTCAAAGACAGATAATTCCGGGCGATCCCTTTATGGCCCCCAACCCGATCCAACCCTCATTATATTTTTAATATTAAGACAGCTACGCATTCCTTATATCATCATTTTAAAGATAAAGTAATTCTTTCTAGTTCTCATCATCTATCCTTGAACCTTTCGCTAATATTTATAAATTAATTGTTATAAATAATACACTTAATTTTATACATAAGCGTGACCCACGGGCATACCAGAGATTGTTTACTATAGTCATAAGTTTATAAGATATGTTCCTTCCATAAGTTTGACAATACCTATACTTCGTTATGTTACTGAAAGACTTACAGCTCGAGCTAGTTCTAGCAAAACTACAAGCGAGAATTTTAGTCCTACACTCGGTTAGTTAGTTTGCAGCACTTCCATCTAGGTCCTATTTAGTCCGTATACTAAGCCTTTGACAGCGTCAAAACCAGGCGTCGCTTTACCTCGAATCTATGACCTACTTCAATCACTTAGCTCCAGTTTGTAACCATGCAGTGACAAACTTATGGAGGAACATATCTTATGAACTTATGATATAGTGTAATGAACTGGCATGCACTCTAGTTAAATTAAAAGTAACATTAATTCTATTCCCACAGAGTGAATTTAAAATTGAACAAAAAGAAAATCCAAAACATTTATGAAGTTTTAAAAGGTAAAACATAATTTTGCTATTTAGTATTATTAAAAACACGATCATTAAAAAATGGCGCGAAATTAATTATTGCGTGTTGGCGTTAGAAATAAAAACGAAGGTAACAAGTCTTTAAGAAGTTCCTAATCCCTTAAGAAATATTTTTGGGATTAAGAAAAAACCACGGTGGTATAAAATCCCTAATTATTTTTGGAGGGTGTCTTGGGTATTCCCATACACAACATAGAGAGAGAGACGTTTTATATCACTGAAAGTCAATTAAAAGAAGGATTTAGAAAAGGGTTACGTTTTCAATCGTACCATAAGAAAGGTTAAAAAAAATACCTCAAGAGAACCACGAGGTGAGGAAAGTAAGAACGAATAGTACGAAAAAAGGAGGTTTGGGAATGGGCTAATAAAGAACCAAAGGACGAGATTTTAGCTAGCGCTGTTGAGAAATACAGCCACGAGCGCACTCAAAGAATGCTAAAACTTTTCATATATATCGTCTGCTAAAGCGTAGCAGCTCACTCGATCACGCGTCAGTAAGACATGACCAGTTGAGCTATGGCTAAAGAAAAGGCGTGTGCCATCTCGCCACTAACTGCCCAACGAAATTGAAAAATTTCAAACTAAACCCGCGAGGTTATATGGAGTAGAAATCTCCATTCCCATAACGAAGCCTTTGTACCCCCATCTACCGCAATGGCAACCAAGCCCTCCCAGCATCCTCCCTAAGTGGCGTCTTAGTAGGGTCGTACCTTGTACGAAAACGTATGCAATGCCCCCTGTGTTTTAAAAATAGAAGCTAATTAACTAGCTTAACTATTTTTAAATGGCACTAGATGGCAACACTTAAAAATCCCGGTAGAATTGCGCGCGAGGTATTGTGGGAGATTTCCATTGCCGGATCCTACCATCAACATTTCTACTCCATCTCACCTCACTCCTCCAAGCCTAGAGAGACGAAAGAAGCCAGCATCTAACCTTTACGAGAGTCATATCCCCTCGTTTATTGGCCCATGGCAGGGTTAGAACATATCTAATGCCAGAGAATTAACTTGATGCGTGTATTTGGAGTTCTGTATACCGCCCAAAAAATCGTCGAGGTCGAACGAGAAAGAGAGAGAGAAAATCGCTGATGTTTCAAAGTCGGCTTTTTCCTTTCGGCCCATTACTTTGGACCCCATCTAAAGCCAGGGTTTCTTTTTTTTTTAAGAAGAGGAGGTCAGGGAACGGAGGGTTCCCTTACTCTTCCACTCAAATAGCGCAGTCTCCCAGAATCGTAATTGGTGCCTCTTTCAACCGAACAACTTTTAAACCAAAGACGAAAAAGGGAACGCGGGTTACGTGTAGGAGCTTGTTTTTATACTTTTTCAAATAAAAAAATCTCGCCGACTAAAAAAAAATTGGACAGATTGGTCTAATGGAGAAGAATCGCTAGGCTTAAGTCGCGGATTTTTTTTTTTTACCCCTTTACTTCCAAATCCCATACTTCCAAGTTGGACACGGAGTTTTGGGGGACTTTTTTTTACGGAATACTGACGTCATATACCTAAGGTGGATTTAGGATGATATAAATGAAATCGTGACGTAATCCCCAAAAATAAACCACGAAATTTTGGTCAAGCAAGCCCGTGTTGTGTTCAATAACCTACAAAGGTTTAGAACCTTTTTCGGACGCTTCAAGGTTTAATTATAAAATACTTTAATTTAAAGAGTTGTTTGTAAATATAATCAAAAGTGAGGATTTATATACTGGGTGTTCATTAAAGGTCTGTCAACAATTAGTGAGGTTTCAAGTCGAAAAATGTTTTCTGGCATTTTACTGATTTTTACCGAGGTTAATTTAAAGATTTATCAGTTGATAATTAATCTAGGCCTATATCAGTTTCTTGTATTTAATAATCGGTTAAAATCTACATCATCTCCAGTAAAACTTCGATATCGGTATCGACATCGGTAAATTCACGATATCTCTGCAAATAACTAGAAAAATATTCGCATCTATCGCATTCAAAGGCAAAGCTACCTTACAGGCTGAAAAAACCCCATAGATTTTACATTGAACGCCTGTAAAAATGTTTCACCCGCTGTACATCAACGCAAAACGATAAGCTAACCACCAGGCTCAATACTTAAACTCTGCTCTAGATAAACTTTATTTATTTTTTCTTTAGACCTAACCCTTTTCGTCTCTTAAAAAAAGGAAAAAAGGGTCCAGACAAGAATTCTTATAGTTTCTTATGTGATGATTCGTGAGAAGGAAAACGACATTGGCAGTCGTAAACTGGGTAAAGCAACGAGTCTAAGACATTCTCCTTTTATAGCATTTTTTGCGGAACGAAATGTCAAAAACATTTGTCGGTTTGCTTAACGGCCTAGTCAATTCACTCAAAAATATAAAAACCCCATCACCCTACCCCTTAAATTCTGACTGTTTTCTCTCTCTCTTAGAGTTTATACTAGTAATAAAGCTAGGCTACCTGATTTGAGGAGGAGACCTGTACCTCTCTTATTTCACTCTTATCCATATGTTTTTTGCAGTCGGTTATAAAGATCCCTATTATGGAGGAAAAAGGTAGACAAAACCCATTTTGATTTTCCGCTGAATTGGTTAGGGTTAGAGAAATGTTGTTGTATTTTTTTTTTACCCTTTTATTTTAGGGAGGTTGCTTTTAAGGGAGGAATATATCTTGTAAACAGCGGGAAATCTGCTCGTGATACTTGTCAAATAAGAGTAAAGAAAACAAAAATAGGGATGTCGGGATTTCAAGATTTCAAGATTTTAAATTTTATAGTGTTTTATACAGGGTTGCCACAGATTCAAATTCCATGAGTTTCCTGCAGGTTTTCCCTGATATTTTTTTACAATTTTCCCTGACTTTTTGAGGCCCAATTGTCATTGTCCTAAATATAACTAAACAATTACCTTTGAATAGCATTTTTTAATATTTAAACATTGTATCTGGTCAGGGAAAGATAAAATTTTAGAAGTAGGAATGGAGAACGGTTAGTATTTACTTCAGTCCGACTCATAGCCCAGTGAAGAGCCCCGCCCTTCAACACGTAACGAAAAGTTTAAATTATCTTATTGGCTCACTTAAACTACGTTTTGGTGACGTTGCTGACGGGACGGCGAAAAATACGTAATTTCTCTTTACCTCTGTCGCTATGACCCTACTCTTCTTTGGTACCCCTCCGTCCCGTGGAAGGGGGTCCAGGACTTTGACGCACACCCAGATTACTCTGTTCCCCGTTCCTACTTTTAAAATTAAATCTATCCCTGATCTGGTCAAAAGTGATCTCGCTAAACGGCGCGCGACCAAATGGAAGACGTGGGAGAGGTGATCTCGATTTACCAATAAAATACACAAAAGTAAAACACTTTCCAGAGCACTCCGAGAACGCTCCGAGCAGTCCAACAAGAGAGAGATTTTGGTTCGGAGTAGCAAGAAGCAAGCAACTACCAGTCTCAGATTTAGAAAGAGAGAGTAAAAAAAAATAACTCCGAAAATCACACCCATGGTCCCACGCAACCTCGCAGCAAGCACGTCAGTAAGTTTTGATTCATTTGCATATTTATGAGTTTCATAATGATATCAAAAAATCATCAGTTCTTCTCTCGCATAAGGCACGGGCATTCCTAAGAGTTAAGGCAGCATTACCAACATTAACTTTTTACTGAGACGGTACAGCGTAACCAAATGAGAAAAAAAAAAGAAATAATAATTTACAGAAAAAAACAGGAAAGCAAAGAACTTCAGAATCTATTCCTGGGGTAGGAATAAAAATAAGCTTAGGAATGAACTGGAAAAAAAAGGATGGAGGCAGGGAAGATGGCAAAAGAAAAAGAAGACGAAGAAGAAAAAATAGATAATTGACTTAAGGCAAGTCTCAAATATTAGATTAAGAAGAAATGAAGAATTGCCGCCCTATAGCTGAAGATATATACACCAAAAGTGGAACAGAGCATGATAAAGTTTACAAAAGGCGAAGAAATGTACACCGTAAAGGCCCTTTCAGACTTAAGAAAAATCTTACAATCACTTTGGTCAGCGAAGTTGTTTTGCTCGCTTAATTAGACACGTGTCAACCTACGACTATGCGTAAAAGATTCTTTGCGGGTTTAGTTTGAAAATTATTATCAATTTCGTCGGGTTAGTGCTAACGAGATGGCACTACCATCTCGTTAGCGCCTTTTCTTTAGCCATAGCTCACTCAGTCATGCCTTACTAACACGTGATCGATTAACCTACTACGCTTTAGCAGACTATATATGGTGAAAGGTTTAAGGATTCTTAATTGGCGCTGTATTTGTAATTTTGGATAAATTTGGCTATTTTAGAATTAAAAAGTCTTAATTGGGTTCAAAATCACCCATATACGCAACGACTCGTTTTAAAGTCGTCTGCTGTGGCATCTGAACAGAGAAATGAACGTACCGAAACGAAATTAGTCTGAAGGGCCTTTAGCCATACAGATTCGCCGTATTTATATAATTTTATTTTTACTATATCCCATATAAAAACCAAAAATACAAAGTTACTCATTTTCTTAAACACTATTAAACCCTAAATTTTATCGTAAAACATTCGCATCGAATTTCTTCCGGAATTAAAATTTAATTACTATCAAACGGAATCGGCCACTCAAAGTTAAAGAAACAAAGAATTATTTATAACCACACCAATGAAACTTCCAAGTACCTAAAATAAGTTTAAAATGAAAAGCTTTCCTAATATTTACATTAAAATAACCTGACCTCATTTTTGGCGGATCCCCGACGCTATAAAGCTTTTAATTTGGTATAGAAAAATGACGACGAAGAACTCGTAAATGTCCATTCAGACGTTTCCGACGGTCGCCTCGATAATTTCGTTTTGCTCAAGTACGTTCATTTCCCTGTTCAGACGTTAAAGCAGACGGCTTTTAACGAGTCGCGACGCATATATGGGTGATAACCCAAGACTTTTGAATACTAAAACAGTCGAACATCCAAAATGATTAACAAATACAGCGAAAATAATCCTAAACTTTTCATAAATCATCTTCTAAAGCGTGGCTCACTCGATCACGCGTCAGTAAGGCAGGGATGATCGAGTGTGCTATGACTAAAGAAAAGGCGAGCGCTAACGACGTGGTATCCATCTCAACACAAACTGTATGCCCGACAAAACTGAAAACTTTCAAACTAAACCCGTCCACAAATCTTTTACGTAGTCCTTGACACGTGTCTAATTAAGCGAGTAAAGCGACTTCAGCAACATGAACGTACGATTTTAGTCTACAGTCTGAGTGGGCCTTAACATCTCTAGAGAAGGATAAAAATTTCCGGGGAAATTCTATATACAAATACTCGACGCAAAAGGACTTTTCCAGTAAACATTATACATTTAAATTTAAACCTGTTAGCCTTAGGAGTGTATTTGTTTGTGTGTAAAGGGGTTTCCCCCTTTTAAATAGCGCTATTTCAAAAATAGCTCGTGAATCCCGCTAGCGTTTTTAAATTAAATAGAGAGCATCAAGGCTTCCCACTTGTATTTAAAAATTTTAAATACAACTCATGTACTATACGATTCGGGAACATCACAAATTCATTCAAATCTTCCAAAAATATTGCTACAATTGTGATATCTAGTTTACTAGGGAGAAGGTATAAATTCGCCACTTTTCCTGCTCCAGTTCAAACGTAGGTCCGGAGTTGATCCTCGCATAAAAGAATTTCTCCGCACCCGTTTGGCGTCGAACCTTCCTGGTTTGAAGCGGGTGGGATAACCACTACACTGCAGACACATATACATGTGTGCATCGTTTGACTAAATCTTATTTGTAATTAAAACCAACTATAAAAAGAAAAAATATTTTCGGTATCTGAGTACGAACCATTAGACACGACTTCATCGGGCACTGACTGACCACTTCGGGTACTGATCCTGCTTGGGGTACTGACGACTTCGGACACTGACCATCTTCGAAGATTGATCTCTTCGGCACTGGCATTCAATGGCTCTACTAACTGAGCCATGATACACGGTGACGAATACTAATTGAGCTGAATTAGATGTGAATTTTCCCCATGGAGTAATAACAACGGGAGTGGTTTTTTTTAATTATAGTAGAAGCAACACCTTCAGAGCAAACTTACTCAAACCTCAGAAATTTCCCTTATTTTTTTCCCTGAATTTTACTTAAAAAATTTAGAATATTTTTTGCAAACTATTCATTTCCCTGAATTTTCCAGGTTTGTATGAACCCTGGTTTGCTTATAGGCAAATTATTCTTTCCCAAAAAGTAAACAATAAAAACTGAGGGAAAAATTCGGAAAAATCTCTTCCCTTGAACCTGTTTTTGAAAAATTCGAGCTTCAGCTTTTTCCTAGAAACAAAAAGCTTATTTACCGAGTAAACATTATACCGGTGGATAGCGGAAGAAAACGTTTTATCACCGCCGTGGCGAATTTCTCCATACATTATTCCCCTCCCCTTTTATGGTATCGAGCTAATGGTAGAATGAAGCTAGGAAGATGAGGGGGATCTTCTTTCATTAAGTCGGAAGTAATTTAAAAGAGGCTGTAAGCTTAATAAAGCGGATATATACTCCGGTACAACATGGATAGGGGAAAACCACCCGGCTATATACTCTACACCGAGTTTGATACACTTTAACCGTCCTTAACCGAAAAAGAGAAGAGACTCACGAGGATGGAGAGCAAATTTGGAATCAGCTGGGATCGGATTAGATGCTGGAGAGAGAAAGAGAGAAACTGGAAGAGCAAGCTTGATTATGAAGATGCGATGGGATGTGTTGCATGGAAGAGGAGTCTGAGATGCAGGAATAAAAGACGACGTATACAGTAGTTTAATTTAAAATCTTCTTTAGAACTTTAAAAGTAAGATCAAGACACAGTATGACTTTCCTTGATGGTTCATGGGAGAATTTTACAAACTGATATAGTGTAAACATGCGTGAAGAGTTTGGATTTGTAGCTTAGCTTTGTTCACTGCGAGTGTAATCATCAATTGAAGCTACACAGATAGTATAGGCCCAGTATCCCGTTATCGAATTTAGGGTAGAATATTCCAGTTGTTTGATAAGTAATTCGATTCTTCAAAATGATGCGCACTATTTCACGGAAAAACATGTTTTTTCAGATCAAAACAGACAAATTTTGCGAATTTCTCAGATCTACACGAGACCAATTTTGCCAATTTTTCAGATTACAAAGACTAATTTAATAGCTTTTCACATCTACAGAACAATTGGAGAACTTTTAAAATATACAAAGATTAATTTAAGAGTTATTAATACCTACAAAACAAATGGAGAACTTTTAAATCTACACAGAACAATTGGAGAACTTTTAAATCTACACAGACCAATTGGAGAACTTTTAAACCTACACAGACCAATTGGAGAACTTTTAAATCTACAGAGACCAATTGAGAGAATTTTTCAGATACATACACTAATGTATCAAAGACCAAATCATAGCAGAGTCAAAATCAAAAACTAATTAATCAATTATAGTGTAACGCAAAGAAATCACATAGAACCCAACCCGAGCTTAAAAAGAGGAAATAAGTGCGAACGCGCGCGTCGTGGTATGTCGGTTCTTGTATTAGAATCCGAATGTAAGGCACGTCGGTCGTGTTCCAGCCTAATTGGAGGACAAAAGACTCGTACAAACCCATCCCCCTTCTTCCATTGTTTCACTTTTCCTTCCTCATCCTCCTACCCCTTTCTCCCCTCTCCCCCTTTAGCTGGTTTCATTCATTTATCCCCATCCGACATCCACCCCCTATTAGGCAACTCTCCTCTCCTCTCCTCTCCAGATCTTTTTCCCATAGCGCAGCATCCTTCTCTATGGGGACAAAAGTCCCAGAATAAAATAATGGATGCTTGTATAAGCAACAATATTACAGTTTCGCTTCTAAATTTCCATTACACGAATGGAAAGTAATTCGTACAAATGTCTATAGCCCTTACGTGGAAACCTGGAAGAATATAATCGTATTACGGATATACAGGGTGTTTTTTAGAAGTCTGCCATCCATAAATTTAGAAATCTTTCAGTTTCTTAATTAAATCAGGAATAGATTTAATTTTAGAAGTAGGAATGGAGATGTACGGTTAGCATTTATTTCAGTCCGACTCATAGCCTAGTATAGAGCCCCTCCCTTCAACACGTAACGATAAGTTTAAATTATCTTATTGGCTCACTTAAACTACGTTTTGATGACGTTGCTGACGGGGACGGCGAAAAATACCTAATTCCTATTTACCTCTGTCACTACGACCCGCCTCTTCTTTCATACCCCTCCGTTCCGTGGAAGGGGGTCCGGGACTTTGACGCTCGCCCACATTACTCTGTTCTCCATTCCTACTTCTAAAATTAAATCTATCCCTGATTGAATTTAAGGGGTCATCCGTAAAATACACCATCCAATCTTAACTTAGAGAAATTAACACGTGACGCAGCTGACGCGTCATACACTAGGAATACCGTTGGTAAAAGGGCAAAAGCGTAAAACAAAGGAATAAATAAAAAATTAAAGAATAACGGCGAGCAGAAAGCGTAAAAATCGCACACACAAAAGGAGAAGATTAGTCTCGACATTCGTAATGACCTCTTTCTAGTTAAAACGAAATATATCGTATATCTTGCATAATAACAAAAACAATACGTAAAAGGGGAAACGGATTAATACGAAGTTTGTTGGAAGAACTATAGACTAATCATTATATATGACCAATTTTTCCTCGCTGTACGTTGAACCTTGAGCCTGTGCCTAGAACCCGGCGTTGCTACCAAGTACCAACCAATTAAACAGTTATAAATTAAGATGACAGAATTATAAGGCGTGACGCGATAGCAAGTTCTTAACCCACAAATCCCGCATAGAAATGATTATGGGACACAATTATTCTTGTTAGCTATATGTATTCCTGGTGCAAAATTATAACGACGCAGTTATAAGGTAGCTTTTCGTATATTCTAATCCTATGAAAAACATTAACATGTACAAAAATGGGCCAAGCCTCGCCTCGTGCCCTTTCCGCCGTAAAACGTTCTGAGATCCCATGTAGAGCCAAGTCTGCCTTTTTGTTCTTATTCAATCGCCATTTGAACAATTATGTTATAAATTAAGTCCTTTTCCTAATTAATAACCAATATTCTTTGACTCTATCATTATTATACATCTTTGTTCGTATCAAAAATATCGTGACTTGGCAATCGCAGGTAAGTAATATTAAAAGGGAGTCAAGGGGATATTCACTTAATCGTCGCCGATTTTAAAATAATCGAAGGGATGTTCACTAAATCGTTTATGGTCGAGTGGATATGTACAAGTTTATAAGATGAGTCATGGATAACCCTATGTACAAGTTTGTAAGGCGAGTTATGCATAACCCTATGTACACGTTTATAAGGTACCTACACACATGCGATTGCCAAGTCACGATATTTTTGATACGAACAAAGATGTATAATAATGATAGAGTCAAAGAATATTGGTTATTAATTAGGAAAAGGACTTAATTTATAACATAATTGTTCAAATGGCGATTGAATAAGAACAAATTGCAGACTTGGCTCTACATGGGATCTCAGAACGTTTTACGGCGGAAAGGGCACGAGGCGAGGCTTGGCCCATTTTTGTACATGTTAATGTTTTTCATAGGATCTCACTTCTTTTTGTAGACCCTCTCGTTATACTTCGGTAGTTATATTAAAACAAGACTCTATCGGTGTACTTAGTTTGCCAATAAAATTGCTAACGCTTATCCATATTTACGCTGAATTACCCCTTTCGACCCCTAGAGAATACACTAAAAACATGGTACGCTATATTCTAATATAAGAATGTAGCACCAGACCCACCAGTTACGACCTTTACGTCCTTTCAACAAGAACACACACTATTTCTGTTGAAAAGACGACAGCGCCATCTAGTTTTAAAATAAAGAACTAAAGAACAATTTTATAAAAATTTCGGGATGTTTTAATTTTTCTGTGTTTTATAAAATAAATCAAAACTAAATCCTGAATTTTAAGTTTCTATCTACCCTAGAAGTACCTTAGAATTTTGATGATCGGTGAGTGAGTGAGTGAGTGACAAAATAAGGTAGATTTCACCTTCGATATTTCGAAAAGTATAAAGGGTAGGAACTTGAAATTCGGAAACTATTGCTAGGATTGACAGTCCTCGCGGCAAGCAAAATTTGAGACTTTTACCTATACCCATCACGAAGTTACAGTGGTCTTAAAAGTGCCGTGAGTTGCTTCGAGAAAAGGATGTCAGTGCTCGACTTGGCGGGGAGCACTGCCGTGCTCCCAGAATCGAAAATGCTGCATGTTTAATATAACTTCCGAAATTAATCTATTTCCGAATTTCCGACTTAATACATCTCTAGGGTTACGTAGAAAAATATTATACGAAACAACCATTATTTAGGACTAACAAATTCACGTATAATTAAGACAGCCTACATAAATATAACACGGAAAACTATTAATTCAACGCAACCGTGGTTACGAATTTTCGATATTACGTTACAATTAGCATAAGTTTATAAGATATTTTCCTTTCATAAGTGTGACAATACCTATACTTCGTAATGCTACTGAGAGACTTACAGCTCGAGCTAGTTCTAGCAGAACGACAAGCAAGAATTGAATGATTACATTCGGTTAGTTAGTTTTGCAGGACTTCCATCTAGGTCCTATTTAGCCTGTACTAAGCCTTTGACAGCGCCAAAACCTGGCGTCGCTTTACCTCGAATCTATGACCTAGTTCTGCAATCACTTCATGACAAGCTCCAGTTTGTAACCAGTGACAAACTTATGGAGGAATATATCTTATAAACTTATGCTGTTGTAGCTATGACGACGAGGAAAGCTGATTTTAAGAAGAAGAGGGAAAAACAGAAACAAAAATGCAAGCAATGACACGAAATTTAATGACTTATTTTTAAACGATTATATTATTACGTTTTAAATGAGACTAATAAAAAAAGAAAAGAACATAACATAAATTTGATTCATTTCCGTAGGAAACTTCGACACCCTCTCGAAGTAAAAAAAGAAGTCTGCGTTCGATTCGAACTTGTCACATTTTTCGTGGTTAAAATAAAAAAGAAGTAAAACGGAAAAGCGACTTTACAGGAGTCATTAGGAAAGTTTTGCCTTAGACGGACGGGAAAAAAGAACTAAATTTGTAAAAGTAGGACTTCAACTCGTATTTAGGTCCGGTAGATGGACTTTGAAACGACCGTTGTACCATTGGTAATGCTTTAAAGTTACTTTGAAGTATACAGGGTGTTTATGATAAGTCTGACATAAATTAAAGGGTGGTTTTTGTTCTTAAGGTCAAACTGATTGGAAAGTGCATGTCAAATTACATGGATGGGGTCTTCTAAAACATTTAGTTAACGGATATATTGGCTCCCAAACAAGGAAATAGGCATGAAAAGTAAGACATATTAGCCTTCAATAATCTTCAATTTAAGAGCGTTATTCAACCTTTATCTATAGCAGAAGTTTCTACTATTAAATGGGTAGAAGTGTGCTGCGTAACCTGATAAAGTAAATTTTGCTAATTGCTCCACATGCCTTACTGCTATTTCGCTTGTTTTAGTTACCAATCAATAATTTGGGAACCCATATCTCAATAACTAAATATTATAGACCCCTTTATTCCCTCAAATTTTAAACTCAATTCGACCCAAAGAACAAACACACGCTTTAATTTAAGGGGCATACTTATCAAAAACACCCTGTATATATTTAACAAAATCGGTAGAACTAGGTACTGCAATTATTTCAAAATTTTACACGTCAAATGAAAAGGCGCGCGTGCGAGGAAGTTTTAATGGGGGGGGGGGGGGTGCCGATTGTGACAACTTTGCCCGCGACAATTTTTTTTTCTTTTTCTCTTTCGCGCCTTTTATTTTTAAAAATAGGCCTAGAAATTTTGACGAATGTTATTTTTATTTTTATTTTTAAATTTTATAAAGAAATAAAGAAAGAAAAAGAGAAAGGCATACAGTCGTGGTATTCGGTCAATTATCTAGCAGCCATATTCTTAAAATTTCAAAGTGTTTTAAGTATGAAAAACTTTTGGGAAATGATCTATAAAATAAATCGAAGAAAACGGAGAGCGGTGAACTTCACTCGAAGAATCGTTTTAGGTGATGGGGGAAGGGGGGTAGAAATAAAAGAAAAGAAAAGAAAAGTACTAGAACATGTCTAGCATCTTCAATTGGGGATTTTAACAAAAAGGAAAACGTTTTCTTTATTTTAAGTTAGCTATAGGGAACGATACTAAAATCTTAGTTCAATAAACGCTACGAAATTCACGCAATTAAGTCTTTATAAACCACCAATTAAATATTAATTAAAGAAAAAAATACAATTCCTTCCAACGCACAATCCCAAGACGTAAAATTACTAAAATTTTAAGAAAAATTGCTATGGAAGCACTTGGTTGTAATGTACATACCTACGCATTAAAATCAGAACATTCTTTAGCACTTTATACTACCTTAGGGGAGTAGCAAGAGTGGCAATCTCCATACCTATAAGTTAACCTCTGTACCCCTTCTAGGGGAACAGCATCCTCAGTTAGCGGTTTGGTAGGATCGTACCTGGTAAACAAACGTACGTAATGCCCCCTGTATCTTAAAAATAGAAGATAATTCGTGAGAACTAGCTTAAATATTCTTAAATGGCACTAGGCGGCAGCACTTAACAATCCAGGTAGGGGCGTGCGCAACTTGGGTACTCTGGGGAACTTTCATTGGCCGCACATGGAGCCCACCAACAACATTCCTACTCCATCTATCTTCTCTTCTAAAAGATATCTTGTACCGAATTTCGACGAGATAACCTTAAAGCACGACCCCCCTTTTCCTTTTAAGAGACCACCTTATAAGTTCGTTCTGTGGAGCATCTCGTTAGATATTCAGAGTGAGATCTCGTCGGTGGTGGTTATAAGTCCGGGTTAACAGCTTCGAAAAACCGAGATAAGAAGTTGAAGACGAAAAAGAAGAAGAGAGAAGAAGTAAAAAAAAAAACCTTCTAAGGTGTACAAGAACTAGGTAGTTTTGAGTGTGTATAAAAACTCTCAGAGATACTAAACAGATCATTAAATATTTTACTCTATTTACCTTACCTAGTATCACACTAGCATAAGATATGTTCTATAAGTTTGATACTGGTAACTTAGAAACTGGAGCTTGTCATGAAGTGACTGAGGTAGGTCATAGATTCGAGGTAAAGCGAAGACTCCTGGTTTTGGTGCTGTCAAAGGCTTAGTAATGCAGACTAAATAGGACCTAGATGGAAGTCCTGCAAAACTAACCAAGTGTAGTACTTCAATTCTCGCTTGTCGTTCTGCTAGAACTAGCTCGAGCTGTAAGTCTCTCAGTAGCATTACGAAGTATAGGTAGTGTCATACTTATAGATAGGACATATCATATAAACTTATGATACTAGGCATGATACTACAAGATATAGACGCTATTAAACTTATCTTTCGGTGGGTATAGTGAAGGGGCAAAAAAAATTCCTAAGAAAAAAAAGGAAGCTTATCTGCATGGCGAAACTTCTCTTTTCTAAAAAGTATTTTTTTTAAACCCTTTTTAGTTTTTAAGGGTCTTTTAAATTTTAAAAAGTCTCAATTTAACAACCTGGATTGATTTACGGTGACAATTGGACCACTTCTTATACTTAAAAAAAAAAAAAAATAAGAATCCGAAACTGCCCAATTAAGGATTAGTTAAATGTCTTCATTAAAGTATACTTCCTGATACAGTAAATTTCAGGTGTCTTGAGACGTACTAAAATTTGAAGGAAAAATTCAATTTTTGGAGCGAAGATTTTAAGTTATGATTGTAGTGTTTTACGGATGACCCCTTATAGTTAATTAACATAAGGAACTAAAAAACAATGAATGATTTCTAATCTAATTAAGGGGTCATGCACAAAGCACTATAATCTAATCACAACTAATTGTTTGGGGGATGGTCCTTAGGTTAAAATCGGTCATAGAAAATTTATTTCCCATAGAACCAACCACTGTACATAATTACCCTTTATTTTTGAAACACCCTGTACAAGGCATAAATTAACGTCACAAAATTAATTTTCTTTTGCAAATGAATACAGCCTTCATGAATCAAGACGATTAATATTTCCCTTAACAATTACCAGCCACGAGTACACAAACCCACAAAGGACTAATTAGGTTAAATGGAAGTCAACTTAGCCACCAGGGAGGACTCTTGTAACAAATAAACCAATGTATTAAAACTCCGCCATACAAATTGCTAAAGAGAGAGAGAAAGAATAAAGCTAAATTAACGGTTAGTACTTCTAGATCGTTACCTCATCTACAAGGTTTCGTTTTAAAATGTAAAAGACACGTAACAACAACAAAACATGGTCCTGGTGGACACCAGCTCCCTGGGGGAGTTAGGGGAGGGCTCCATTAAAGAATACACGTACCAATAGGAGAATTGATACCAGTTACACCTGGAGGCCAGGCTAAGTTTTACTGCATGTTTGTCCGATAAGTTGCTTGGTCTCCTGGTGTAAATGGTATTTATCCTCCTAGGGAAGGTATAGAACCAACGGAGCTAGGAAGCTGAAAAACGGACCGAAACGGAAATTATTCAAGCCCAAGGGTCAATTTTGTCATTTTCCACGTGTACATATATATATGCTTAGACCATCAAGAGCGCGCCTTTGAGCGGACAAATTAAGCTAATATATTTTAGTTAATAACCCGGCAATCAAGAACTCATTATAGAAACGCCCTCGGACTAAGTCAAAGCGAAAATAAAGCCGTTTCTGGTTCAGAAATGGTCGGAATAAATGGCGTGGTTTTATTTCGAAATAAGGGTTAATAAGGTTTTTTCCATATACTTCCTTGACATTTCCAGGTTTTTTCCCATACATTTCCAGGTTTTTCCCCATACACTTCTAGGTTTTTTCCCCATACATTTTCAGGTTTTTTTCTCATATATTTTCAGATTTTTCCCCATACATCTCCAGGTTTTTTCCCCGTACATTTCCAAGGTTTTTTCCCCCATACATTTCCAGGTTTTTTCCCATACATTTCCAGGGGTTTCCCCCATACATTTCCAGGTTTTTCCCCCATACACTTCCAAGTTTTCCCCATATATTTCCAGGTTTTTCCCCCATATATTCATATACATCCCCAGGTGCAAAAGTTTTAGGTGTAAAATAAATAAAAGTTAAAAAAACCCATCTCTAGCTTTTAAAGATGGTCCAACATTGCAAACTACTTAAAAAATTTATGAGCGCCTATTGACAAGTGATCAGGTCAGTAAAATAATAACAGATGTCCATAATCTGATTAATGCTATAAAAAGCAGAACTGATTTCGATAAAGATCTTTGAAAAAAAAATGATATTACACAATTTACACACAGCATGCAGAAATTTTAGAAAGCGGCTTGTAATTTGAGAGGGGCCAGGGCCAGGGTTACAAAATTTTGTCTGCCTTTCTGCGAAGTCGTCGCGTAAGTGGGCGAATATCCATTTACTTTTCTTTCTTCATTTTTCGTGGTAATATAATTTATTTTAGGCCGAAAAATCCACATAATGGAGGGTGAAAGACGACCACCAAAAGAGACGCGTGTTTTTCCTTTCATTTTAACGCGAGCCTTGTAATTACGTATCGCAATGAATTATTAATACGGCATGCAAACAAAAAAATATATAATAACAACACATACGTTGAGTACGTGCCGGTGTCAAAACATAATCAAACATCGCAACGACTTCATAATGGAATGATACTAATACGTGCAAAATTCCGTTAATTAATTTAGTCAAATTTTTCCACATGCATTTCCATGTTTTTTCCCATATATTTCCAGGTTTTTTTTCTCATACATTTCCAGGTTTTTTTCTCATACATTTCCAGGTTTTTCCCCATAAATTTCCAAGTTTATTCCCATAAATTTCCAGGTTTTTTCCCATAAATTTCCATGTTTTTTCCCATAAATTTCCATGCTTTTTCCCATAAATTTCCATGTTTTTCCCCATAAATTTCCATGTTTTTCCCATAAATTTCCAGGTTTTCCCATACCTTTCCAGGTTCTTCCCCATACCTTTCCAGGTCTTTTCCCATAGGTTTCCTGGTTCTTTCACATACATCTCCAGGGGTTTCCCATACAGCTCCAGGTTTTTCCCCATACTTTTCCAGGGTTTTATCCCATACATTTCCAAGCTTTTTTTTTCATTCATTTCCAGGTTTTTTCCCCAAAACATTTTCAGGTTCTTTCCCGTACATCTCCAGGTTTTTCCCAATACATCTCCAGGATTTTCCCATACATCTCCAGGACAAATCCGTCAGGTAGTACTAGTCGTCCAATAAAGGTACTCCCCAGAACTTCGCGGAGAAGCCTAACGCGTAGTGTCTGTTACGGAAACTTGATCGCGTTTATCTTCCATAATATTGTAGATAGAAACATGGTTCCAATTGATATATTCATCATTTCATACGCTCTTTCGATTAAAAAATAAAAATTGCAGAACAAGAAAATATCTTTAATTAAGTGCTGGCCTAGCTACGCCTTTTAAAAATTAATTAAAATATATTTTGAGAGATATCTATTGAAGTTAGAGAAGTATATAGTCAAAGACACCAACACCCGACACTTGACGGGGCATTCACAGTGCGTACAACAACACTTCTTACACCTACCTACAATTCTAAATAATACCCCCATGCAGTTTGGCAAACAAAAATATAAGCAACACGTGGGTTTGGGATATGTTTCAACATATTTTGAGGTGAAAAAATATAAAAGTAAACTATTTCTCACTTTAAACAGAAACCATTTGGTGCCCGAAAAAAAAAACTGTTACTTTTGGAAGGCACCCAAACGATCCGCCTAAGAAGTTCTGTGAAAAACGTTTGGGCCCCCCAAAAGGTTCCGGGTAAGACTGAAAGACCATAGTATTTGGTCGCTCTCAGGCTAATATATACAGGTAAGTTCATAAGATATGTTCCTCCATAAGTTTGTCACTGGTTACAAACTGGAGATTTTCATGAAGTGAATGAGGTAGGTCATAGGTAAAAAGACGCCCGGTGAAGCGCTGTCAAAGGCTTAAGCATGGTTTTCACTTGGCGTAAATCACGACTTTTCGCCCGACGTCAAGCGACAACCGAAAAAAAAACGTAGTAACGCTGGACAGAAATTACGTTGAGTGTGGCGATATTAGCTTTCTATTTTTTCGGCTGTGTTCAACGTTAACGCTCTGCGCGAGCCAATCAGCAATAAGCTACAGTCGTGACGTCATTTTCGACCACGCGTGTTCGGAAGAGGCCGTCCGCGGTCCGCCATCTTTTTATTTATTTCGATCCTAATCGAGTCAGTTACTAATACAAATCCCTGAAAATGCCGAAGTTCAATGCTGAAAGGTTTATTGAAGAGGTTAGAAACAATACAAATCTGTATGATATTAGAAACAAAGATTGCAAAAAAAGAAAGACAATGGATGGGCCGCAATTAGTGCAGTGTTCAGTTTATCTGTTAAGCCTTGGTTCCATTATTTGCGGAAACTACGCTAAGTGAAAACGCTATAACGCTGGGCGACAACGTAAAAAACAAATCTGACGTTTGACGTCCAGCTGCAAAGTAGTTTTTTTCGGTCAAGTGAAAACCATGCTTTAGTAATGCAGACTAAATAGGAAGATGGAAGTCCTGCAAAACTAACTAAAAAACTAACTAAAACCTGGTAGGACTTCAATTCTCGCTTGTCGTTCTGCTAGAACTAGCTCGAGCTGTAAGTCTCTCAGTAGCATTACGAAGTATAGGTAGTGTCATACTTATGGTAGGAAGACATCTTATAAACTTATGGTATAACTTATAAGGAGACCTCCGCTAACCCTATAACCGCCCCGCGGTGTTGTAGGAATTTAAAGAGACTCTGATTATTCGGAAACCTTAAAAGGGACACACCCTGTATGTATGAATACATCTACTATATAGCTATGCCTATATTCGGGGTGCTTTCACCTACAGTAACAGGAGCCAGCCATCTATATCTATATAAATCAAAGTCCTGACTGACTGACTGACTGACAGACTGACTGATAATCAACGCCCAGCCCAAACCGCTTGCCCTAGAAGGCTGAAAATTTGCAGGAACGTTACTCATAAGTAGTAGGCGCGTACTAAGAAAGATTTTTCCAATCCGCCGCCATTTTAAAAAATGGCGCCCAGAAATGTAAAAAAATATTCTCTATGCAATTAAGTACGCGCGTTTCAACCGATTTCACAAATATTTAGTACACTGGTTTGCTTTAACCTTAAGACGGGCTGAATGGTCTTTCGGGTTCGATTTTTCGCCATCTTTTAAAATGGCGCCCAGAAATGTAAGAAAATATTCTCTATGCAATAAAGTCCGCGCGTTTCAACCGATTTCACAAATATTTAGTACAATGGTTTCCTTTAACCTATAGACGGGCTGAATGATATTTTGGGTTCGATTTGTTGCCATCTTTTTAAATGGCGGCCAAAAACTTAAAAACCCTTCTTTCTGGAATAATGTCCGCGTGAAAAGTAATAAAAAATATCCCGACGGGCTGACGGACTGTGCCGAGTGCCTTCGCTCCTAGGGTGCTACAAAAATATTAGTCATCAGTAAAATCTACACATTCTTTATATCATTTTAGATGGAAGTTCTTATTACACGCGAGCGACGCCGCGGGTAATGGCTAGTATTTTATATAATACTTATATAATTCCCTCCTCTCCCCCCTTCTTAAATTGCAAAATATTTAAAGGGAGAGTGTAAGTGAACATTTTTCACTTAAATTAAATTAAAGCTTTTAATGATCTTGGTTCTGATTGGTTTAATTCGTCAACTCCTTAATTTTCTACAACTAAAAGTTTCGAATGAATTTTGATGATGTAATCTTAATTCGGAAAAGATATTAAGGATTCGATAATTAATTTAATTTTAAAGTTACCGTATAATTAGGCATTCCCCTCGAAAGGGTTATCTTCCCTTTACGGTATGCAAGTATAAATAATTCTTGCGGTTATAGTTAGCTAAAAAAAACCCCAAAAAGGACCGTAACGGGCACGCTGGCACCTCTGGGTCTTACGGTTGGTTATTCGCCATCTGGTTACAAATCACGACCCCTTGACCTTTCACATGGGGTAGAAAATCTATATGAGAAGGAGCGGCGAGCGAGGGAGCGAGCGAAACCTTATTGTCTCGAGAATTCATGGAAAATCTAGGTATAGGAAAGGATGGGGAAGTATAAGAACGATTGGTAAGCGTCGATATATATCTATTATCAGAAGTGAGATGAGACTAGAAGTGAAGGGCTCTAGCATTGATAGTAGATCCTGGCACTAGTGAACAAATTTGAGGATTTTATGCCGCTTCCCACGTGCCTACACTACTGAGAAAAAAATTGGTCGAGTTCCAAAAACATTTCCTACCTCCTTCCCCTCCACCTAAAGCGGCCGAACACGGACGCGGCTCCTTGAATCTAGTTCGGCCGTCTACCGCCACGAGCGTCTCACGTTTGGAGGGAAAATTCAGAAACCGCTATTAGAGGGCCAACCGTTGGTGTGTTATCAAGAATATTCACTTTCGCCGAGTGAAGAATTTGGATAGCTCAGTACTTCTAGTCTCATCTCACTTCTGCTATTATTTATAACATAACCTCGGGAAGATGAATCAAAAGGAAACTATGTTGAAATGTAGGTATTACGTAGGTATAACCTAGGAAAGGGAAAGTTAAGACAGCGCGTGAAACGGGGCGCGAGAGATACGAGCTTCGCGTGCGATATTAGGCGGGAAATAATCACGCTATTTGATAATGAGCGCGGAACCCGTCCCCACCTGGTTGCCCCAATTTTACGCGCAAAACTCAGCATATATATAACTATACATGAGAAAGTACTACATGTATACCAAACAGAATATGCAAAATAATCAAATAAGGCTTAAGATATTGGACATATTTCCCAGTATAGTTTAGAAGTGTGTTATTGAAAGTGATTAAATGGCCGCGTTCAGCAGAGCTCAGCGGACTCAGCGCTGAGTCAGCGCTTTTAGCTCTGTCCTACTGAACGGATTTTGTTTTTGGACTTTGACGTCACGCTGCTCAGCGCTGAGCCAGCGCGGTCACCAAAGAAAATAGTCGAGTTTTTGGATCGCGTGACGTAAAACGCGTAGTTCTGAGCTTTGCAAAAAAAACATGGAGAAATTATTACAAATAGCACTTGCAGATTCTGGTGGCACTACCTATTTAATTGCCGTGAAACTAGCTGATCACGCGAGATTTTTAATAGATATGTTAGTCTTTCTAATTTTAATTATTAAGTTGTACTTATTTATCTCTATAAATAGGTTTTTCATACAAGTTTTGTAAGGCCTTGGTACCTTGAACGCTTTATTGCGCTACCGTCATTTTTAAAACACCGATGACTTAGAAAAAGTGTTCAGCAAGCTATGACGTCATTATGACGACAGAGCTCACCGGTAAAAGTTTCCCAAAATCCGCTGTCTTGCTTGGTGAGCTCTGCTGAACGCAGTCAAAGAGAGCGTTTGAAAGGAAAATCAAGTGATTTTTTGGTTCGATTATAAGACCAATCCGCATAGTGAAATAAATACCAACGAATGATTTTAAAATACAAATTAGTGTAAGAATTCTACAATAGATAATTTAAAATTTTGCACCTTCGACCAATGCTTACGACATAGATCTAGCTCGTAGGCATTGCTCCGACCAATCGTCGGAAGTCTTGTTAACAAAATTCCAGTGGCACGCACTATGGCTGCGTTCAACAACACTCAACGAAAGAACCTGCCGTTTACTTCGTTGACGACCCGATTAGCAACGTCACGTCAAAAACCGTAAGTGTAAAAAATTGTTCAACAAAAAAATCGGACTTCGCTTCTTCCGTTGCAAGTTGTTGAACGCAAACAATATCTCGCGCCATTTATTGTCAAATTGCTCGCAATTTTTAAAATCAAATCTCAAATTTTATCCAACATTCAGCACGTGCATAGGGAATTTTCTTAGAACAAGAAGGCAACGCGGGGGCGTTACGCAATTGGACGGAGGAAGTTTTAAACATAAAACATTCATTATCAAAAACCACATCATCAAAGGAACTTCTATCGATATGAATATCCCTAAACCATAGTAGTACTCTAAATCAAACAGGTAAGTACGCTCAATACATAATGCACCTCATCAGTTTCCATTCTTAGGTAAGTAAATCCATTGGTTTATTTTGGCGTATACGTACATGCCATGGCCTGATGAACCCCTAAAGTATTTCCCCTCTTAATGTTTACAATTAATTACGTCTAAAATTATTGTTTAATGCGTCAAGCGCGCCCTCTCTGCAGCTAATAGCAAACAAGAGGAGCTAAATAACCCCCTAGAGAAGATCTCCAACGAATGAGGAGGAGAAGTTGATCCCTAGGCAGGAATACATACAGATAATTGGAATCATCCATTTTCACTCAACGTATCTAGGCGGATTTTGTGGAAAGAGCTAGTAGACTAATCATAATGTATGACGAATTTTACCTCGCTTATAATCTATCCCTTGCACCTTGCTGGAGCCCAGGGCCTCGCGTTGCTACCAACCAATGAAACTACAGTTATAAAGACGCCATCAGAATTAAGAGGCGTGACGCGTAGTAAGTTCTCAAGCCCGGCCCACGTACAAACCCCGCATAGAAATGACCCTGGGTCCCAATGATTCCAATTAGCTATATGCATTCCTGGCTCTAGGCTTTAGAAGTTTTGTTTGCTTCGAAGATTACGTCTTGTACCCCTACTACCAATGCAGGGCGACCCCTTTAACTTTAAATCCTTGATTTAACCAACATACGTTGGGTTCTTGTAAAGCTTCCGATAGCTATGTTGTAAGGCAAAAGAAAAAAGGCCATAGTCTTACTACAAACACCTACAGAAGGGTCCGGGAGACAAATATCCTTTCGCCTATAGAGTTCTATACTCGCCGAAAGACGGATGATAGTTTTAGCAGGTTTTGTAAACATCTGTTTAAAAAATCCGAACAGGATAAGGAAAGCTTCTTAGAAGAAATAAAAAACATATATATATATATATATACTCTACTGGTAAAGTTTAATCCCCCTTTTATCTGATGGTCAAAGATTACACTGTTAAAAATAAAGGTATTTTGAAGGTACTATAAAATACCTCCGCGACCTTTTTAGTACCCATGAACGTATTTTATTAGTTGTCTCACAGTGCGGGTATTAAATGATTTCGAAAAAGGTATTTTGGAAATATAAGGTATATAATGAAACCTTTTAGAGTTTCTGCGCTTCTGCTGGTATGTTATCGTACCCTGGAAGTAGAAAAGGACTTAACAGACTCCTTTAGAGGGAGTTTTTAGTTCCGGCGTGCTGATTATAATTAACACTACGAAAGTAAAATACATGATATAATACTTCAAGCCCAAATTCTCTAACACTAACTGTTTACTTCACCAGTAGCACTAGTAATGACAGCGTAGAAGAAATCTCTGTTGGAATATTATTAATAACCATAAAGAATAGGTTCGGTAGGGTAGAATAGGGTAGTGGTTTTCTACCCGAGATTTCAATTTCAATCTCAAGTTTCCTAGCTAGTGGTTTTTCTTAAATATATAATTACATACAATTAACATTAATTATTTTCTTTGACAGCTATGTACACTAGCATACGTTACATCATTTAAAGGCAATACAATTATGATATAAGGCTTACATAGTTAATATAAAGGTTTGAATCCGAGCTTACGCCTTCAGTCGCCATTCAGAAAATATCCATGTATATGTGACCCTGAATTACCTTTACACTATAACAGTATCACACCTTCCTTAACAAGGGGAAGCTAAATATAGTATCGGGAAATGTAGAGTGGTTAATCCCTTGCTTACTATGCGAACTCTCACGACCCCGCAAGCCTATGGCGCAGACACTTAAAGGCGAGATGGGAGGCAAAATTTTACCCTCATCCCGTAAGCCCACAACACAGACACTAAAAGTTGAGATGGAAGGAAAATATTACTCTCGTGTCTTTCAGTCTCATTTGCATCGAAGTGGTGTATTGCTTACCATGTCTGAAAATGATTCAAGCCCGCGGTAATAAAGGAAAGTTTACCAGTTTCAAATGTGGCGCAAATATTTTTGATGGCGCGAAAGTATAATTTAGACCTGTTTGTGGGTTTTATTTGACACCTAATTCGGTAGCACAAAATACCTTTAGAAGTATATTATCGAACTTTTTTGAGTGTTAACAGGTACCCTTTTCGGTAATAAGGAGTACCTTTCACAATTTGAAAGTTTTATTCCGACCTTTGTTGAGGTTTAAATGATACCCATTACGGGATCACAAAATACCTTGTAGTCCTCAAAAGTACCTTCTTCAAGAGGTATTTCATAGTACCCTTACACAACGGTATTTTGTAGTACCTATATAGGTACGTCTGGGGATGCATTGAAAAATACCTTTAAAGGTACTAGACAGTACGGTTATTTTTTACAGTGTAGGATGATACTTGTAGTATAATTGGATGCGTTTATCGATGTATTTGGGCAGTGGGGGAATGTTAGAGTTTGCGATTAAGGTCGCGTTCACACTTAAATAGTTTATTTTAAAGGCCCATTCGGACTATAGAGTAAAATCTTACGTTCCCGTCGTGGGTCGCCATTTTAAATTCCTTTTGGTGATTTATTTCGTCGGTACCAGCGTGGAAAATAAGGCGGTGGCACAGGTCAAATGACCAGTTTAAAAATTGCCTGGACCAGTTTAAAAATTAAATCTGAGGGGGGTCAGTGGTCCACAGGACCACTAAGAAAATTCAAGGGTTTCCAGATTCCAGGCATTAACTAATATATTGTAATTATCCACTTCTTCAATTTAGCAGACGACGCGCCCTGGTCAGTGGTCATGGACCAGTTTGTTTATTCCAGGCCAGAGGGGTCGCTGGCCCAATGTCCAGTTTAAAAAAAATCCTTATTTCCCACCCTGGTCGGTACGTTTATTTCCCTGTTCAGAAGCAAGAGCAGACGACGTTCGCGTATATATAGTGATTTTTGAACCAATACTTTTGAATATTAAAATAGGCGAAAATCCAAAGTGACAAATACCGCGCCAAGAATCCTAAATCATTTCATATATCGTCTGCTCAAGCGTAGCAGCTGACTCGATCACGCGTTAGTAAGGCATGATCGAGTGAGCTATGGCTAAAGAAAAGGCGCTAAGTGAAGTACTTACGTATATCTTTAGCGCGAACTTTTATAGAAATAAGCTATAGAGAGATATTGAGAGGGGAGGAGCTAAGGGGAAGTGACGTCAATATTGGTAGTCTAAATTGAATGGCCTGAGCTGACAACTTCCAATATGGTCGCCAAAACCGAGTTAAAATTAAGAGATAGGAGGGTGTGACGTCATGAGAAAGTTCGTAATAGCAGACTACATTCGAGGCTAGAACATCGATTAAAAAACGATATACTACGGTAATCAAATGGTAATAGTAGTCAGATAATATATACATTATACGGTTTTTTGTTGGGTATACCATGCGTTGATACCGCATTGTTCATCACTATTCACTACTTTTAAACGGGGTGCTATAGATTGAACCAGTACTGAACAGTTAGTTTCCTTGGGGGTAGGGCGGCACATTCTGCAGCAGTGTGCTGGGGTTTGAATTGATGAGAGGGGCACACGCAGGGATGAACTTCCGCCATTTTTTACACCAAAAAAAAACCCCAGTCATGTTGACGAGTGAATTGAGGACTCTTACGATTGAGAAGCCACCGTCTTTCCCATTCCTACAAAACCGTGAATGCATAAAGGCTTTTCATCAACTGCGGTTTAAAAAGAGATTTAGTCTGCTTGTTTTTCCACGTGTTATTTACAGAAGCCGAGGCTTAAGGATGCGAATGAAAAAATAATTCTTCATTTTTGTAATGCTATGGTAATTCGCTTTTAGAAATCATAGAATACACATCAACATTATTCCTATCAGCTGTATGAATTCCTGGTGAAAATTTAAATTAAGTACCCAGTTTAATTTTACACATTCGTAAGTATACAGGGTGTTTCTGATAAGTCTGCCATAAATAAGTTAAAGGAGATGTTCTTTGGGAAATCGATTTTGAGTCGAAAATATAACTTCTATCTCCATTTTCTTTGCCACAAGGACCACTGTTTTCGAGTTATGATTGGAGTGTTTTAAGGATTACCCCTTAATTAAATTAGTAATTAATCATTGTCTTAATCAGTTTCTTAATCAAATTTAAGGGGGTCATCCGTAAATTACTCAAATCTTAACTTGAAAACGGTGTCCCTTGGGGCAAAATGCATGTCATAGAAGCTACATTTTCGATGAGCTTCGCAAAATCGATTTCCCAAAGAACTCTGACCCTTAATTTATTTATGGCAGACTTATCAAAAACACCCTGTATATATATATAGATAGAGATGGACTACGTATTTTTATTTTTATCACTATAACTAAAATAACTTGCAGATTCGAAAAGCAATTAAGGTGGGTTTTGGGGGTGATCGAGCAGAGATGAACGAAAAAAAAAAGAAAAAAAACCGTGCGCGGTATTATTAATCTAAGCGACTAGAGAGAGTAACGCCCAATCCTGGTTTACCTATAAAAAGATACATAACACGGATCACTTGAAAAAAAATAAGCTATATAGACTGTAAGAAAGTTCAAGAACTGGCGACCTTTTAACCCCTGGTTTCATATACCGAGGGCTTAATGAAAACGGGGCGATTTCTCGCTTAAGTTTTGAAGAAATAAACCTCCGTTTAACACTCGTTAAATTTATAATTGAAAAACACCTAAGTAATTTGTTAAAAAGAGTCCATTAAACCACCTTCAACAGCAAAAAACGTTCTTACAAAAATAGAAAGCTTAAGGTTTGACCCCCAAAAATTCTGCAATAAGGTAATAAGTTACATGTTGACTTCACCCTCTAAAATTCTCCTATTGAACTGAATTGAATTGAAAAATTAACTGTATTGTATATTCCATGGTACAATAAAATAGCTGTTTTTGAACATATTGCTAATAAAATGTGATTACAATTTATAGTAATTCTTTGGTTGATTATAATTTTTTTAAAAAAGAAAAGTAAGTGATTTTTTTTAATTGATTCTCCTACTAATTATAAGACCAATCTGCAGGTAATACTTCCGAATGATTTTTAAAATTAAAATTAATTCGAAGAGATTTCATATATATTTTGAAATTTGCACCTTCGACCAATCACGTAACACCCTAGCTGCCTTCTTTTTAACAAAGTTCACGTGGCATGCTCTCTACGACATTGGTCGAAGGAGATGCAAATTTCAAATAATCCATGAAATCTCATGAAACTAATTATAATTTTATTATCATTCTGAGGTATGTATGTATTTCTTTTAATATTTCACTACATAATTAGTAGAAGAATTGACCAAAAAAATATCACTACACTTTCCAATTCACCCTCCCTTTGAAATATCTCTATAAAACCGAAACCAATAGGGAAGAAAGGTTGAAAACAATTTTCCAAAGTACATTTCCGTGACCCAACTCTGAGAAAATCGACAAAAAGATAAAGATAAAGACAGAAGTGCAAAAGGCAACGAGTTTCTTGCGAAATAAAAAATATTAAAAAAATGTTTGAAAAATATGTAAGGGACCCGCGATTGATTAATGCATCTTGAAGGAAAACTGCATGTGGATGAGAGAGAGGGTTTCAAAAAGACGCCAAAAGGACTTTCCTTTTTACAAATCCAGTTAAGCCTTAAAAGAGGCGGGTAGGGAGATACAAGGGCGCCACGCGTTAACCCTCTCCATTATTTAAGACTCTGTTTACACTGATATCATCGCCCAATCCCTTTTACTTCCTCTCCTTATACTTCCTCATCCCTTCTTTCTACTTCCTCTCCTTTTTCGCGGCGCGAAAAATAAGGGAAATTAAATGCCCCAAGATGATAAAGAAGAGAGAGAAGAAACTATATGTGCTAAAACAAGATGAGTCTATACTCCTTTCATTTTTCATTAATTTATAAGTTACGATGAAAAAATTCAATGCCAAAATTTGAAAATAGTATATTATATTACACCATAAGTTTATAAGATATGTTCTTTCCATAAGTTTGTCACTGGTTATACAAACTGGAGCTTGTCATGAAGTGAATGAGGTAGGTCATAAATTCGAGGTAAAGCGAGGGAGGCCTGGTTGGTTTTGGCGCTGCTGTCAAGGCTTAGTAATGCAGACTAAATAATAAGATGGAAGTATATAAGATATGTTTTGTAAGTTTGTCACTGGTTACAAACTGGAGCTTGTCATGAAGTGACGTAGATCATAGAGTCGAGATAAAGCGACACCTGGTGATAGGCGCTGACAAAGGCTTAGTAATGCAGACTAAATAGGAAGATGGAAGTCCTGCAAAACTAATTAACCACCGAGTGTAGTACTTCAATTCTCGCTTGTCGTTCTGCTAGAACTAGCTCGAGCTGTAAGTCTCTAGCATTACGAAGTATAGGTAGTGTCATACTTATGGTAGGAACATATCACTTATAAACTTATGATTTCACGTAAAAATCTTTTAACTTAATGCTGTCACCTTCCCTTTAAAGAAAAGAAGATAAGCAAAATATGAAAATTAATTTTTATGATCTCATTTTAAGGAGGTATTTAGAATTTAAAGGTAAGAAAGGAAGGAAAAGAAAAAAAAACAAATTGAATGGGTGGTCCTTACTCGTTACCCCTTTTCTTTTTGGGCAAAGATACCTAACACCTAGATAATTTTTTTTTCTTTCTCTTTGGTTGGGTTAAGAGGTATTTCTTTTTGAACGACGCCTTTAACAAGTTCCTTTTTCAAATTGCCAAAAGGGTTATTTATTATTATTATTTTTTTGTTATATAATTTTCTCTTTTCTCAAGTTCAACTTCTTTAGAAATGAAATTGCGCCACACTAGGGTTTCTTTAAAGATGCTTTTCTCTCTTTACATTTTTTTTTTGGTTTAAAGGTGGTGATCTGTAAACTTATATATGAAGTCATTACGCCTCTAATTATCCTTATTAATAGGATATGTGTGGGAAGTTCGTGATATTCTCAAGCCTCTACCACAAAACGTATATATTTCAAAGTGTGGAAAACTCATTCGTATCATTTAAAAGAAAAACATAAAAAGAAAAAACAGGGGCGTTAATTACCAGAACGAATTTAAGATGTATTTATGTGTTTAAAAGTGGAATTTTTTGTGATTTGACTAAATAAGATATATTAGCGAGATTTTGGACGATTTTGCTTTCAAAAAAAAAAATAAAATAAATAATATAGAATTTGTTAATTATAAATAAATATACAAAGTTTCCAAAGTTAACTTGTCGTCTGCTTATATTACTACAATTTCTATTGGTAAATGAAATTTACGAGCATATCGTGTTATTCGTATTAAATTTTTGAGTAGCTGGCTATAAACACTATATTGAGTTCAAATTTTAGGAGTATATTGAAAGAATATAGGAAAATAATAGGAAATATGGGAGAAAATAGGAAAAAAGGAAATATAGGGAAAAAATTGGAAATATAGGAACAAAAATAGGAAATATAGGAGAAAAGTTGGAAATATAGGAACGAAAATAGGAAATATAGGAGAAAAATTGGAAATATAGCTAAAAAATAGGAAATATAGGTAAAAAAGGAAATATAGGGGAAAAAATTGGAAATATAGCTAAAAAATAGGAAATATAGGTAAAAAAAGGAAATTTAGGGAAAAAATTGGTAGTATAGGGGAAAAATTGGAGATATAGGTAAAAAAATTGGAAATATAGGTAAATAAAATAGGACGTATAAGAAAAAATAGGAATATAGGGAAAATGGTGACCCTGCAGCTACCAGACGTACCCCTGTAGTTCAACAAACCACATTTTCAATTCCTGTATGGACTTATAGAGGGATAACGGCGTGATAAGTGAAGGAATCCCGAATAGCGACAAGTCATAAAATTGGAAAATAATTGATGACCTTATTCCATCTATTTTCACACCGACTTCTCTCTCCTCTCCAGCGAAAACGGAGATTTTAAAAAGAAATATATATATTTCAAACTATAACACGAACGGTCGCTCGAAATCTCCGGTGCAAAGCTGTCGTTTGGAATAAATAGACTGGGCGAGAGAGAGAAGTTATAGATTGAAGAAAAATACAAGCTAAAACTGCTAAATAGGCCAATTGGAAGATTCTACAGCATAGCTTGCATTCCAGTATTATAATCTCCTGGTCTAACGAAATTTGCAAATTTTACACGACAACCGTATAGGAGTTAAGAATGTCCTACACCCATAGTTCAGGACCTTCAAAATAAGACAAGTCAAAAAACCAACCCAGCTTATTACTTATTAATTCGTTGGAGCACCTTTTTTAAATTCAAAGTCCAAGTTAGCTCAACTGGTCCCAACTTAATAATAATAATAAATCCAACTTAAATACAAAGGGTAAAAGAGGAACTGGTCCTTGGGACCAGTTTAATAATTATATTCAAAACACCAGGGGTCTCTATATAAAATATCCTGCCCCATAATGGTATGTTAGTTTGGCACTGACTCCACCCATACCTTATAGTATAGTATGGTACATTATCTAAGAAGTTTCAACGCATTTTTTTTCTTTCTTTGATACCTGTCTATAATTCACTTTTCTCGAATCCTGAGAAAAACGAGAAAGAAAAAGAAAATACAGAATACTATCAAACTGTTGGCATCTTCCTTCTCATCCACAAGTAAACTTATACGAAAAAAAGAAAAAATAGCTTTCGATAAGGCGATATTTTTCAACGATAACTAGATTTCTTTCCTCTTGGTTCGTGGTTACAAAGATAATGCATCGAATAGTCAAGAAATATTTCTTTGAAAATTTCATTCATGAAAGCATAAGTTCATAAGATATATGTTCCTCCATAAGTTTGTCACTGGTAACTTAGAAACTGGAGCTTGTCATGAAGTGATTGAAGTAGGTCATAGATTCGAGGTAAAGCGAAGACGCCTGGTTAGGCGTTGTGAAAGGCTTAGTAATGCAGACTAAATAGGTATGAAGATCGAAGTCCTGCAAAACTAACCAAGTGTAGTACTTCAATTCTCGCTTCCGTCGTTCTGCTAGAACTAGCTCGAGGTGTAGCATTACGAAGTATTGGTAGTGTCATCCTTATGGTAGGAACATATCTTATAAACTTATGATGAAAGAAAGAAAGAAGAAGGTTGGAATTGGGGGTTGGGAATAGAGAAAAAGAGTCTTTATCGAGAGAATGTCGGTCATATTGTCAAGAAAAAAATATCTGCCACCGAACATTGTCACTACACTCAATCTTAGGAACTTTGATTTTTTTGGAAGGTCTGCGAAATTTCGTATTTCACTTTCAATATGCAACTGATGCTAAGTACCTATTTCTAAGTAAAAAGAAGATTGTTCTTTGAAGTAAGTACAAGGTTCAATTTCATTGAATAAACCAGGGATAGAATTAATTTTAGAAGTAGGAATGGAGAACAGAGTACGGGGGGGTATGAAAAAAGAGGCGGGTCAAAGCGACAGAGATAAAAAGGTATTACGTATTTTTCATCGCCGTCCCCGTCAGCAACGTCATCGCAACGTACTTTAAGTGAGCCAATAAGATAATTTAAACTTTTCGTTACGTGTTGGAGGGAGGGCTCTATACTGGGTGGTCTATGAGTCCGACTGAAGTAAATACTAACCGTACATCTCCATTCCTACTTCTAAAATTAAATCTATCCCTGACTTCATTTTGGGCAATTCGAACAGGCTATCCTTTCGCTCTACGGAACATTGTGAATGGTACGGATTAAAGCCGGTTGACAAAGTTTAAAACAGGCAGACGCCGTAACAGATTAAGATCAAAATCGTGTCGTCGATGAAAAATTATCGAGCCTTTATTTTTTGGGGATGGGAGGGGAGATTCTTCATCCCACTCACTCTGTCTCACGTCGTCAAAATGGACGCCGACGAGACGTTTTTGCAACAAACAAACGAAACGAAACGAAACGATCCAGAAAACTGATAAAAATTTGGTTCCCTTAATGGAGAAAAACAACTTCCAGTTGGTAAATTTTTGTTTTCTATTTTACTGCTAGGTTATTTTTGCGTAGGAATTAAATTTTGATAAGATAAAAAGTAAGACGTCATTCATTAATCTGAGAAGGAGATTTATAGATTTAAACTTAATAATAACAATAGACCTACACAAAACAAGATTAAAGGCCGAAGTTCCAGCGAAAGTGCTTATAATTAAATAAACTAGTATACATTAAGTTTTAAAAATGTAATTCTAGACATTTTTAAGGATTGCTCGAGTTTTCTGTGTTAAGAGAGGATGAGGAGAAACTTTCATTACTCTTTCAATAAAGACATCCTCAGAAATTTTACCCACCAAAATCAAATTCCCTGACTTTTCCCTGACCTTTTCAGCCCATTTTTAAATTCCCGGACTTTTCCAGGTGTTTCCTGACCCGTGGCAACCCTGTACAGGGTGTTTACCAAAGTCCACTTCATAATCACACCTGGGCACATACTTAGCATTGCTCGAAGCAATCATGGTTTGATATACCAAAAGAAATCCCTGACATATCCCTGACCTTTTAGGTAAAAAAAAATCCCTGAATTATCCCTGACTTTTCCCAAATCCCTGACTTATCCAGGTTCCGTACGAACCCTGTACTTATTTATTTATTTAAAATTAACTTGAATATTCGCGTTTTGAAGATTACTTTGATAAAACCACCCAAACAAAACTGCGCTATAATAAATTTAAAAGTGGCATTCAGACCATAACGCAACGCAGACTGAGACAAAAATAAAACAAAAAAGAAACACTACAACGTATGGTAAATTGGTAAGTACATGGCGCGTACAATATATATTTATAATCCGGATTATGGTCCACAAAAGTGTCAAATTGGGAGTTTACCGTGTTTTTATAAAGCAGAAGAAGAAGAAGAAGCCTACGCAAAAACCACAAAAGAGTGTGATGCGAGTGCGAGTCTATATAATTCCTATCATATAAGCAACACTTTTAGTACGAGTTAACCCCCCATGCAGGGGGATGTGGAAAAACATTAAAGATTAAAGATGAAGAGTTCCATAAAGTTTTCCCGCCCTGTGTGCATGCGCTCGCGCCAACGTGGGCGCGCGAGATTTGTTTAAAAAGTACTACGGTACATACGAGGGTCGGGGATAATATCTGGAGACCTTTAGATTAAAGAGCTAAAAAGGGGAGGCCATCTTTAACTTAGGCTTAG
Organism: Phalangium opilio; assembly: GCF_054372755.1. Lineage (NCBI taxonomy): Eukaryota > Metazoa > Arthropoda > Arachnida > Opiliones > Phalangiidae > Phalangium > Phalangium opilio. Next base: position 2,651,889 of record NW_028324156.1, read on the forward strand.
TGTTTTTATCGGATTCTAAAGGCCCCTTCAGACTACTACGTTCCCGTCGGTCGCCAGCTCATTAAGATCTTTGGTCGCAGCAAAGAGAATATACCAAGAGGAGCAGAAAGTCTAGCCTTTCACAAGGGTTTTGAAAAGCCCGGCCACGGTTTTGGAGTAACTAGATCCGGTTTGTCAAATACCGCGCCAAGAACCCTAAAACATTTCATATATCGTCTGCTAATGCGTAGTAGTTCTCTCGATCACGCGTCAATAAGGCACGATCGAGTGGGCTATGGCTAAAGAAAGGGAACGCCAAGGAGGTGGTGCCATCTGGACACTCACTGCCCGACGAAATTATTAATAACATTCAAACTAAACCCGCGCGAATCTTTTACGTAGTCTTTGACACGTGGTCTAATCAAGCGAACATAGCGACTTCACTGACGTCTGAATGGGTCTTTAAGGTATAACTTAAAATCGGGCGTATTTTTTTTTTTTTTTTTTTTTTTAGTTTTTTTCGAGATATTTTATAATTTATAGCCTCTTCTTAAGGTCACGGAGGAACCGACCAATTATCTTTAGATTGGAATAAATTAACTGTATATTTATTTTTTATATGGGTGAAGATGCCGTATATAAGTACTATTTCCTGCATAGCGTGGGCCGGCGGACGGATTTATAACATTTGTTTGAAGTAAATTTTTTATTTCATTCATGTATTTAAGAGATACTCCTTTGAATTTCTTTTCTTCTCAAATTTCTCATCCGAAATGCATTCTTTCAATTATTTTATTTTAATTGGTATAATCTGCAGCAAACATTGCGCTAATTGCAGTGTATTTTATAAAATGATAACAGTCCAAAGTGCACAGAGTCTTAATTGTTCTTAATACTAATGCAAGAACCAGATAAATAAATATATAATAAATAGAATTTGGCCCAAATTATCCAAGGAACGTCTATATTAATTACCACACTAAAATTCAGGGCTTGATTAAATGTGAAATTAATTTTTTTTAATAAATTAAAACCGTATTAAGGTTAGGAAATTAAAGTTAATAAAACAAACCGTAATTAAAACCTTTAGCTTCGTTGTAAAAAAATTATTAACTAATGCAAATTATTACGCGAATTTTTATACGTAATTTAACCAATAACTACGCCAAATATTGTACAATTTGTACAAAAGGTGTTAAGGAGCAATGTTTCGTAACCCATACTGCGAAATAACAACGAAAAAATAAAAATTAAATCAAAATTTGGTCCCGAATTATGTCACCTTTTATATCAATTACGAAACTAAAAGAATCTGGGCTAAATTCACTTCATTAAATGTGAAATTAAAGTTAATAAATCAAAACCGTAATTAAAGCCTTGTTAAATAATCAATTAACTAATCCATATACATATATTACGCGAATTTTCATACGTAATTTAACCAAATACTGTAGAATTTGTACAACAGGTGTTAGAGGGGCGAAAGTTCCATAACCTATACTGCTAAATAACAACGCAAAAATTTTAAAAAGAAGTAAAAAAACACACATTTTAAGCATTATCTATTAAATCTGCAGATCGATCGCCAATCACGGATAAAATTGCAAGCTATAGAAACGGCAAAGGAGATTTTAAACGATCTTCCTATTTAATATTTATGGATGATAACAGAGAGAGAGAGGGACCCGACCCAGCCCAGTATTATTAATCTTCGTCAATACACGTAACGAGGAGAGGGGGAATTTATTTGTGCAGAGATATTTAAAATACTTCTCGGAGACAAATTTAACTCATGCAGTTCCACAATAGAAAACCTCACAGGGCGATTTTTCTCTTTCAAAGTTTGCTAAAACAGCCTCACCCCGAATTTTATATTATACTTTAGCTTGCCGCGTTAAAATATGACTTCCCTGGCTCCGTTATTAATTTTACGCCGATTATACCAAGATATGAACAAGACATCGCGTATATAGACTAGAAAATTTCCAGCCCAGCTATAATATTTGAAATTGTTTTAAAAGCAAATGGGAGAATTGGAACATAATATGGCTCTCAGTCGACCACGAGAATTATAATAGAGCATTTCAATGTAACCATGAAGTGATATCTAGTTTATTAGGGAGGGTATAAATTCGCCATATTTCTAGCTGCCTTATCTCCTGTCCAAACGTATAGTAGGTCCGGAGTTAATCCCAGCTTCTAAATTACAACCAGTATCTCATTGGTTCTTGAAAACGCACGTCAGCGCGACAGACGCGAATGACGAAAATTACAGTCATATTTTCCGACTGAGGAGAGGTGAAATAGCCCGGCCTCCTTTTACGTCCCCCCTTGTATTTTGAAAGGGGGACTGGGATTATGGCGCGCGAATACTTAGGCATCTTATACCTTCTCCCTAGTAAACTAAATATCACTTCTTGATGTAATTAAGAGATGGTGAAAACTTTACCTTCCATCTCGCTTTTTGGCACCTGCGCTGTAGTCTTTTTGTATCATGCAGAGAAGGGTGGTAATGTATCCAACCCACTTGTACGTCCCGATGCATCGAAATGGTCTATTATAACACTTGGGCTCTCTAATCAAAACTTTTTTAAGGATGTCACTTACGTGGCAAAAGCGGTCATAGAAATTACAATTTGGACCTGAAAATTTAATTCCCATAGGACCATCCCACTGTCCCATAACTACCCTTCCTTTCTGGAACACCCTGTATATACTAAACAGACTGACATTAAGGGCACAGTTAGTGGGCAGATGAAAACGTTTGAAATATCCGATTTATTCTTTCTATAGCGTAGTATGTAAAAACCTTAGAGGAGAATTGCAGCAGAAGGAACCCTCCTGAGGAATTTTAAATAGGTAGTTAGCGGTTTCACCCGGTGGCATTACGAATGTAATGAATCGATTGGGTCCAACCTACCCGATCCACCTTAACGTTCCCTGCCACCAAAATCTATACATATTTTTCACCATCCAAAAGCGCAGTTTTTACCATTCTCCCTGCAGTTCTTCCAAACTTCAACCAAGGAGTACTATATCGGGCCCATACTGTGGACTCGATATAGTACTCCTTACTTCAACTGAACTTCATTGTTGCCAGTAATATGTAAGAGCGTTTAATGCAGGGTTGGAACTGAATCCAACACAGAATTCTACAAGCTTTTCAGTCTGTTGTTGTAAATAGCGGTTGAATTGCAGGATATATAAATGACTGGCAACACTAGCCAAGAGAAAGGCATGCAGTAGTTCAGATCGAATCAGTACTGCGTGATAACAATGCAGTTGAAAGAGGGGAGAAAAGCCCTTAATAGAGAGCGTTCAGTTGGAGGAGGAGCTGAGTCTCGTGACATAATTTGCGCGGCCATATTGGTGGGTTTAAAGCAGGAATGAAGCTGAGACCACCCAATATGGCTACCAGAACAGCGGTAAGACTTGGGAGGGTGTGACGTACTACTATCCCATCTGAAAGCTCTCTATTGTCCGAACACTATCTATAAGCCTATAGAAAGGCAAGCAGAAGTTCAGTTTGAATCAGTACCGCGTGAAAACACTGCAGTTCAGAGAGGGAGGTTGGAATTTGTTCTAGCCCCCTACTTAGTTGGTAAAAAGGGGATCATGAGAACCAGAGACGCGGAACTAAGGATTGTAAGATATATGATATAATAGAGAAGAAAAGAAAAGGAAGAGCGAGAGCTCTGACCATCATTCATCTCGATCAGAGACACTCGTCTCGCTTCACGGGCCCAAACACAAACTCGCATCGCTAGAAAGACCCATCCATAGTAGTATATATAAGTGTAAACTTGGAATTCCGAGGAATTTACAAGATTCTACAAAGATATTCTTATTTTTTTTTTCTTTCAAAGAAATCGTAATAACGAAGTGCGTGTAGGAAAGATTTGCCGTCGTAATTCGAAATCCGAAGAAAATAGCCCTAGGGCGGCCCCCATTGATAGCTTAAAAGACATATACGCCTATATTTAAAGTGAAGATGAAATTTAAATGCTTTAAGTTTTTTATTTTAAATTCGTCGTTACGACTCGTACAATCGTTGCCTACGCAATATCAAGGCCCGAGTACGGCACCCAATTCCCATTGATAAATTGGCAATTTAATTCGCCGCTTTTGCCCACCAGGAACGCTTTTAGCTGGACCCCTGTGTGACGTCATATTATTTGAAATACTTAGTTTCCCGCGCTAGAAAAGGCGAGTAGCTGAGCTCCCGGCGAAACTGGGCAACGGGGCAACGGCGGGCTTGAGGGAGAACGGATCGGGATTGGGTACGAAAGCGGCAGCGGTTTCGACGTCGATTGGCATGGGAGTTTGGGACATTCTAGAAAAATATTTAAGGCCATTGTTACACAATCATTCTCGCGACACTTATGATCTTCTTGAAATCAGAAAACACAAATTTATTTATTAACTATCCTGAAAAATTTTAAAAGTGTTAATAAATAATTAAATGGTAATTGCAAGAAGTTTACTTCTTAAATGAAGAACTTTCAACAGGCTTATATACATAGTTTACAGATTAGACGGAGTCATACCAATTACGCAAGTGAGTCAGGCCTCCTTGTGTAACACCTGAAGTCTGGCCTCCCTGTGTAACACCTGAAGTCTGGCCTCCCTGTGTAAATGGTATGAGTCCTCCTAGTCTGAAAACTATGTATATGTTTCTTATCATCAGAGAGGAGAGAAATATATTATAAATATTAGAATATTTGAATAATAATTACGCATTATTAATAGCATTGAAACGCTGGAAAATATTAATTTTTTATCAAAAAATTTAGCCTATCACATTTATGCACGCTCCCTCCATTCTTCAAATAAATGGAAGATCCCTTAAAATGGGATTGCTACGAATAGCGAATGGAATGGCTGTATTAATTCTTTATTATTATTTTTTTGGCGAAGGGAGGACCGATAGTGGATGGAATGGCTGTATTAATTATTTATTATTATTGTTTTGGCGAAGGGAGGACCGATAGTGAATGGAATTGCTGAATAGAGTAGTGTCGGTAGAGAGGGGAGTAGACTGTTTATCCCTCCCTCTAGGCGCGCTTTTGTAAGAGGGGATACTGTACGCGCCTGGTAGGGGGGATGACACTAAGAGATAGAATAATGTCAGTTCTACGTATGCAAACGTCATACCCTTCTATCTCTTAGCTAAGTGTCATCCCCCATACCAGGCGCGTACAGTATCCCCTCTTACAAAAGCGCGCCTAGAGGGAGGGATACACAGTCTACTCCCCCCTCTACCGACACTGCTCTATGGTATGACGTTTGCATAGTAGAACTGACATTACTCTATTAATTCTTTAATATTCTTTTTTTGTCGAAGGGAGGAACGATAGTGAATGGAATGGCCGAAGCACTAGTAGCAACGAGATCTCGTCGGTAGAGGGCGCCCTATACGTTCAATAATTTGCGTGGGGCCCGTTACTTAAGTTACAAAGTATAAATAAAACGTCCAGACTAATATTTGCGCAAAGTTCAAATATAATGCTACAATATGTTTTAGGAAATGGAAAATCATTTGCGTTAAATTTTGGACAATATTTGCGTAAAAAAACTGAACATAGATATTGAGTGAGACTTTTTATTGCTCAAAATGTTATTCAAAATACGAACAATATTTCACATTCGATTAAAACTAAAGCCTGTGTATTTAACGATTTATACGTTATGTTTGGTCAATAAAATTGTACACGGTCCATGGACTCAACATCAACTTTTTTATCGTGATAAAGTATATTCAATATAATTGAATAACTCGTGCGCAATATGATCAATATATTTGTCCAATAAAATTTTAAGAATAATTTATAAGATGATGAATTTCATAAATGTCCCCCACTTGAGCGTGTTAAAGGCCGCTTATTGGCCGAAGGAATCTTTTCGGGGGAAGGGAGGAACGACAGTAAATGGAATGGCTTGAAAAAAAGATTGCCAAGTATATAAAAGCTCCCGCTTTCGAATTTTATTTTAAATACTCCCCGATTGTCTAGTGACTAGTGACCAAGAAGTTCAAAGGCCTTCGTTCGTTCATGGAAGAAACGGTAGTAAGTAAAATTAATACACTTTAAGATGATAATTTGAGTTTGTAGTAGGCCAGAATCCTTCTTTATCGAATAACGTCCACGTGTTTCAACTGATTTTTCCCTAATATTTAGTATTCTATAAACGGACTTTATAAGCTTAAAATTAGATGTAATCTCCTAAACCAGAACAAATTAACCGTTTTTGCTGGTACTCTTAAGAAATTCGCGAGTTTTAACATCGAGTTAACTCAAAAAGGTTGGCAAATTGAGGGAGGGACAATATTAATGAGGAATTATAGAGTAAGTCATCACGGGAAGGGGGATTTGTATTACCAAAAGGGTAAGGCTTGTAATATTTTTGAACTCGCGGAGAGCGGGCGTGTTCCTATTTCCGAAACTGCTTTAAGTTAATAGTGTATATTCGTATTTAACCTTTCAGAAATTATCGGACAGCACCGTCCCCAGGGCAACCCGCAGCCCCGGCTCCAGGCCCAGGGCAATCCGCACCCGCAGCCCCGGCTCCAGGCCCAGGGCAATCCGCACCCGCAGCCCCGGCTCCAGGCCCAGGGCAATTCGCACCCGCAGCCCCGGCTCCAGGCCCAGGGCAATTCGCACCCGCAGCCCCGGCTCCAGGCCCAGGGCAATTCGCACCCGCAGCCCCGGCTCCAGGCCCAGGGCAACCCGCACCCGCAGCCCCGGCTCCAGGCCCAGGGCAACCCGCACCCGCAGCCCCGGCTCCAGGCCCAGGGCAACCCGCACCCGCAGCCCCGGCTCCAGCCCCAACCCGAGCTCCAGCTCCAGCCCCCGCCCGACCGCCAAGAGGAGGAGAGTCCTCACTTGGCGGGAGGAACTAGAAAGAATGAGGCCTGAGAGGCGGCCTAAAGTCCCCCTATTTGCCTGGGAGAAAGCTAAAGTAAGTTAATTGGGGGTCCCTCGGAAGCGTTGGCATTGTGCCAATTACATCAGTTAAAATGTTTTCATATCTCTTATGAATAGTTGCAGAAGGGGAAGGGGAAGGAGTGGCGATACAAGGGCAAATGTCCAACGGCGGATCCCAAGGTATATTTGACATGGAATTTTCAGAGAATTTACTTTGTAACCGATACAACTTCATTATTAATTTCATTAATGTCGTCGTTAATTTGGCAGTCGCCGTTTTACGCCGACTGGGCTGAAATCGAGAAGCACCAGCTTCTGGTGTCATCGTCTCCCCCCTGGACCAGTGAAGCCGGGCCGTCGAAAGACGTGTAAATAATTATATTTTTTTTTTGTATAAAATCGTTCAATTTTTTTGTATAAAATCGTTCAATTTTTTTTGTATAAAATCGTTAAATTTTTTTGTATAAAATCGTTCAATTTTTTTGTATAAAATCGTTCAATTTTTTTGTATAAAATCGTTCAATTTTTTTGTATAAAATCGTTAAATATTTTTTTTGTATAAAATCGTTAAATATTTTTTTTGTATAAAATTGTTAAATATTTTTTTTGTATAAAATTGTTAAATATTTTTTTTGTATAAAATCGTTAAATATTTTTTTGTATAAAATCGTTCAATATTTTTTTGTATAAAATCGTTCAATTTTTTTGTGTATAAAATGGTTCAATTTTTTTGTGTATAAAATGGTTCAATTTTTTTTGTGTATAAAATCGTTATACTTTTTTCTGTCTAAAATAATTGCTCAAATTAAAATTGTCACAAAATATAGTGGTGTCTTTTTTATTCTATTTAGCCTATGTCTATCCTTTATTTTCGATGCCCAGCTCGGCTATAACGAGGGTGTATAGGCCTACATACGGCAAAAAATAAACCTGTTAATCTGATGATTAACACAACGTGCGGAATCTACTCTTGTATGGATGGTAATTTATTCTGTAATTTTTCAATTTTTGTTAAATCGTTCAACAAACCTAGTTTTCAATTGAAAATAACTGACAAGTTTATGGCTTATTTCAAGCCAAATATTTCTCCTGACCTTTTTCCTGTACGATTTCCCTGACATTTTCTTTTCTACGATTTTTATAATTAAACAATTAAATTTAAATGGCATTTCACGGATATTTAACGTAAAACATTGCATGCGATTTCGGTGTCTGGTCAAACGTGATCTCGCTAAAAATGGCGTTCAAAACGTCACCCAGCTGGATGCGGTTCAACAGCAACAGATATTTTATCAACTTCCCTAACACTTTTGGCCCAATTTTGAAATTCCCTGACTTTTCCCTGACCTTATCAAAAAAGTATCAACCTCCGTTGATGTAATAAGAAACGTGGGTAGGTGGAGGTGGGGGGTCATTGGGTTTTTGGGAAATTATAAGAAAAAAAAAGGTATCCACCCAGTCGGTTTTCTCGAGCTTTTATTTTTATATTACAAGTCATGTATTTTTCTCTTTCCTGTCTCTATATTTCTCCCTTTGAATCGCCTCTAAATAGAGAAAAAGGCGGAAAAAGGGCTCTCAACTTCAGCAAGTCTGCATGCATCTCCTGATATTTTAATTTCTCTAAAAATCCCTTGATTTGATGTCGAAAAAAAAAAAACAGGGAGGCAGAGTATCCCAAGAGATATTTTAGATCAAAAACCTAGATTGCAAGGTTTTTTTTTAAATATATTTTGGGCAGAAAATTAAGAGGAAAAGTAAGAGAGACCTCATTTTTTATCGATGGTTTTTTAAAAGACTCATTGCCAACCAAACCCATATTTTATCCCAATACTCCAGCGACTTATCTATCAAACTGGAGATACCTGCCAGCAGTCATACGCCTTTTGCCTTCATAATTTGGGGCTTTACCACGTGAATAAAATTAGCGATTTGGTTTAGATTATGAGACGTTTTTTTTCTTTTCAATATTAATTTTTTAATTTAAATCTAGCGTAAACACAGATTAATGTTTACTTCTACTAATGCACTTTTGTTATACAAAATTCCATAAAATTTATAATCAAACTTCAACCAGGGATAGATTTAATTTTAGAAGTAGGAATGGAGAACAGAGTAATATCTGGGCGCGCGTCAACGTCCCGGACCCCCTCACCGGGACGGAGGGGAATGAAAGAAGAGGCGGGTCATAGCGACAGAGATAAAAAAGGAATTACGTATTTATCGCCGTCCCCGTCAGCAACGTCATCAAAACGTAGTTTAAGTGAGCCAATAAGATAATTTAAACTTTTCGTTACGTGTTGAAGGGATGGACTCTTTACTGGGCTATGAGTCGGACTGAAGTAAATACTAATCGTACATCTCCATTCCTACTTCTAAAATTAAATCTATCCCTGCTTCAACAAAAGGAATTTATTACAAATTCCAATGCAGTAAAAACTGTCTCAAAATATTTTTTGAAGGTACCACAATACATTTCTAAATCGCCCTGAACTAAAAAATTCGACCACCCACTAAACTAAACTCCAAAACCATTAAACTATAAAACAATATAAGATCAACTCTACGAGATAACCCCAAAAATGAAATTTAAATATTTAAACATACATTATAATCTCGTTTTAATCTCTCATGCTCATCCTAAACAACAAAATCCACGAAACTATACTACCCACACAGAAAAACCAGTGCGAGTTGAATCCAAATAACGTAACAACACCCATGCACAAAACCCTAGAAGATCAAAATTGGCGGGAAGGTTTTTGCGCTCTTTTCTACGCATAGGAGTATTAATACCATTTACACCAGGAGGCCCGGCTACTTGGCGGACAAAGTTGTGCAGTACCAAGTAGCTTGGCCTCCGGCAGTGCAAATGGTAGCAATTCTCCTGGTCTGGAAACTAAGTATACAATCGATTCTGGAAAAGAAACATGTTTGCAAGCGTTTTCTTTTAAAAAAAAATTTAAATACCTAAACAATTCCAAGTTTCTCCAATTAAAATTTTAACAAGCAAAAGAACATCGACGTCCCACACCTGAACCGTAAAATTGGAGTGTTGTAACTTAAGCGTGGGCCTGTTTGGATGAATATATACGGTGATAAAAAATCGTAACACAAAAAGAAAATCCCAAGTTCGCATTCCAGTCGTAAAATAAAGAAAGATAAAGTATATAAAACAAAAATCCGTCAATGTCAAATTGAGATGTTATTGTCAATTAAAAACATTCTGCGGCGGAAACGACCTATACCGATTCTAATATAAAATTGATTTCAATCTCTAAATGGGTACGTACAGGATGTTTATGATAAGTGTGTGTTAATTTGTTCTTAGGTTCAAACTGAGTTTAAAGTGTTATGCATGGAACGTGTAGTCTACAACAGTAATTAGCTTTACTTAACCAACGTGCGAGCACTTCTACCCATTTAATAGTAGACTTCTGCTATAGACAAAGGTTCAATAGACAAAGGTTCAATAGACAAATTCGTTAATTACAAACAGAGAGACCAACACACAGGGGCGAGGCCCACATTGAGGTAACATCCCTCTTACCGAGAAGCTCCGCTAGAGGCAGTGTGAGTTGGTTAGCCTCCCTCCGCGTGTAGTGAACTCCGTCTGGCGTTACTTCTTGGCGAGAGGCAGGATACCCCAATGGTGACCTCGCCCCTGTGTGTTGGTTTCTTTGTTTGAAATAAACTAATTTGTCTTTAACGTTCTAAGACTGAAGCCTATTGACCATTCCGTTCCATTTCCTTATTTTAAAGGACCATTAGTGTTTGTTGGCCCATATCTCCATAACTAAATGTTATAGACGCCATGTTCTTTTTCAATTTCCACTAATTTTGACCCTAAGAACATCCCCATAATTTAAGGCAGACTTATCAGAAACACCCTGTATGATAAAAAAAACCGTTTTTTCGCCTTAATTTGAACATGCACTTTCGTAGATTGAAACTTAGAAAAACTGTAAGGTTCGTTTCTTTTTCATGGCAACAATGGTATCGTTTTTCTCGTGAAAAAAAAAAAAATTTTAAGAAAGAATTCGGAAAAATCGGTACAAGGACACGTGGGGGTTCTCGAGCGAGCACGTGGCCTCCCGCCAAATTTTCCCTCCAAAAAAAACACGGGTGCAGCGCCACTTTCGCTAATAGATCCATCCCTCTGATTTTATTATCTTAAAAATACCGTACAGTTGTTAAAATGGCAAAGATTCGTAAATCAAAAAAGTAGACAAAATAGGTACGGTACCGTTTTTTATATGGTTAAGGTAATTTGGTACAGAAAAGTGGTTTTTTTGGTATATAAGCAAAAGATGGGAGCGTAAATCAATTAAGCTAATCCTATTCAGAGGGGTATAATATATCCGGTCCTGAACTAAGGGAGAGTGAAACGCTTTATTGTCGTATTACGCAATAGACAGCGTGCACTAAAGGGGGTAGGGAAATCTTCCCCCCTTTCCTTAACTTTAACTGCGCATGCGCTTAAGGGTTGACAGTAATTTGATATTAGAGCATCACCTGTATGTTTGGAATTGAATAAAAATTATTGAATCGAACAGAATTCTACAAGATTTTCAGACTATTGTTGTAGATAGAAGTAAATTGAATTGCACGAGTCACAAATGACTGGCAACACGTATCCACACAATATCTATTCTTAAATAAAAAAATTAAATAGTTCAGACTGAATTAATCATATTTTAAAAACGCGCTATTTGAATCTTTATTGTTCCCTAATCCGAGATAAGATTATTCAACATCTTCTAGATTCTAATGATTAAACCACCATCCCTTTAATTGTCACCCTGAACGCACCGAAAAAAAAAATAAAACTGGGCCGCGGACAGAAACTGATCAGACTGAATAAAAACAAAAAATACCAACAAAAATACTAAGGGTTTTACTCGCAAAAAAAGGTAATAGGGGAGATGACCTTCGAGGGTACATATCCATGTAAAAAGGCGTATACACACCAGGACCTAAATAATGGTGAAACAAAGACGTTGGAATTAAGAGAAACGGTTGTAAACTTCTGCAAGCTTGCCTTACAAAAACCAAAGGAAAGAAAAAGTAAAGCAAAGAAGAAGGTAGGGGCATCCCAGAAGTATATATTACTTCTCTTCGAGAGAAGTGTACCACACCACAAAGCGGGGTAATATTAACATGATTCTTCCATACACCAATTTACATTTAGAGCTAGGTTATTAAACTAAATTAGTTCCGTAATTATTACTCTATTAGGTAACGCTTAACTATTTGCCAAGGCGTGCATGTGGATTCTTTCCCACGTCAAGACGAGGTAGGTTTGTGGGCAGGGCCGGAAATAAGCACAGGACACTGGCCATTGTCCAATAAAATTTTAAAACGTCCCATAATTTTTTTAAAAACTAAGGGGTTTCACTGGACGGTTGGTTGACCAGGAAAAGCTTAACTATGAAGACGCGACGCAATTTTAGCGTACTACAGTGGACAATGTCCTATAAATTTTCCAGTCAAAGGGGGTATCACTGGACACATGTCCCATAAGAATTTTTCTTATTTCCGGCCCTGTTTGTGGGTAGATTGCTGAGGATTTAGTAAATACCAAACAGCTTCAGAATTCACCCTGCACGGTGCGATGCCCATCTAAAGTTTGATGGGCGGAAGAACAACCAAAAAAATGGTGTGTCTGGGAAGAACTATGTTACATAACTGAATTATTACGAGGATACAGAGTGTCACGCTTCTTCTATTATCCTCTTCTGGGTATACGTATCGTAGGCGTATATACGGTTAAAGGATCGAGGGATGCACCCACAGCAGGGCTGATTTTGTAGGGTTATAAAGTACACCGAGCGACGTAAGCGCGCCATTCTTTACCAAAACGACATTTACGAGGGATCGTGTTCGACAATAGTTCGTTTGTAAAAGAGATATACTTAAAACTTGTATCGCTTGGCAGTACATTCAAGGGCTAGAATAGATCAAGATTAAGGTTAAGATCTACCGTGGAGATACTAGAACCAAGAGCTCTTGGGTGGTTGTACATGCGGTCTGGTAGATTTGGACGATGGCGCCTAAACCAACGGAAGTGTCTTTTGTTTTTTTAAGACCTTACTGGTTAACTCAAATGGGTGGTATGACGTCGTATTCATAATATGGGCTTAATGAGTTTAATCAAAACAGCCAATTAAAAGGTCAAATAGAGTATGGTTTGTTGACCATCTTGCTTTATTAAGAGTCTTAAAGACAGAACATTGATGGGTCCATAGCCAAAAAAGATGTAAATTAAGACAGGGTTCCTATTACTTTTGGAAAACCAATTTCCCTGAGTTTTCCAGGATTTTTTCCCATATATTACCCTGACTTTTCCAGGTTTTTTCCATATATATCCGTGACATTTCCAAATGGTATTGTGCTCTAATGTAGACCAGCACCGCAGCAGCAGTGGGGATCGTTTGACTAAATCTTATTTTAATTAAAAACTAACTATAAAAAATAAAATCCGGTATCTGAGCACGAACCATTAGACACGACTTCACCGGGCACTGACCATTTCGGGTACTGATCCACTGTGGGATACTGACCATCTTCGAAGATTGATCTTTGCGGCACCGGCATTCAATGGCTCTACCAACTGAGCCATGATACACGATGTTGGAACCTCTTTGAGCTAATTTAGTTGTGAATTTAAACTAACGAACATAAAAGAAACTCTCTGCACCCACGCGATCTTGAACCCGGGGCCTTTCGCGTGTGAAGCGGATGACATAACCACTACACAGCAGATACATATGCAACAGTAAATCGTTTGACTAAATCTTATTTGAATTAAAAACTAACTATAAAGAATAACTTCGGTATCTGAGCACGAACCATTAGACACGACTTCATCGGGCATTGATCCACTGTGGGATACTGACCACTTCGAGCACTGATCCACTGTGGGATACTGACCACTTCGAGCACTGATCCACTGTGGGATACTGACCACTTCGAGCACTGATCCACTGTGGGATACTGACCACTTCGAGCACTGACCCACTGTGGGATACTGACCACTTCGAGCACTGATCCACTGTGGGATACTGACCACTTCGAGCACTGATCCACTGTGGGATACTGACCACCTTCGAGGATTGATCTTTTTGGCACTGGCATTCAATGGCTCTACCAACTGAGCCATGATACACGATGTTTAACAATCTTTGAGCTAATTTAGTTGTGAATTTAAACTAACGAGCACAAAACAGTTTCTCCACACCCACGTGGGCTCGAACACGGGGCCTTCTGGGTGCAAAGCGGATGAGACAACCACTGCACCACTGCTACATATACAAGTTCGCATCGTTTGACTAAATCTTATTTGAATTAAAAACTAACTATAAGAAATTACTTTTCCCCATGGAGTTATAACAACGGGAGTGGGTTTTTTTTTGTAGTTGAAGCAACCCCTTCAGAGCAAACTTACTCAAACCTCAGAAAATATTTCGAGCAAAAGTTGAAAGAGTTCTAGATATTCTTATTCACCTTAAAAAAAATACTGCTTAAAATTCAAAAGGCGTTTCTACAAAAGCCGCGATTGTTTTAACAGTTATTGAGAGAGACGAGAATGGATTGCGGTCTACGAAAGGCTAGAAATGATTATATATCAACTGGTATTTAACTAGGAGTTATAGTTCTTTCACAGACTGCAAAAACTTCAAGATATAACGGAGAAAGAAAGAAAAGAATTTGGAAATTCAAAGCCCTGGGTCAGAGAAGAAAGGTTTTAAATCTAAAACGGTATAAAGTGCCATAAGTTAAAGGTGTACCACCATACCACGCCCATGCACTTTCATGTTTAAATATTAAAACTGCAGGGGTTAAGAAGCTTCGAAATCCAAAAGGAATTGGGCAGATTGACCAAAATCCAGTTCTAAACTTCTAAAACTTCGAATGTATTCCAAATTGTGGTTGTACCGCGCAGCGGAATTTAAGTTTTTGAGTCGAAAATAGATATGATATTCTGATCTATAAGTATCACCCTAAACAATTAGTTATAATTGAAGTGTTTTAGGGACGACCCCTTAATAAAATTAGAAATCATTGTCTTTCAGTTTCTTACTTAAACTTAAGGGGTCATCCCTAAAACACTATAAGTCCATAATATAACTTGTTTAGGGGGTGTCCCTAATTGCGGCAAAACATCATAGAAGTTACATTTTCGACTAAAAATCCCATTTAGAACCCATTGCACTTCGGATTTCAGTCCAACCACAATTTTTTTTTTGGAAACACCCTGTATTAAATAGGGACTGTCGATAAAATTTAGATAAGAAACGTCTCTTTCTACACGGCCCAGGTCATACCACCAAAATTCGAATAATATTTCTTTGGGCTATAGATGAAAACACAGCAGACGCGTGTATATTAAAGTGATGAGAGGTCGTGCCTACCTAAACCTGCAATCTTCCACTCATGGGTCTTTATAAATCCATACTTATTAAGTTGCCAGCCCAAATCTACTTGGTCTCCTTGGGAGATTAAATTTGTACTTATTCGAATTTCAAATTCGTGAAACTCTACTTTGTTCGAAGTTAAGAGGCAGGATTTTATCCTGAGTGAACCTTTTAAGTGTGCATTTGCTCGGGATGTTTATATAAAGGATTACGCGCTAAATTCAGACGCCTCTTTTAGGTGAAAAATAGGTCAAAATGCTAGACGTGTCTAGAAAGCGGTTATAAGATAACTAAAACAATCCCAATGAAACACTATAGGCTTAGTAGCATTTGCGAATTTCTCGAGTTAAAATTTACCAGTAATGTACTAACTAATAAACTAAGTATGACGTCATACCAGCAATTAGCAATTCAAATCAAGCACACGCCGTATGTGCCACCCTTAATTAGTACCATGTATCGATATTTTATCGAAACAACCCTCTCAATTACCCCAACAATGTCCTACTAATTGTGTATGACGTCTACCTACGTCATACCAGACAATTAAAAATTCAAACTAAGCATACGACGGGCGTTCCACCATTAAATTGTACACCATAGATCGATATTTTATCAAAATAACCTTACCCCATGTAACAATGTCCTGAAGAGCTACGTAATACACAAGATAAATTATTGAATTTTAAAAGAAATAAATATAGTATAAGAATTCGTAAATAAAATTTGATAAAGTCAGTAAGATTCCTTGTGGGAAAACAAGTCTGCTACCTTGTCGGGAAAAACAATTACCCCTTGCAACAATGTCCTGAAGAACTACGTAATACACAAGTAATAAATTATTGAATTTTAAAAAGAAATAAATATAGTATAAGAATTCGTAAATAAAATTTGATAAAATCAATTAGATTCCTTGCTTACGAATACGATGACTAACAAACAATTATGTGGGAAAACAAGTCTGCTACCTTGTCGGGTAAACACAAAGAAATACCCGCATAAGTAGTGCAGGGACGCCTTGTCGCGTTAATTACAACAATACCAAAGCCATGAATGCGCGTGCAAAAGAAGTCCTGAACAAATGATGTCATTTGTATCAACCCTGCGCCTGCGGTTAAGTTACAAAATCTGCTTGCCCTGATTCTCATACATGGAAGGAAAGAGAAGCGTTCCGTATGACTAAATAATTAAGTCACGACATTACTTAACCCGCACCCTCCTTCTGACTTGCCCGGGCGAAGCTAGCAGGTATGTTAGTTCTCATCCCTTGTACACAGGCAAGTCCTGGACCGCCTGAAAAATCCCAAAATTTTCTAGATGAAGAGGATGGCGACACGTAGACTATTACCTTTCATACCTTAAACCCCAAAACATTTGCCAAGATTCACCAGTATCTGTATACCGCATGCAGTCAAAGAACTCCCTTTTTCTCAAAACAGAATTTCTTCTTATTTTTCTTTTTAAATAAGTAAGTAGAAAAGGATTAACTCAAAATTATCAAGTACTAAATACTGCTGGAGTGTCTACTTCCATATGTGGCCAAATCCCAACCGAAGTTCAGGGCTTTTGGAAAACACTATCATTTAAAAAAATGCTATAACGGTCTGTCCAGTGGGCTTTGGTCTTATGGGAGGATTGAACCATTGCACCGAATTCCAATGCGACAAACGCCCAGAAATTCATAATATCATTTTTACCGAATAATATTCAATATCGCCAGGTGTAAAGCGATGAAATCTTGGAGGAGAGATGAGATGGAGTCGCTACCTATGTACCCTACCATCTACGGAACGGCAACGAAGTCCTCCCAGCATCCTCAGTGGCGTTTTGGGAATAGGGTCATACCTGGTACGAAAACGTATAAAATGATTACCCCACTGAGTCTTAAAAATAGAAGCTCATTCATGAAAACAATAGATTATATTTTAAATGGCGGTAGATGGCAGCACTTAACAACCCAGGTAGGTTGCGTGCGCGTTGCACGAGGTACTAAGGGAAACTTTCAATGCAGATAACCCAGCACGAACATTTGTACTCCACCATCTCCCCTCTCTAAGTCGTAGACTGAAATAAAGACTGAAAGCCGCTAATAACCATACGGAGAGAATTACCCGATAATTTTGGGTCAACCTACTTCTGTAATGTAAAAAATAAGTTCCAAAACATTCCCAGGGCAAAAAAAACAAGTTGGGAAAACCAAAATATTACCTCTCCGAGTCGGGGAAAAGACCACTCAATATCGAAATACTAGACCAACATTTTTTCGCTTTGTTTTGTCTAACGAGGCTTAAGTCATTGAAAAGTTTTCTCTACATTGTCAAAATATATAATCATCCACT
This sequence comes from Phalangium opilio, assembly GCF_054372755.1. Classification (NCBI taxonomy): domain Eukaryota; kingdom Metazoa; phylum Arthropoda; class Arachnida; order Opiliones; family Phalangiidae; genus Phalangium; species Phalangium opilio. The sequence continues at coordinate 2,669,544 of NW_028324156.1, forward strand.
AATCCTAGGTTTCAAATCATTACTTACAAAGAATATATAAGTTCTATGTTAAATTTTATTCTCTGATGCATACCACTAGCTTTGCCTTATATAACGTTTAATTCAGAATAAAATCTGTAAGACACGATTTCCATTAGAACATACCTTTACGAGAAGATCTTGTTTCCTTTCTAACGAAAAACTGAACTTTCCTTATCAGTTTTTCAAGGTTATAGAACTGAAAGGGGTTTCTTTTACCATAGGTTTATATCGGTAATTTTAAAGTTCACTTTCAAATCATAAATCTTTATTTAATCTCTAGTCTCTCTAATTAAAAAACATGAAATGTCCTAAACGTATCTCTAATTTTCCCATAGAGCTATTTGTATTAATTACTCCACGTTATCCAAAGGCCGACTATTTTCTTTGAAGACCGCACTAGCTAAGCGCTAAGCACCGTGACGTCAAAATTCAAAAACCCCTTATGTAGGATACTGCTAACATCGCTGGGCTCTGCTGAACGCGGCCCAGATTTCCACCATGATTATAATATCTAAGCCTAAAGTGTACTTAACTTTCGGCTCAATCTGAACAGTTAATGTCTCTGCATTACAGAAACGAAATCCAAACCCAAGCGTTAACTTTTTGGTTCACTAGGCCTATTGACAAATAAAAGTTCATTTGACCAACATAGTAGCGTTGTGCTTGTATTCGCTTTAGAAAGGATTATGCTATAAACAGATGTAGTATAGCTTAGGTAATATATAAACATCCATTTTAAATAATGATATTAAAAAAAATCTTTGGAATATCAAAATGAAATAGAGCTTTAAAGCTACAAAAGTACTAAATGCATCATAATTACGAAAAATATTTCCACATATTCACTTTATATTAAGGATAAAGGGAATATTATGGTTCTGTAGGATTCCTTTACACATCGAAACAAGACGAACTTCTAACGCAGCGCACTACTGTAACAACGGACGGACACACACAGACAAAAACATAGACTGCTTTTTAACTCTTTCCGTATTAATTTTGAATTGAGAAACAAGATTATCTTAAATATTAAAATAAATATAATTAATATTTAATATTTTCTTCGTTAGTTATTCGCCTTATTGAACGTTACATCGTTTTAAAAAAGAACAATTAAACATTCTTGAGAGACTTGACTAATATTGGCGTTTGAAATGAAGCATACGCCGGTTGCTTCGCCTTATTCAAATAGGTAGTATATAAGGGTGTCGAACTACAGTTAATAGCAAGAACAACCGCAATTGCGAAAACCTATCGTGGACAACCCACCCTAGGGAGGCTAGACGTTTCTCGTAACCCTAGCTGATCGCCGCGAATGTCTTAAACCAAACGATGACGATGGAGTAGAAGCCAGGTGTGCAGACTGGTGTCCATGTGGGATGGACAAAAACAAAGACCAGAAGATGGTGGTGTAGAAGCCAGGTGTACAGACTGGTGTCCATGTGGGATGGACAATGACCAGAAGATGGTGGTGATTAGAAGCCAGTATGTACAGACTGGTGTCCAAGTGGAATGGACGAAGACCAGAAGATGGTGGTGATTAGAAGCTAGTATGTACAGACTGGTGTCCAAGTGGAATGGACGAGGACCAGAAGATAATGGTGATTAGAAGCCCGTATGTACAGTTTGGTGTCCGTGTGGAATGGACAAACACCAGAAGATGGTGGTGTGAGAACTCAAGTAGAGGAGCTATTTCCGTGACTGTGAATGCAGTTCGGAAATGGCGAACACGTTTGCTCCGATTTGGAAATTGCGAACGCGGTCACGTGGGTGTAACAACAGACACACAAACACACACACAAACAAACAAACAAACAAACAAACAAACAGACACACACGATCGTTACAGAACCTCTCCGTGACATACGTCACTCGGAGAGGTAAAAATAAAAAAAAAACCGTAAGACGATTCCGAAATATTATGTCGACGGCGGCTAGTCAGGAAAGAAAAAAAAATTGACTGAAAAATGCCGTCACTGACATAGCGGTGAGAATGGTCAGTTTGCGGTCGAAAGAAACGTCCTGGGAGGTTGGGAAAGATCAGTTCGGACTATTTACGTCAAAAGCTAGCGGAGCGTCACGATCTTGACCCTTCCGGATCGATGGTTGACCGCTAGTCGCCGTCGAAACGAAGCAGATGGTCCTTGGCGATTCTTTCTTTCTTTCTCTCTCTCTCCTTCGCTCTCCGGCGGCGCTTTTCTTGAGTCGATCGTTCTTCGGCCGGCCTCTTTCGTCCTCATCCCCCCTCACCCCTTAAAGCTTAAATTGCGGGCCAACACCCCCTTGTCCCCGTCGTCTAACCGTACATATACCTTTACTTACCTATAGCTACAAACCAATGTCTTAGCCCCAGAAAAACCGACTCGATTGGGTAGAGAGAGAGAGAGACGGGTTAGCTAAGGGCGAATATAAGCTTAGACATCGAAATTAGTCTAGGCTTACGTATGATCATAAGTTCATAAGATATGTTCCTACCTTAAGTTTGTCACTAGTTACAAACTGGAGCATTGTCATGAAGTGACGTACAGATTCGATGTAAAGCGATGCGTGCCTGGTAAGGCGCTGTCAAAGGCTTATTACAGACTGAATAGGACATAGATGGAAGTCCTGATGACGTGAGTTTTCAAGAACCAATGAGATGCTGGTTGTAATTTAGAGGCGGGGATTAGCTCCGGACCTACTATACGTTTGGACTGGGTATAAAGCTGGAAATGTGGCGAATTTATACCTTCTCCCTAATAAACTAGATATCACTTCTTGGTAGTACAGACTAAATAGGACCTAGATGTAAGTCCTGCAAAACTAACCGAGTATACTTCAATTCTCGCTTGTCGTTCTGCTAGAACTAGCTCGAGCTGCAAGTCGTCTCTCAGTAGTATTACAAAGTATAGGTAGTGACATACTTATGGATGGAACATATCTTATAAACTTATGAACCGTATATGAAATGGAATTTAGCTCCTTGTCCACCGAATTAGAACCAGTCTTAAGAAAGCCTTGTTAAACCAATACCTATTTGTACGTCATTACCTTTCTTACTATTGGCTCTATAATAATTGCGGTTTTGAGCATCATGAGGAGGAAACTAAATTATTTTGAACTTGGTATAAGGTAAAATAAAAAAAAAAAAAAAACGATATTATTTTTTCTTACAAGAGACGTATATCATGAAATATTAGATTTTTTTTTCCTTCTAAATTTAATCTTCTTCGGAATCTGGTCAACTCGCGCTGGAGGTTTTTGGGGATGATACCCAATTAAAGGATCATTCTCGCCATAGCTTGTCAGACGCGGTTAAATAAATTGAGTTCGCAAAATATATCCGCAATTCAATGGACATATAATAATGAAAGTATCAAGGTTCCCACAAAAATTTCAAACTATTCTGTGGGAATTCTTGGGAATTTAAATGCAAAATTTTATATCCAAACAATGGCAAATGAACCAACTTCTAAACCTTAGGGCAAGTGCTGCCAGTCATTTGTGACTCGTGCAATTCAACGTCTCTACAAGCTTGTAGAATTCTGTTCGATTCAGTAATTAGTTAATTACCATTAAGGGTAAATCGCTAAGGAACTTCGGTGAACCAAAATAAGTATAGAAAATTCATAGCAAATTAATTTAAAAAAAAAAGTAGCTTATTGTAGTTTTTTTTTTGTTTTTGTAAATTCCATAAAATCAACAAATCAATATATCTGTTCGAAAATTTCGTGAAATTTCACGGAAACGCAAAGTCACCAGATCTGACAGAGTCTCGTGAAATCTAAAGAAGAATAACACGAATGGAAATTATTTTGGAATCACTCAAAATATTTGGCAACACTAATCTTTTGACCGATATAATAATAATAATTCAACTGACCCAGATCTTAGAATAAAAAAGCCCTCAAAATTACACTGATTAGGCATATAGTATTAGTAAGTATGAACGGGACCATTTTCTTCATCGGATAATCGCATACAAATCGTAACCAATCATTGATAAGAATTGATTGGCTGCTAAATCCAAAATACAGTCGGTATACGTTTCTTTATTTTTAACTTAGATAGAGAAAAAAAACAAAATTTCCTCTCTAAAGTGTACTACCAAGAAGAGATATCTAGTTTATTTGGGAGAAGGTATAGGATGCCTAAGTATTCGCGCGCCATAGTCCCAGTCCCCCTTTCAAAATACAAGGGGGGACGTAAAAGCAGGCCCCGGGCTATTTCGTTGCCTCTCCTCAGTCGGAGTCCAATCTGAGAGTTTGATTAATTTTATAATTAGGGATACTCCAGATTGGGTAAGGAGTCAAATCTGAGAGTTTAATTAATTTTATAATTAGGGATACTCCAGATTGGGTGAGGAGTCCAATCTGAGAGTTTAATTAATTTTATAATTAGGGATACTCCAGATTGGGTAAGGAGTCCAATCTGAGAGTTTAATTAATTTTATAATTAGGGATACTCCAGATTGGGTGAGGAGTCCAATCTGAGAGTTTAATTAATTTTATAATTAGGGATACTCCAGATTGGGTGAGGAGTCCAATCTGAGAGTTTAATTAGTTTTATAATTAGGGATACTCCAGATTGGGTGAGGAGTCCAATCTGAGAGTTTAATTAATTTTATAATTATGGATACTCCAGATTGGGTGAGGAGTCAAATCTGAGAGTTTAATTAATTTTATAATTAGGGATACTCCAGATTGGGTGAGGAGTCCAATCTGAGAGTTTAATTAGTTTTATAATTAGGGATACTCCAGATTGGGTGAGGAGTCCAATCTGAGAGTTTAATTAATTTTATAATTAGGGATACTCCAGATTGGGTGAGGAGTCCAATCTGAGAGTTTAATTAATTTTATAATTAGGGATACTCCAGATTGGGTGAGGAGTCCAATCTGAGAGTTTAATTAATTTTATAATTAGGGATACTCCAGATTGGGTGAGGAGTCCAATCTGAGAGTTTAATTAGTTTTATAATTAGGGATACTCCAGATTGGGTGAGGAGTCCAATCTGAGAGTTTAATTAATTTTATAATTATGGATACTCCAGATTGGGTGAGGAGTCAAATCTGAGAGTTTAATTAATTTTATAATTAGGGATACTCCAGATTGGGTGAGGAGTCCAATCTGAGAGTTTAATTAGTTTTATAATTAGGGATACTCCAGATTGGGTGAGGAGTCCAATCTGAGAGTTTAATTAATTTTATAATTATGGATACTCCAGATTGGGTGAGGAGTCAAATCTGAGAGTTTAATTAATTTTATAATTAGGGATACTCCAGATTGGGTGAGGAGTCCAATCTGAGAGTTTAATTAATTTTATAATTAGGGATACTCCAGATTGGGTGAGGAGTCCAATCTGAGAGTTTAATTAATTTTATAATTAGGGATACTCCAGATTGGGTAAGGAGTCCAATCTGAGAGTTTAATTAATTTTATAATTAGGGATACTCCAGATTGGGTGAGGAGTCCAATCTGAGAGTTTAATTAATTTTATAATTAGGGATACTCCAGATTGGGTGAGGAGTCCAATCTGAGAGTTTAATTAGTTTTATAATTAGGGATACTCCAGATTGGGTGAGGAGTCCAATCTGAGAGTTTAATTAATTTTATAATTATGGATACTCCAGATTGGGTGAGGAGTCAAATCTGAGAGTTTAATTAATTTTATAATTAGGGATACTCCAGATTGGGTGAGGAGTCCAATCTGAGAGTTTAATTAGTTTTATAATTAGGGATACTCCAGATTGGGTGAGGAGTCCAATCTGAGAGTTTAATTAATTTTATAATTATGGATACTCCAGATTGGGTGAGGAGTCAAATCTGAGAGTTTAATTAATTTTATAATTAGGGATACTCCAGATTGGGTGAGGAGTCCAATCTGAGAGTTTAATTAATTTTATAATTAGGGATACTCCAGATTGGGTGAGGAGTCCAATCTGAGAGTTTAATTAATTTTATAATTAGGGATACTCCAGATTGGGTGAGGAGTCCAATCTGAGAGTTTAATTAATTTTATAATTAGGCCGGGATACTCCTTATTGGGTGAGGTGTCCAATCTGAGAGTTTAATTAATTTTATAATTAGGGATACTCCAGATTGGGTGAGGAGTCCAATCTGAGAGTTTAATTAATTTTATAATTAGGGATACTCCAGATTGGGTAAGGAGTCCAATCTGAGAGTTTAATTAATTTTATAATTAGGGATAATCCAGATTGGGTAAGGAGTCCAATCTGAGAGTTTAATTAATTTTATAATTAGGGATACTCCAGATTGGGTGAGGAGTCCAATCTGAGAGTTTAATTAGTTTTATAATTAGGGATACTCCAGATTGGGTGAGGAGTTCAATCTGAGTTTAATTAATTTTATAATTAGGCCGGGATACTACAGAGTACAGATTGGGTAAGGAGTCCAATCTGAGAGTTTAATTAATTTTATAATTAGGCCGGGATACTCCAGATTGGGTGAGGAGTCCAATCTGAGAGTTTAATTAATTTTATAATTAGGGATACTCCAGATTGGGTGAGGAGTCCAATCTGAGAGTTTAATTAGTTTTATAATTAGGGATACTCCAGATTGGGTGAGGAGTCCAATCTGAGAGTTTAATTAATTTTATAATTAGGCCGGGATACTCCAGATTGGGTGAGGAGTCCAATCTGAGAGTTTAATTAATTTTATAATTAGGGATACTCCAGATTGAGTGAGACTTTTCGATTCATTTCATTATCACTAGTCCCCCTTCTCAAAATGCAAGGAGGCCGGCTATTTTCCCTCTCCTCATGCAGTCGGAAAATACGTAATTTTCTTCATTCGTGTCGCGTTGACGTGAGTTTTCAAGAACCAATGTGATGCTGGTTGTAATTTAGAGGCGGAGCTTAACTCCGGACCTACGTTTGGACTGGAGATAAAGCTGGAAATGTGGCGAATTTATACCTTCTCCCTAATAAACTAGATATCACTTCTTGGTACTACTAAAAGTCTAAACATATCAACACCCGCCATCCAATTCTGCAGTCCCAAGTTCCTGACCCACCCGAAAAAAAAATAAACCTCAAATTCCATTAATAGGTGATTGGGCCGAAGAAAGATGTTAAAATTCTTCGATATTTTTGGGGTTTTTTATCCCACCCTCCATGGTAAGTCAAAGAACCCTCAAATTTGGGGTGAAATTCGGTTTCGCGGCTCTTAAAAACTTTCTTATTAGATTGTTAAGTTCGTATTTAAAGACTTTGGATGGGAACGCGATGGGAGGTACAATCCGGAAAAGAAAAAAAAAACTTCGCAAGCAAACCTCGATTTTCCCGAAAATCCTAAATGTCGCCCGTTTAAGATGAGGGTGAAAATAATCGAGAGGCCATTCACTACACACTGTTATTCTTAAATTTACAAGGCCCAATTTTTACTGTTCTAAATATAAGACGCGGTGACATAAGTAAACAATTAATTCATTAAATCGCAATTTATAAATATCTAACGAAGTGAGCTCCATGTATAATTTGGCTGTATGGTTTCGCTAAAAAGACGTTCAAAAATTAAAACGTCACCCTGTAGGATGCTTGAACCGTAGATATTGGCGCCACTTTAAACGAATTTCCTGACTTTCTTGAATTTCTTAAAATTCCCTTACCTTTTTGGCCCATTCTTAAATTCCCTGACTTTTTCAGGTTTTCTATGACCCTTGGTGCCATTACGTTCTCAGCTCAACGCCCCCCAAACCAACTTCCCTGATTTTGTTGTAATTCTTAAAATTCCCTTAGATATTTGATCCACTTTGAAATCCCCTGAATTTTCCAGGTTTTCTATGACCCGTGGCACCATTACGTACTCAGCTCAACACCCCTAACAAATTTCCCTGACTTAAAATTCTTAAAATTCTCTTACCCTTAATGACCCAGTTTGAATTCCCCTGAATTTTTAGATATTCCCAAACATGTGGCAACCCTGCCAAAATGTTACTTTTTCAGCTCAACGCCCCTAACCAATTTCCCTGACTTTATTTTTATCTAAAAATTCCCTTGCCCTTAATGACCCAGTTTGAAACCCCCTAAATTTTCCAGGTATTCCCAAACATGTGTCAATCCTGCCTAATGTTATGTTATCAGCTCAACGCCCCTAACCAACCAACTCCTCTAGTAAGTAACCGCAAGCAGTTGTTAGCTCCTCGAAAAGAAGCATCTAGAAAGCTCAGAAAAATGAGAAGGTAATTTCCAAATGGAGCTGATGGGTGAGAGAGAGCCCAGTGGAGAGCCTTCTCTAACCACCACCGTGACTAATTTTGCGCACTATACTTAAAAAGACGGTATTACCAGTGGCTAGGGCTTACTTAACGTAACGTGTACAAGCTATATATATTACAATTTAATGAAATCCTCAAAGTCGCGGATTGATTCCCGGTGCAGCTTGTAATGAGCCGTGATAATCTTCTCTACCTTTAATCACCTGAGAATTTTAAGAATCCGATATTTCAGCTAGTTTCCAAGGGTAGGGGTACATGATTATTAGCAAAATGTCGAAAACTATAGCCCTAAACCCTTTTAATTTATTATATATTTTTAATGATTTATAACCCAAGTTTATACCGCGTTTTTATAGTCATCAAGGTTAATTATAATTAACGATTTCATTACCGATAATGAATGGCCATGCATGCACATCTGTACGAGTTTTGACTTTTTGCAGGGGAAAGTGTTGCCGCAGTCATTTGCAACTCGTGTAATTCAATTCAACCGCTATCTACAACAGAACAGACTGAAAAGCTTGTAGTATTCGGTTCAATAACTTCAATTCAGTAATTATCATTCAGTTCCGAACCTGAATGATGCAGGAGATGGTCTAGTAACAAATTACTGGCAGCCCTGTTAAAGCGCGGTTAAAGTTAAGAAACGGGTGCTGGGGAGGAAATTTCTCTAGCCCCTTTAATGTACACTATCTATCTATAAATTCAATCATAAGTTTATAAGATACGTTCCTTCCATAAGTATGACACTTAATATACTTCGTAATGCTAGAGACTTACAGCTCGGGCTAGTTCTAGCAGAACGACAAGCGAGAATTGAAGTACTACACTCGTTGGTTAGTTTTGCAGAACTTCCATCTAAATCCTATTTAGTCTGTACTAAGCCTTTGATAGTGCCTTACCATCAGGCGTCGCTTTACCTCGAATCTATGACCTATTTCAATCACTTCATGACAAGCTCCAGTTTCTAAGTTACAAGTGACAAACTTATGGGAAACATAGCTTATGCTAGTATATGATACGAGGTAAGGTAAATAGAGTAAAATATTTCATGATCTGTTTAGTATCTCTGAGTTTTTATTCACACTCAAAAGTACCTAGTTCTTGTATACCTTAGAAGGTTCTTTTGACTTCTAACTAACCAGTGACAAACTTATGGAACATATCTTATCTTACCCAGCAACAGTATACTGTTGACTAGAAATCCTTAAAAAATCAACATTTTCCCTGACCTGGATGCTGGATCAAACCTTAATTCATTTTAATAATAATCTCACCTACAGGTGGTGAATATCTAAGGTATACAAATGGGGGCGAAACAAAAGGCGAGCGGCGCCAAGAAACTTCGGAAGAAAACTGTTCCCCAAACAAACAAGAGATATAAAGAGGAGAGACAGGATGAAATGAGAGAGGCTATTATATATCGGGTGTATTTTTCAACGCGTACGACAAGTGAAGAAAAAGAGCGGGAAAAAACGTTGATGGAAGAAATAAACAAGGGCAGACAAGGAGAAGATTCCTCGGTGTCCTCCCAAATAACACACACACAGTGACGTATCTCTTCCCAAAATTCCCACCCCTCAGGGTAAATTCGAGTAAAGGAAGGACTAGCTAATATATTTCTGCCCCGAAAAGTTTTTGAGTATTTGTAAAAGATAGGCCCGGAACACGGTAAGGTCCACCATGACACGAAAGAGACTAAAGAAAGATTCCACCCACCGTGCCCACATATATTTCCAAGACGCACCCAATAGGCCACCCACTGGACTGATGTACGAAGTCATTCGTGTCAGATATGGTCTATACTAACTTATATCCTGAGCCATATCTATTATTCTCTGTTATGTCCGATAAGACAGAGCTAATACGTTATAAGTTAGTCGAAGTTATCTGGATGACCTGGGATAAACAAACCACCTGGACAAATTACTCAAAATCTCGTGAAATGTTTGGTGAATATGTTAATTAGCGTTTCACGAAATTTGAGACTATCTCGTGAAATACCTGAAAACAAACAACAAACAAAGGAAATTCCCTCAGGCTTTTTGGCGCCTGCGCTGTAGTCTCTATGGTATCAGGAGAGTGCGCAGAGACGGCCAATGTATCAACCCCTTGTATATATGCGTTAGACTTCTCCGCGAAGCACTGGGGACTATCGCCATTGGACGACCCTCTTCGATGTAACTAAGAGGGAAAAAAACGGGGGTAAAACTTGGCCTTCCATCTCGCGTTTCGGCGCATGCGTTCTAGGCGTTTTGGGTCCAGAGAGTGGGCAGACACTGCAATGTATCAACCCCATTCTACGTCCCAATACTGAGGGTTGCCTATCCCTTTTTTTACGTTGAAGACTTATCCATGGCCTCGATATATTACTTCAAATAATCAGCTTCTGGAAAAAACACAACAATTCCTATAGCGTTCAATGACAGAACACTTGGAGAATAGGGCGCCCATTTCTCCCGCCAAATCTGATCCCAGATTACACACCAAGACACACGTGATTCCCGCAATTCCACCTGTAAACCGCGAGCGCACGCGGCGCCAGTGGGGGGTTACGAACGAATTTTTCAATAGGTCTCCAAGTTTAAGGAGTCTAAAAGAGATTTTACGCTTGTCTTTTTCGTTGAAAGAAATTATATTTGATTCCTTATGAAACGAAACCGCAGTTCAAAACTAAAAAAAAAAAAACTTGAACCGAGGAGAGAGCTAAAAGCCATTGCAGTCTCCGCATCGTGACACTTGGATTTGTCTTAAATACATTATACAGGGTGTTTCAAAAAGGGATGGTGGTATAGTACACTGAAGTACAATGGGATGGTTTTATGGGAAACCGATTTTGAGTCGAAAATGTATGGAGGAGAAGGCCAGGCTACCTAGAGGACAAAATGCAGAGAGGGGTTTCTGTCCTCGCTCCAGGTAGCCCGTCCTCCTGGTGTAAATGGTATGAATCCTCCATATGTGTAAACTATATCTATTTCAACTTCTATGGAATCTTGCCCTAAGAAGGCAAGTACCGTTTACTAGTTACGATGAGAGTGTTTAACGGATGACCCCCTTAAATTTAATTTAACTAGAAATCATAGTGTGTTCAGTTTCATACTTAAACATAAGGAGTCATACGTAAAACAATTAAATCATCATACGTTGTTCAGAATCACGATGTTCCTTGTGGGGACATAATTTCGGCTCAAAATTTATTGATTTCCCATAGAACCATCCCACTCATGTACGACGTCGGTCCCATAATTACAATTCCTTTTTGGGGAACACCCTGTACAGACGTAGGAGCGATGTTAGAGTGCTTAAAGAAGGTTGTAGAAGTGAAGGAAAGGGGATCGTATAAATATTAAACGCGTAATCTGGCTGGTATTTAAAATAAAAGGTCGACAGATGATGGATTGGGTGTTGATATATTCCGGGATTTTTAGAAATAAAAATCGTGCTTTTCTTATTTGTTTCATCGCGGCGAAGGAAAATTGTAAATCCGGGAAAAAAGGGTGTATGTACTTTAAATTTGTTTCGTAAGAAAATGAATAAGATTTCAAGGGCGGATATCTCTTTAAGTTAAATAATAAATAAAAAATTAATCCGAATTTTGCTAACAATTTATTTAACTTGACCTTTGTATAGTTTAAAAATGGGGTATTAATGATATATTTGCGATGGATATGCGGAGGATTGTTATAGAAATTCAATTGGTCATTTTTATCAAAATTTGGCGTGCGCAAAAATAATTTTAAAATGTTGAGTGATACGTGTTTTTATTGTGGATTTAGTGGTAAAATCTCGTGAAATCAGCCAAGGGAGTCTGGTGAAATCTTCCAATGGAATCTAGTGATATCTGACAAGGAAGTCTGTTGAAATCTGACAAGGGCGTCAGGTGAAATCTTCCAATGGAATCTAGTGATATCTGACAAGGAAGTCTGTTGAAATCTTCCAATGGAATCTAGTGAAATCTGACAAGGGAGTCTGGTGAAATCTTCCAATGGAATCTAGTGAAATCTGACAAGGGAGTCTGGTGAAATCTTCCAATGGAATCTAGTGAAATCTGACAATGGAATCTAGTGACATCTGACAAGGGAACCTCGTGAAATCAACCAAGGAAATCTCGTAAAATCTGAGCATATATTTCAGGGAATGCTCAAATCTCAAGAAATCTAATTAAATCTCGTAAAATTATGGAAAATACTACAAAATATTTCGGGGAAATTCCACGTAAAAATGCAAAATATCAAAAAAATTAAAACCCCTAAATTTCATACTGAACCAGGCGGCATAAAAACTAAAGTTAAAAAACCCCTTTAACATTCTAACAATCCACGTATAAAGAAGCAAGGGTCAAGGATAATATTTAGCACAAAATCCGAAAGGAAACCATCAATTACTTCTTCACAGAAAAACAAAACTAAACAAAGCCATTCTTAAATTAACATACATTAATAACCTCAAACGTAACCAAAAGAGGCCCTTATACCTGTCCTTAATTTCCAAAAAAAATAAAAAATAAAAAACCCAAAAAATTAAAACGAAACCCCACCTAGTTAAAAACAATTAAGGATCTTCAAATTAACTCGTTTTGTTCAAGCTAAAAATAGAAAATAGTAATAATAATAATAATAATAATAATAATAATATTCCTTCAGGCATGCTAATTAGTTTTCATCGTTTACATAGACACTCCTCTAGTCTTCGCAAATTAAAAAAAATCACAAATTAAAAAAGGGACAACAAACAAGCTAAGGGGTTCGTGCAAAGCGATCCCATATGGTTCCTTGCATCTCAGCGAAAAGAGAAAATGAAAGAAAGGTTAGCATAGAAGAAAAACTAAAGAAGGCAAAAAAAAATTAATATCAATTTAGAAATCTGTCAAGAAGTTTCATCGTCATCATCTTTCTTCGCCTTTTAACTTTGTTTCCAATCTTAGAAAGGTGGTTCTCGATGTTATATACCCTATAGAAATGAGGTACCTTTCAAGACTGCGTTATTCCACATACGTCAGCCACCCATGCACCATATCGTGTATATTAAACGCTATATATCCCTTCTTCTTTCATTTCTCTGCCCTTTTTCTTTTTATATATTTTAACCATAAAAATGGCCCCGAAGCAAGCACATTGCCAGAAGATTAACTATCTAATGGTTAAAACATGACGTGTAAGTTTCTATAACGAGGGGTTGGATACTTCTAACGTGAAATAGTAAATTTTTTGGTTTCAATCATTGTGGCCATTATTGACCTTTCGATCGGGTAACCAAGAAGCGATATCTAGTTTATTAGGGAGAAGGTATAAGATGCCTTTGTATTCACGCGCCATAGTCCCAGTCCCCCTTTTAAAATACAAGGGGGGACGTAAAAGGAGGCCACCGGGCTATTTCGCCTCTCCTCAGTCGGAAAATACGTAATTTTCGTCATTCGCGCTGCGCTGACGTGAGTTTTCAAGAACCAATGAGATGCTGGTTGTAATTTAGAGGCGGCGGGGATTAACTCCGGACCTACGTAACGTTTGGACTGGAGATAAAGCTGCTGAATTTGTGGCGAATTTATACCTTCTCCCTAGTAAACTAGATATCGCTTCTTGAACTCATATAATACTTGAAAATGTATATTAAGGCCTTTTCAGACGATGCAACTATTGACACAACTGGAAGGGTCCGAAATTTGAGTCAGGAAAAATTGTTCAGTGATCAATTTTTAATTTGGTCGTTCAACTTGTCCAACTTCTGTTCACACGAACCAACTAGTTGACTTATTTAAATGAGTCAAAAGATTCTGTCGTCAGAAAAAACCATTAGTTTACCATAAGTTAAAACTTAAATGGATGCTCAATTTGCGTATCTTCCATCAAATAGAGTTCTAGTGCGCATGCCTGAATTTTCTTAGAATTATCAGTACGTTGGGAATAGAACATAGGCATTTCCGTTGAATCTAACCGTCGATTCACCTTACAATGCCCAATCACTACTCCAGAAAATAGTAACACTACTATACTTCAAAATATAGTTCTTGACAAATCATCCCAAAATCTTCACCTAACTAAAATCTGCAGATACAAGTGGCCAATCCCTCGCATTTCTCGGCCGTTAGCTGCCCCCCTCCCAAAAAAAAAGAAAGAAAAGAACATAGCACCAACTTAGTAAATTAAAAAACATAATACAGTCCATCCAGTATATGCAACAAACACGGTAAACCGCGCCTCCTTTCTTTTCTTTCTTTATGTTGTATTGTATAATGAATAAACGAAATATTACTCCGAGTCGTCTTTCTTGGGACAAAAAGAAAAGAAAGAAAATTAACATTCTTTTCAGGTTCATACGCGGAATGACCCTTAAAAATGGTCGTAAATCTTGAGAACGAGCCCGGACTTAATTAAGTGCTTTACTGTTAAACCGTATTTAAAAATCCAGTCTCGTAAAAGGTGAAAAGTAATATATATATGTAAAGTCACGTGATGTATCCATGACAGAAAGAATTTCCCGCGAATAATTTGATGATATCAGGGATAGATTTAATTTTAGAAGTAGGAATGGAGAACGGTTAGTATTTACTTCAGTCCGACTCATAGCCCAGTATAGAGCCCCTCCCTCCAACACGCAATGAAAAGTTTAAATTATCTTATTGGCTCACTTAAACTACGTTTTGATCACGTTGCTGACGGGGACGGCGAAAAATACGTAATTCCTTTTTGCCTCTGTCGCTATGACCCGCCTCTTCTTTCATACCCCTCCGTCCCGTGGAAGGGGGTCCGGGTATTACTGTGTTCTCCATTCCTACTTCTAAAATTAAATCTATCCCTGATGAAATATTTCGCGCCAAAAACTATGTTTTATATATTTTAACAAAATAGTGCATATAAACTGATAAACGCAATTAGTGTTTGTTCTGATGGTTTCATGGGAAATCAACTTTGAGTCGACAATGTAACTTAATTAATTCTATGTTCGATTTTACCCTAAAGAAACGTAAACAAATCATGATTAGTGTTTTAGGGATAACCCTTCAATCATAACTAGTAAACTACGACCTACTAAGGCCAAAACGTCATAGAAATTATACATTTTCGACTCAAAATTGATATACCATGGAACCATTCCACTGTAACAAGTTTGTAAGTTGCAGAAAGGGGCTATTTATCGTTAGCTTAAATTTAAGTCGTACCAATTGGTTACAGCAATCAAGTCTTCCATTAATAGGAGACATGGTTATCTGAACAATGGCCCTTCATTACCACAGTCTCGTATCTTAATTAAGGTGAAACACGCTGCAGTTTACTATTAAATTAATTCGAATTTCTCTAGCAATAGACTATTCCATAAATTCCATAAGAGAAGTTCAAACACTACAGAATCGCCGTCTGACGTTGCCTATAGAGAGCTTTCAGTTGAAGGAGGAGCTGAGTCTCGTGACATAATTTACGCTGCCATATTGGTGGGATTAAAGCAGTAATGAAGCTGAGACCACCCATTATGGCTACCAGAACAGCGGTAAGACTTGGGAGGGTGTGACGTACTACTATCCCATCTGAAAGCTCTCTATTGATTGGCGCCAGAGATATAACCTAAGATGGCGGCCTCTCTCGTCCCAGTGGTGTTGGAACACTAACCTAAGATGGCCACCTGACCCACCTCTCCCGCCCCAATGGTGTTGGAACACCTCTCTGCAAGTAATTAATGGAATTATCTATAGACTCCCTTATCTTTGATTAGTTAGAATGTACGGGCCTTTTTCCCCACACCTCTTTATCCTCCTAATTGAGGCCCCTATGAGTCAAAGCCCAGCAGCGTCATGGATAAAAGATATTTGGGGGTGGTCGCGGGTCCTATACACTCATTTATTCACCAGGTTTCTATTTTTATTTTACCCCCTTTTTTCATTCATTCATTCATTATTCTTTTCTTTCTATATCTATCCATGCATCCTTTAGTTTATTTTAAAATGAAAAAATATTCGATGTAGATAATTAAAAAAAAAAAAAAGAAAAACGAAACACGAGGAGCGAGTGTGTATATGGAATACGAAAAAAATCTATTTTGTTTGCTGCCACGCCTGGAACCACATTATTCAGCTAACCCTCGTTGTTAGCGCTATTGGTATTTCATATATAGTTATATTATAGAAGAAATTAACTAATTAATAGATCCTTTTTCAAAGTGGGACCGCATTCAGTATATAGTCTGAAGGTATTTGGATGCAAAGACGTTAAATAGGGCTCTGTTTGAAGCCACATTTAACATCTTTGTTGTTAACATATCTATCAATGTTGCGTCATAACCATAAAGGGAGGGTGAAAAGAAAAATCAAGTGAATTTATTTTTTTTAATCGAATCTTTTACTACTAATTATAAGACCAATTTGCTTATAGTGAAACATCCAGGAAATAAGCCTACCTCCGAATGATTTTAAAATTTAAATTAGTTAAATTAGATTTCTACTAGATAATTTGAAATTTGCACCTCCGAC
Source organism: Phalangium opilio (assembly GCF_054372755.1). Lineage (NCBI taxonomy): Eukaryota > Metazoa > Arthropoda > Arachnida > Opiliones > Phalangiidae > Phalangium > Phalangium opilio. The sequence goes on from NW_028324156.1 coordinate 2,686,238, forward strand.
CAATCACGTTGTTTTAAAAAATTCACGTGGAACGCTTCATGGAATTTTGGCGCGAGATTTGATTATAAAAAATGCGCGCGATGTCGCTGACAATAATGGCGCGAGATATAGAGCGCGTGTCACGTGAATTTTGTTAATACAAGAAAGCATGGCGTTACGCGATTGGTAGAAAAATTTGCAAAATTTCAAATCATCTATAGCAGAAATCTGAAACTAAATTGAATTTTAAAATCACTCCGAGGTATAGGCCTATATTTCTCAAATATTTCGCTACATGCAAATTGATCTTATAATTAGTAGAAAAATCGATATACAAAAAAATCACTTGAATTTACAGGCAAATTGTTGGCAATTCTGTCAAAAGCCATTTATACCCCCCAAAAAATACCTACAATATAATAAAAATTGCCACAAAAATTATTCTATAGAAGAAAAACAAACTTGGACATAAAACCATACACTCAGTAAGATCGTCATACATTTTGAAAGACGCTTACATAAATATACATCCTAAGTATCAAATGCCTAAATATAACGCGATATCATAATATAAAACATTCCGGTACCGCTCTTAATGTTTATACGAAAAACAAAAATAGAAAAGCATATTTACCAACCAAGCAACCCATACCCAAGTGTCTTACAGTCACGCGAATGAAGAGTTAAATCTTTGAGAATAACAGCTTGCATGGGTGCCCAACCCATTAACCTAAAAAAGAACCAAAGACAATGCCATCATGGGCACACATATCCCTATTTAAGATACAGTTCAAAGGTGTAACAAAAAAGAAAGAGCCCGAAAACAATAAGAAGTCTGAAAGGACTCAAGCCTCTCCACTTTGAGCCTTTGGCCGCTTGGCGTCGGTCGCATCTCAACTCTCTTAACGTTTTTCTTACAAGGAGGATGAATTTTAGGTGAAATTTAGGCTTAACAAAATACGTGAGAATACTAATTATATTTATTAAGATAACGAAAGTAGAAGTATGGTTACTATAATCAGAAGAAAATAGGGGAAGTACGTATTCTTAGCTATTTCGCGAGACGTCACTTTATCGGTTTTTTCGCGCCACTGAATATCCGCTTTTTTTGGCGGGAAACCGCGGATGAATACAAGAAACTATTTTCTTCGAAGGTTCGTCTGCTATCCAGCTGAATGCTGATTTTGTTATGGTACCTGACTTCTTGAGTTTACTATGGCCGAGGCTTAACGAGTCACTCGAATTTGGCGAAAATTCTACTTGAATACCTTTAGTTATGCCTTTAAAACTTGTCTGGCTTTTCTTGTCACTAGTTTCACGATATACTAAATTACACTGGACAGAACTATCCATTTTTAACTCTTAATTGAACGATAACTTTCAATGTCAATCTACCCGGGCGAAAGAAGGACGGAAATCGTCGTCTATACTCTGTAGTTCGGTTTCTCACGGTATGGTGGCGCACCTTCAAAAATTTCTATCGGTTCTCTGCCTATCTCTGATTGGCCAATTTAAAGCCATAGCTTGTTTCTGGGAGAGAAGGACGACTTGCACTAGCTAAAGGTACGAATACGTACTTCCCCTATTTTCTTCTGCTATAATGTAATTTCCGGTGGGGAGAAGTTGACCTTTACAATTAAGCGAAGCCACCTGTCCTCCTTCAAATTGATGACGTAAAAGGTGAAAGTTCAGCCCCCTCCCCCCGCCCGGTCCTGTTGTATCGTGACCAAAAACATCCCATTTCTTCTTGTATTTTTAGGAGGAGATTATAATAATTAAAATGATTAAAGAGAAGGTGAAATATCCATTTCAAGGTGAACAATTAAAAACAATTGTTACTTTTCAAGATGAACAATTAAAACAATTGTTACTTTTCAAGATGAATAATTAAAAACAATTGTTACTTTTCAAGATGAACAATTAAAACAATTGTTAATGTTCAATTAAAAGGAACAGATTTAAACTAACTATACTAAAGGGTAAAATAAACTAAATTTAACTAAAGCTGATCACGTGAGAGATACACGTGAGTACGAGCGGTACAAGCTATAAAGTGAGCGACAATGGAAATAAGCCACGATACCGGCATCAATTTTAAAACAAAACTCGAAGAAAATATATACTATGTCAAACTCTGCAAAACTCGAAGAGACTAAAGTTGACAGGTAAACACTATATACTTATCCAGCTCCTATATATATATACATAAATATATATATTTCATCTTAAAATATTAAACGTTTATGTCAGCATATTCCTTTAAACATCCTCAACAGAATTCGTTAAATATCTCCAAAGTATGTGAAGACGAATAAGGCAGGCAGGGGGATGAAATTTAAGGTAAGAAAATGATCGTGGCCATGGGTGTGGTAATTAGGTAGGCGCGACATTAGTGGTCTCTCACTATAGGGTGCCGTTATTAAAAAAAAACATCTCAAGGAAATGATCTACCACTAGTTCCCTGAAGTATGAGGTAACAACGAATTACGACAGAAGAAAAGGACGACTAAGCGAGAGAGTATAGTCCCTCGGAATTTCGTAAGGCAGTTCATAGTCCAGTCAGTTCGAACATACGTTCATAAGATATGTTCCATAAGTTGACACTTCCTTTACTTCGTAATGCTAGAGACTTAATGAGAGCTAGTTCGAGAACGACAAGCGAGAATTAAGTATTGGCGCGCCATAGTCCTGCAGTCCCCCTTCTCAAAATACAAGGGGGGACGTAAAAGGAGGCCGGGCTATTTCGCTGCCTCTCCTCAGTCGGAAAATACGTGATTTTCGTCATTCGCGTCGCGCTGACGTCAGTTTTCAAGAACCAATGAGATGCTGGTTTTAATTTAGAGGCGGGGATTAACTCCGGACCTACGTTTGGACTGGAGATAAAGCTGGATATGTGGCGAATTTATACCTTCTTTCTAATAAACTAGATATCACTTCTTGTCTGTACCAAGCCTTTGACAGCGCCCCACCAGCGTTCAGACTAAATAGGAAGATGGAAGTCCTGCAAAACTAACCACCGAGTGTCGAACTTCAATTCTCGCTTGTCGTTCTGCTAGAACTACCTCGAGCTGTAAGTCTCCAATATTACGAAGTACAGATAGTGTTATATCTTATAAACTTATGTCCTAAATCAAGCTTCTATTAGGTTCCATTGCAACCCATGACTTTCTCAGGACCTATAGAAGCGAAACCAGCGATTTACGAAATCGATAACGGGCGAGAATCCCGTTAATGTTCTTTTAAAAGTTATACGTCGGGATGGATGTATACATAGACGTGGGGGTTTGATAAGGGTCCATCCATTTTCTCGCCATTTAGCTATATAGGGACCGTTAATTCTTTTAAACGCATTTAGTGTACGTAATAGGTGCGTGGGGTAAACAGTTTTTAAGTCAAAACGATTTAATTGTCAGGTTAAGAGACGGGTATTTAGGGGCCCAAAAATGGGGTCAAAATCTCATCACGATATAGTTCGAAGTCATGGGATAATTGTATATAGTACACGATTCCGAGTGTTTATAATTAAGGGACCCCAGTTTTTTTAACAAAATTGGCGCGACTAGCTGCACGGCTATTATAGTATTTCAACACTGTATGTACATTTCTTAACTGTATACTTTGGAAAAAAAAAAGTTAAACGCTCTTAAATAGACGGTAAATTATTTGATAAATTGTTTTTAGCGTTAAATGGTTTAGCGCGTAAGTGGAGAAGAAATAGTCTCCCAAAAATTCGTAGATAATTTATTTTTCGTTGAAAACACCGAAGAAAAATTAAATAATTTCCCTAAAATAAAATTAAATTCACAAATCTGATACAGGGTGTTTTTGATAAGTCTGCCATTCATAAATTAAGGGGGATGGATGTTCTTTGGGAAATCAATTTTGAGTCGAAAATGTAACTTCTATCTCCATTTTGCCATCCACAAGGGACACTGTTTTCTAGTTATGATTTAAGGGTTTTACGGATGACCCCTTGACCCCTTAAATTTATTTAAGAAACTGTAAGACAATGATTAAATGGTAATTTAATGATTTAAGGGTTTTAGGGATGACCCATTAAATAAATTTAAAAACAGTGATTTCTAATTTAATTAAGGGGTCATCCCTAAAACACCATTAAAATCATAACTCTAAAACAGTGTCCTTTGAGGAAAAATGGAGATAGAAGTTACATTTTCGTCTCAAAATCTATTTCGCAAAGAACATCCCCCTTAATTTATGCATGCAGACTTATCATAAACACCCTGTATACTCGAAGTATTCAAAGTCAACCTCATTTCACTATCCCTTTTGCTTTTAGCGACTATACTATTATGTCTTTAAACATTAACAGCCCCCAAAATTTAAGAATACAACACCCCCCCTCCCAAATCACAATTTCATCGCGATAAATTTATGGTTTACAAAGTAAAAATTACACATAAACAATTCCGCCCCTTCCAAAATAATGTAAGCCTTTGACCACTCATCTGGTCAGCTATAGTACAAAATAGCGTCGCTGGCACCTAGGGTCGCCGCGCTTATTAAGCATAATAGAACGTGGCTTTTACCTTTGACAGCGGCTATGGTCCTGTCCAAGGTGGTCAAACTCAATCGTAGTAAACTTGAGCTGAGTCGAAGTCTCCCGTTGCCTCCTTGCTTGACCATAAAGATTCTAGTGTCCTTTTCGCGTACGTCACTAACGCAAAGATTAGGGTCACCAAATCCTTCAACAATGACTGTGTTTTCGGCTAAATTACGGTCACCTTTCAAGACTCTCTTGACCCTAACGGCGCCACGGTAAATTCGATCCGAATGGCTTCTAGCGCCCCTTCTAATCACGTCGTTGTTACGAGCAGACCTAAAGAGAAAGAAAATTAAGAATAAATATTTACCCAAAAAGAATAGAAAAGAAGGATGGGGTTAAAAGGGTTAAAAACAATCTCGTAATTCTTTTGATAAAGAATAACCGGTAGACACTCTTTGTTTAACTATCTCACGTTTTTCTTTCTTTCTCGGGTTACTGAAAATTAGCCAGGCTTTATACGACTTATTTGTTTGAAGTAGACATAGCCATAAATGAAGGCGAAATTCGGGAGCTAAAAGATATGACTCGCAATGTTCACATCATCATGCAGAGCTAGCCCCACGATAATAAAATAAATTCTGTGGACAAAGGAGCGCGGTTTAATTTTTAATAGGGATGTCACCTTAGCTTAGCTAAACACGTTTAATTATAAAAGGCTATTAAATGTTAATTTGAATTCATGTGAAAATATTATCATAGACAGCTAAAATCTAATTTAAATTAAACAAAAAGTCTAAATATTCAAAAACGAACGTTAAGCGTATTTCAAACAACTACTTGAAAACCCAAGCCTATAGATAGTTTTCACACATGGAGGATTCATACCATTTACACCAGGAGTCCGGGCTATCTGGAGGACAAAAACCCGTCTGCTTTTGTCCTCCAGATAGCCCGGCTTCCAGGTGTAAATGGTATGAATCCTCCATGTGCGTAAACTATCTATTTTAAAAGATAAACATATAAATGGCTAAGAATTTCTACCTAGCCCTATTTCAAACAATATACATACATTTCTATGTATGTATTTTAAACAATACATATAAATGTCTAAGCCTATTTCAAACAACATACGTAAACTTCTAAGCCTACTTCAAACAATATACCCAAATTTCTAAGCCAATTTAAAACAATATACCCAAATTTCTAAGCCTATTTCGAACAATATACCCAAATTTCTAAGCCAATTTCAAACAATATACCCAAATTTCTAAGCCAATTTCAAACAATATAGATAAATGTCCAAGCCTTTTCCCTTTTTCAAACAATAAATATAAATTTCTAAGCCTATTTAAACCAATATACCCAAATTTCTAAGCCAATTTCAAACAACTTAACTTAGAGCAATTAAAACACCCTTAAAAATTCAATTTAATTATTTATTTTAAATGACCAATTAGGCTCTATAGACTCTATATATAAACAATATTCACCTGACAAAAACCGGGGCCGGTTTATAAACTCTTTCTACAGTCCCGGTAAAAACCATATTAGCCGTTTCCTCCTCTTTTTCCAAAACTTCGGCCGAATTTAAAAGATCATCTTTCTTACAAGGCATACCGTTTGACCTTCGAAAACGTCCGTTGACCCCGGACGGACAACAATACAGTACAAAAATCGCAACCATCAAGATCACTTTACCGAACAAGAGAGGTGCCATGATTTCGCGCCTTCTCTGACAATAAAAACCGCGAAAAAACATCTCCGTACGCACACTTTTCTCTTCTCAAAAACTCGCGGTAGGCAAATCCAAGATGAGTTTCATGATAGCAACTTGGCCCGAAAGATTCACAAACACAACAAGAACAACAACAAAATCAAATAAAAGTTTATAGATGGCGATGGATGGGGTCAAACAACAAACACAATTTTTGGTGATAAAACGTTCCCTTAGCTAAAGTTGTTGCCTTTTCTTCTCTTCAAAAACATCCAACTTCCCTTTAACAATTTTAAAGACAATAAATTACGTTCAAATTACGACTTCGTGACTTTATCCGTAGCGAATGCGTGGAAGATCGCGCCAAAAATAAGCCGGGGAAACTAATAAAAAGGCGCCAACCAAACTTAAAACCTATCAAAATAATCCGGGTTTGTTTTCCCTAAAACCGTTATATTTTATCAGTTTTAAGAAATCTAAACCAAAAAAAAAAAATAAATAACTCCCGATTATATATGGCGGGAAAAATATCAGATATAGCGCGAAATAAATTCCTGACCACGTGCGCCGCCGCGTAGGTACAAAGCCCGCCAAAAATAAAAAATAAAATAAAATCACAAATCACTCGCGCTATACTTATCTAAATTAAGTTTTAATCATGAAACAATCAAAATAACGCGACTGTCAGTGAACTCGTGGTAGCCTGCGTGAGAAAAAGGTGACCGATTGGTACCAGATTTTAGCAACTTTTGAAACTTCAAACTATTTTTCAGACGAGCTCGAATAGAGAGAGAGAGAGATGTATTAGTTAGGGGGGCAAGTAACTTTTCTTCGGAGATTCCAGTGAAACCGAAAAAAAATAACGTTTAAGAAGCAAAAGAGGCGTATATAGTATAAATATCGCCCTTGGCTGCTTCGTCTTATCTTCGAGAAAAGGGGGTTTATGGTTATAGACGTTTTAAAAGAGCTACCCTGATTGGCAAGTGGTCTATTGGTGTGGTTGCCCCGGTGAAGTTTCCCATAGGGGTTGAACACTGAACCAAATCTCGGGTACACCTGATTTTCATTGATAGCAAGGACTGGGTCGTTTTTGGGGATGTGATGTCGCCATTTCAGGCCAGGGTTCGTACAACTTTTGGAAAGCTTATTTCCCTGTGTTTCCCACGTTTTTCCCATATATTTCCAGGTTTTTCCCATATATGGAGTAATAACAAAGGGAAGGGTTTTTTATAGTTCAAGCAACCCCTACAGAGCAAACTTACTCAAACCTCTCAAATTTCCCTGACTAGGCAGAGTCCATTTGATGACCTTCGACCAATATTTTGAATTGTTCGACGCGTAGTTTGATAAACATAATGAAATCCCTAACTTAACATTGACCTATCATCCATTTTATAAGTTCCTGACAATCTATACTAAATTTATCATAGGCGGGTGTCTGACGTCATTTTTAACCAAATAACGCAAAAAGCACATGGACGTAACAAAGCGAGCGACAAAAGACACATTATAATAAAACGTGTACTTACATTTTAACGACGATCGAATCCGAAGATGGTGAAAAATGTCAGAACAGAAAAACGCGCACAAACACGATGCTAACCTATCACCGCGAAAAGTTCACAAAGCTAAACTTGCTATCAAAAACTAACCCGTGACGCGACTTGTGTCTATTTTTTTAACAGTTTGGGAAAGCGATTGACGCATTTTGACGTTCAGTAGAAAGTTCACGATAAACAGTTTGTAGGCTTCCCGCCAAGCTCCAGGTTGGACCGTAATAAACTTGATAGGTGACATGATGATCACGTTACTTCCAGATGTGCCCGTTTTAGGGATAGGGACTATGGGACGCTGCATGGGCTTTTACCTGAAAGTTTGTTAATGCGCGCGCAACATTTTGGTAACAACTCGCCTTGCGGACTATAGGACGCAGCGCTCTGACCTGACAGCTGGGAAAGGGACTATGGGACGCAGCGCTCTGACCTGACAGCTGGGAAAAGGCTATAGGACGCAGCGCTCTGACCTGGCAGCTGGGAAAGGGACTAAGGGACGCTCTGCTCTGACCTTAAAGTTTGCTTATTCGCTTGCCAACTATGTACTCACCCACTATATTTGGCATCCCGATGAACTCGTAGACAACCGTAATTCGCGTCAAGTTGAAATGTAACCGCACCACAAAAGTCAAAGTTCACGCAAAGTTTAAGTAGCCCGATACAAAAATACCGCGATAAACAAACGCGTTCGGGAACCATAGTGACGTCATTTCAGATGTTTAGAATAGGAGTACGGTTTGGTTCCCGCGATCCTCCGTGCAGCTCGGTTGTGCACTAGACCGCCCAAAACTTGATCCCTCGACGCTGATGACCAAACGTGATCCTTCCAACAAATGTCCATCGTGACGTCATTCAGTCCAAAAAACCGACCTAAAATTAAAATAATTACATTAAATTAAAGTAAATACGCTAATAGTGAATACATAATCAGGGTTCATACAACTTTTGGAAAACCGATTTCCCTGAGATTTCCAGGTTGTTTTTTTTCATATTTGGAGTACAAGGGGAGTGGTTCTTTTATAGTTGAAGCAACCCCTTCAGATCAAACTTAGTCAAACCTCACAAATTTCCCTGAATTTTACTAAAAATCCCCAAGTTTTTGTCAACTATTTATTTCCCTAAGTTTTTCAGGTTTGTATGAACCCTGTTTTAGCCCACAACATCGGGTGAGGGGGGTCAAATAAGGGGATAAAAAGCCAACATCAATTTACATCATTGTCAGAGAAAAATTTGCTTTCGAGTAAAATGAAATTGGATAGGTCGAGTTACTGAAGTCCTTGATTCAAGGATGAAATAATTTTAAGTGAAAATCTCGATTTTTTTTCATTTTAAGTTTTTCCCCTTAAAATGTTTTCAGGAATTTACGGTGTATCAAAATAATATGAAATTCGAAACCCTCAAAAATACGCTTGCAGTATTATGGACTGTACGTCTAGCCATCAAAGCAAATTACCCTCTATTTGTATTGATTGTATGCCTAGAGGTAGGCCTATTTTATTTATTTCTGTATATCTAAAAAAGATCATGAACATTGGATCTCTAAAAGGACCGGAAAACGCCCGCTTTTCAGTGTACATACAGAGTCCTCTCTAGCATAGCATCGGGGGAAGGGATGGGGGCTGTGAATTTGGGAGCACTCAAGGCCATTTAGTCTTTTGTGACTCTTCATAAAAGAAAAAAAAAATAAAGGACCTTGGCCAGGGTTCATACAACTTGTGGAAAACAAATTTCCCTGAGATTTCCAGGTTTTTCCCCATATACTTAAAACATAAGTTTATGAGATATGTTCCTACCATAAGTATGACACTTCCTTTTACTTCCTAATTCTAAAGATTTACAGCTCGAGCTAGTTCTAGCAGAACGACAAGCGAGAATTGAAGTACTACACTCGGTAAAAATTGCAGTCCATCTAGGTCCTATTTAGTCTGACACAGGGTTCATACAACTTTTGGAAAACAAATTTCCCTGAGATTTCCAGGTTTTTACCCACATACTTCCCTGAATTTTCCAGGTTTTTCCCATATATGGAGTATCCTATGGAGCAAACGTTAACGAAGGAGGGGGGGGGATAAAGAGGACTATAACATACTAAAAGAGCAAACCCGGATCTCTAATAGAACCAGAGTTATGAGCCTCCAAAGTTTAGAATAGCGTAATGTTAATCCTAAGGAGGGTATGATTATGAACATTGTGCTTAATTACACAACCCCTGTTTGACGCACCTTTCCCTAATTTCCCTGAATTTTACTAAAAATTCTAAATTTCCCTGAGGTTTTTTGACAACTATTTATTTCCCTGATTTTTCCAGGTTTTCCCTGTTTTCCAGGTTTGTATGAACCCTGTTGGCCGTATCCTTTTTTATTTATTTATTTTTAAAAAAAAGAAAACGTGCTATAGAGAGGACTCTATCTCGATTACCAATCCCTTTAGAGATGATGTGTTTATGAAAAGATTGACCACCAGCATCCAATTATGAGGAGAAATGTATATTTTAGAAGAAAGATAAAGCGAACTCGACCAAAAATCCTTAGGAGCGCGTATTTTAATAGGCATCCGCCCAAGAACAAAATGTTTCTCATCTTCGAATATCGGTAGATATAATGACAAGCTAGATGTTAAAGCAGCCGCCGCGTTTTACACCAACTTGTATAGAGCATGCGGACATGCGGAGAGAAACCAACAATTTTGCTATATATATATATATATGGGCAAGTTAATTTGTTTTGCACCGCAGTGTGTTATATCTCTGCCCAACTAAAGGTCATAAGGGATCGAACGTGAAAACTCGAAGAAGGCAAACCTCTTGGTTGGTTCCTTCCCGCCTAAAATAAACTTATAACAAGTGGAGATATTGTTGACGTTGCTTTAAAATGGGGTCAAAGGTCACTTCACAAACTCTGAAGTTGAGAGTTTAAGCTATCCCTAAAAATCGTACGTTGTTGGCCAATCTCTAATAGACGACCTTCAACGTTCGTATCATTGAGAACAATTGTCCAATGACGTATGAATTACAATTCAATTTACCCAAAATTCATGGGCTCCTAGTTGTACTACGAGTGGCTAAAAGTGCGCCACATTTTAGGATAGAAAGAAATTAAACTGGCAATATTTTGGGAAAGGCATAAATAAACACGCTAATTAGCAATAACTAATTTAGTACTATATTGGAAAAGGGGACACTTTTTCCTTTGATAATAATAAAAACCGGCGCCCATTTAGAGGAAGAGGTTGCACAAAGCCCTTAACCAAACAATCAGGTAAAATGGAAACTAAAATAGATTATGCTTAAATATCTTTAGAAAACTTACCCGGATGGTTAATAACACTGTTCCAGCGATGAAGTCCAATTACCTCAACAATATCGTACTAATTACCGACATAACTAATACATATTCTAATGTCTATGAGGAGGTCCGAAGCAACCGCCAATTTCCTGTTGAAGTTTCGAAAATTAAAGATGGCGTCTCACTAGACCGGAAATTGAAAGAGGAAAATGTAACGCGCATGCGTCAGTTGCATCTTTTCAAACTTGCAACTATTACGTCACATCGTTCTAATAAGAAAACCACGTGGAAAGGCTTCATGTAAGAAACGAAACCCGGCAAATAACAATTAAACAAATAACTTGAAATATTTTCCAAGTTCTTTTATAACAAGACGGGGCTCAGGAAAGCGGTTTTGTTACTTCAATTTGTCCAAATACCTTTAATTAAAAAAATACCCCTGAAAATGGAAATTTCAGAAAAGCCCGCGAATTTGAATTTTCTTTTTCGCGAGATTTTATAGGTACCATCATAAAACCCTTCAGATTATCAGATTTATTTACTTATTGAAATGAATGATTGGTTTATGTTGTTGATAAAATTAATTTGGGATAATTGAGGCCAGAAAGGGTATCGTTGAAATTTAGTTGTCTTCCTTACATCGCTGAACGCAACATTTTTACAGAATTTTTCCAATCCAGATGACGCTACCAATCAGGGGTCTTAGGAAAGAAAACAAATTTAGGCGGGGAATGAGATGTTTATGTCCCCCTTTTTTACCCAGCTGGCACAGGCAGCCGTACTTTGAAAGACAGTGATATTCGTTTTTTTAATCAAATACATCTAGAAATAAATTATATGTTTTGAATTGATACATCTTATGTGTCGTGTTCATTGTTCAGTTGACTGACAGTCATTGAAGACCGGTGTATGTAAGTTTTTGCGATTTCTTGCATGATAAAAGGCGCGTGGGACGGTGGGAGTACAGTCACGAGCAACAAGTTCCTAAAAACCGGTAGAAGAGGGTTATATTTTGCAATGTACGGTGTTCTATATTTCTGTTAGAAAACTTAATCGTACACCCAAAAATGGAAGATGATAATAATGGGGGAAACCGTTCAGCATTATTTAAACGCGAAGGCACTTTTGAAATTCCTTCAATTGTAAACACCAATAACAACAACAATAAACCATTGGGTTTGCACCGTTTACGTTACCAACTAGCGACAGAAGGATGCGCTGATTCTCAGACATCCTTAGCCAAGTCACTACTTCAAGAAAAAAGTGATAGTCCAGCTGAAAAACGTGAAAATGAAGAATTGGCGGTACGTTGGTTACTTATGGCAGCTGGAGAAGGCCACCAAGAAGCCTTACGTCTCTTGACAGAATGCTACAAACTTGGTATTGGAATTACGTCAACAAATAAAAATGATGTCGAAAAATGTTTGAAGAGTACGCCGGAAGAAAAGGTAGCTCAGTACGTGGGTCAGAGACTTTTCAGACTCATGTCTTTTGATATCAAGGAACCCGTTCCTTTACCATACTTTAAAGGTAAAGTTGATAGTTTTCTAAGTGGTACTGAAATTGCTGATGAAGAACTTGAAAATATGGACCAGTCTTGCACTCATAATGTCACTGTATCAGTCGACCAAGTAGTTTCCTCCATACATCATAGTTTGATTGGCAAGAAACCGGAATTATTCATTTACAGTCCCATCCCATTGAAATGGAAGATAAATAACAAGGCCCTAGATTTTGTAGCGTGCAAAGGAGTACAATTACTAACCGGTGTGGAAGTTCTATTAAAATGTCTCTCAGACGTCTCAGTCATTCACGCTGTTCTTATTGTTGGAGTTGTCGCTGCCCTCTTCCTCGTCCTCCTTCCAACGTTACTTGTTGACCAAGCTCAAGATTTGATCGTTACAGCTACAAACTCCTGGATATCATGCGCCAGCTATATTGTTCTATCATTTTCTTCGGCTAAATTACTATACCGTCACCAAGCTGATAACAACGCCGCCAAATGGATTGACATAGTCAAGAAATTTAATGTCAAACTTAATATTCGTCCATCAAACCACTTCCAAATCGAACTACGACTATTTCTACTTCAAATTATCAGCGCCTTGTTTTTCTTCAGCTACACGGAAGACCCCTATGATTGGATTGTTTCCAGGCATCTGTTATTTCTGTCTTTGATATTCTTCGTCGCGACCAAACCAGACTCGCTATCGAAAATGTTATACGCCATACATTTTGTAATGGCGTTTACGAAATTTCACATCTTGCCTTACTCTTACCCAGATTGGAAAGAGCTTATAATCTTTAGTATTCGAGTTTCGCAGACATCGATGCTAAATGTATCACCAATCGCAGTTTTGTTGATACTATTTGTATCTCTACATTTATTCGTCCTCATTAAGAGCCACAGAAAACATTACATATTAAATTTATCTGGAATTTTATGGATGAACATTTTTCTGGGATCATTGTCTTCCATAACCTTAAGTGGAATGACATCCGACTGTATGCTCCTATCTTTGGTATACATGGGTTCCAGTAAGATATCTCATATCACAACGTATGGCGTCGGACTAATAGCGGAAAGCGCCATTGGATTAACAACGATGGGATCGGCATTTGGAATTGGCGCCTTCATTTTCATCATCTTATCAACCAAAGTATCGAAATTCCTTCAAACCAAGATGGAAAGCCACAAGATTATCGCTCTTTGTCTACTTATTCTTTGTCTCAGCGTGCTCTATTTGACCGCCAACAATAAACATCTAACGCAAAGAAATTTAAATAAACCCAGGAGGGAAATACTGTGGCCGGATTACGCTTTACAATGTCACCAACGAGCTTGGTCCGAATCGAATATGGCAAAAGTACAAATGGAATGCGATAAATATCAAGGGTACAAGATGACGGTTATCGGTAGCGTTGGATTAATTAAAAGGATTAAAAAGGAAAATCCGATAGAATCCATGATTATCCGATTCAGCAAAACGATACAAAGTTGGCTTCAATTCGTCTTCCAGGAAGATTTAATTTCTATCGCAGTCAACAAATTATCTCATTGTTGCTTAAGGAATTTCGCCTCTAATCAATACGAAATGAGAGTGCAATTAAAAGGAACGTTTAGAATGGAAGCCGAATTGTCATTCAGGGTAAACGATGTCTGTGAGAAATTCGTCACGTCGTTACGCGAAAATGACGATGTAAAAGTAACTGGAACATTGCTGGAGGAAGGGTTAGGTACTGATCGACCCGTATTGAGTTTATTACAAGGAAAATGTTTATCCTGCGTTGAAAAGCTAATTTGCAGCGCTGCTAAATTGCCAAATGATATAATTAATCCTATTTCTGCCAAGAATACAACGGCTATTAACGTATCCAGCTTCTTCTTGGAACCTTTTGCCTTTATTTCCGGTGTTTAAAAAATAAATAATAAGCTTATATTAAACAAAGAAATAAATATTTTCATTTAAAGTTGTGTTAATGTTACCAAATTAATTTATTTAATACGTTTTAAATTAATTAATCGGTTTAACCTTTGTTATTAATTTGAGTATTTTAATTTTAAGTAACCGGTATTGTTGTAAAGAAGGCCAAATTAATTTAATGTTGTTTTTAATCTCATTGGAAAGAAAACAAATTTACAGAATAAAAACTTAAAGAAAAATGTTTCGGTAATCTCGTCTCGTTTATTATTAATTATAATTATAAAAAAGGACTTCAACATTAAAAAAACTAAACAAAAACACAAAAATGAACCCGTTTTTGTTGCAATTTTAAAAATTAGCTACGACAGCAACGCAACCTTTACAAAAACATGTTTGTTTGTTTTTTATCACAACTTGAATCAAGACAATTTAAAATATTGTTTATTGTCTTTGAGCTTGTTTTTCTTCTTTTCTTCTTAAAATTAGTCAAATTTGAAAAAAGTTGTTCAGTTTTGAAAAAATGAGCTTGCTATTTTTGTTTTTCTTTTAGGTAAATGACCAGACACTCGTTATTTTGTTTTTTATTGTTACAACCACACGATTATCACGTTGAATTTATTTATTTTGAAGTAGCCTAATTGAGGACACCTAGATTTAGTGTAAAGCATGTGTGTTGAGTGTTTGTCAACAAACAAACAAAGAATTTTCGCCTTTCAAGAGCTTTCATTCTTTTATTTTTCTTTACGTCCCCGACGTTTCATAGCTGAAGTACATTGTGGGCAAAACCATTTGCCTTTAGGGGGTTGGGTAATCCCCACGCATGCGTAATGGAACCATTCAAAGGGGCACTGTAATAAAAAATTGATTAGGTAAAGGCGCCATTAAATGTTTGAAGGTAATTACGTCTTCATTGTCGCAAGCCACCATATCTCCGTAAGAAACTTGATTACAGATACAGTATCTAGGTTCGTTAGGATCTTCGAATAGTATTTCCGATACGCTGTCGTCAACCACGGAAGAATCTTCCGAATCGTCTAAAGTGGGCGGAGCTATAATTTGTTGTTGAGTGGCTCTAGATTGTTTCTTTGTTCTGTTGGTTTTAGTCGTTGTTGCGGTGGCTGCTACGGGTTCGGGAGTTGTTGCGCTACTAGTTCCCGCGTTTACGCTCGTTAGGGAACCTATTTCACGACTACCGAGTGTGAATTCGCGACCGAGTCCCGAGTTAATGGCTTCGTAAGAGGCTTTCAAGCTAGCCGTTCTACGACCTTGTTGCATCTGTAATTTAAACTTTCGTTAATTTCCCCCATTTACCTCGGGCCGTTTTAAAGATGTTTTAAGATAGTAAAATAATATTTTCATTACCACCTGCTGCGTGGCCGCAATCGCTTGGGAGGCTGCGGCGGCGATAGCGTTACTACCAACTGCTAAATTATAACCAAAGGAGCTTTGGCCGAGTAAAGCCGTTTTTTCGGGGACACTGCCTAAATTACTTTGTACCGGTGTTACTGTATTTCTATCTAAGCTGCCCGCGCTTCTAACTATAGCGGCCGGAGATTCTCTTACAACTTCTGCGGCGATTATCGTGTTTAGAACCTTCTCCGTAGGCACGCGTTTTTCTGAACCAGCGAGACCCTGAGTTGGCATTTTTCTCTCTACAAATTCATTCCTTTTCATTAGCAAACTGACCAATGACGAATTGGAATTTTTTTCTTTTTTTCGTTTACTTTCTCCTTTGACACTATTGATTGAAGGAGGGGGGTTATCTAATTCCAAGGACCCTGCCAAAGAACACAACCATAATTTGAGAAATATTATTTTTTCCCCCACCCCAAGTTATATGCTTTGGAGTTTGATTTACGTCTTTCTAATATTTCAGTTATGCCGGCATTATCCGCTTCTAATTCCATCTTAAATTTTTGTAGTTCTTGGTCTAATCTTCTTAGATATCTATCAACCTTTATATTAAATTCAAACATAATTTAGCTTTCAAATTCCTCCCAGGTCTCTCTCGTGGCTCCTTTGAAAATTTACCAAATCATATATTTGATTAGCTATTTGGACCTTCTCGTCAGCGTCTTCTAAAGCTTTATAGTAGTCCTGAAACATTATTTAAAGTTTAACAAATTCAATAACATTCTTCAGGCACTCTTTGGGCACTTTAATTGGCCTTATTCCTGATCAACGCCACCGAGGCGTAGCGGCGACTTTTGGAACTATAATAATACGGTAGCCAATTAGCCTTATTCCTGATCAGCGCCACCTACCCATAGCGGCGACTTTGAGAACTACTGTAAGCGGCAAGCCAATCAGATGTCGCTAAAATCTGGTGACGTCACTGACTGGCACTCTCGGGTCTTACCAAAAATGACGTCACCAGATTTTAGCGACATCTGATTGGCTTGCCGCTTACAGTAGTTCTCAAAGTCACCGCTATGGGTAGATGGCGCTGATCAGGAATAAGGCTAATTACAGGTGGCGCTGGAGTCGATGTACTCTGATGGAGATCTGTTATTTTTTGTTTTGATTATTACACTTCAACTTCAAAAAACATGTTTTAACTAATTATTATTAACCTAATAATCTCCAAATAGACCAAAATCGAATGAAAACTTACTCCGAAAGTCTTATTTCATAATATTAGACAGAATAAGAAAGGTAAAATCAACTTTTAATACTCTTGAAACCATATCGCTTGTTAAGCCTTGGCTATTCAGATCAACAAAACATAGAAAATAACAGATCCATCGACTCCACCGCCACCTGTAATTGGCTACCGTATTATTATAGTTCCAAAAGTCGCCGCTACGCCTCGGTGGCGTTGATCAGGAATTAGGCCAATTGACTTCGTACTTGTCTAAGTTTCTCAAATTCTTTGGGGTCTGGCTTTTGTTTTTTGGCATTTGCAAAAAACTGCTTCACTCTTTCGTCCAGGCTATCCATGGCATCTGTTTTTAAAATTTGATTTGTATTTTTTAAGCTGTAAAAAAGGCCTGAAAAAATTAAATTAAAAACTAACTTTGAACTTGTAAATCCATTTCCCTCATTTCTGTAAATCTGTCTCTTAATTCCTGAGGTAAATGTTCTATCACTAAAAGAAAATACATACACAAAACATTTTATACAATGTTAAATGTTTAAAAAAACATAATTTTATTCAATTTTAAAACCAACTTTCGAGATAATCTTCCAGGTACAACATTTTTGGTTGTTTTATTAGCCTGTTTGCGTAAAAACCAAAAAACAACACAACATTACACTTTCATAAAACAACGTGGCTTAAGAGAATTTGAAACTTCGCGCCAATTTTTTAACATTATATTGATTGGCTGATATTATAATTATCCTTGTAAAATTTAACACGTGACCCTTTATCCGGGCACTTTCATCTCAGCCAATCAGGGTGCGGCTTCCCCAACAAGGATTTGGCACTGGGCGCCATGACACTCGGGTTTTCGAGTTGTAACTTATTTTTCACTTACGTTTCTCCACTTACGAAAGGACCTTCTTGGAACGATTCCGATAAATAAACACACTTTAGATTCGAGCGAGCGAATTTTTACGATGAAATTAACACGCTTAAAGTCCGTTATTTAAATGGGCATTCTTGGCCTCGGTAAAAATAAGGCAGAAATTGTTACTCGTTAAAATGGAGGTAAAGTGGCAAATGCGCTGACGTAAATTCTGTCGGCGTCAAACATTCTTTCTGCTAGGAGCGCTGGCGTCGAAAGTTCGTCTGCTCGAACGAGTAAAATGGCCACGTTAGGCATGAGTGAATTTTGCCGGCGTATTTTAAACGGTTTTACTCTTCGTTTGCATTTTAAAACATGTAAATCTATAAAATCCTCATCAAAATTTTATCATGGGCTTGCATTTTATGGAAACACAGTCGTAAATAAAAACTATAACCGAATTAGTACAATCAGAAACTCCGAAAGCCAAGGCTTACGATTTAGCAGCAGCCAAGCCACGCAGGTAAGCTTCGTCACCCTGAAACAAGAATCGAAACAAGTTCACTTCTTCATTTAAAAATAATAAAGAAGATACAATATTATTATTATTATTGAATAAACACTCTACAGATTCCACTTAAAAGAACGGTACTTTATGACTTCCATGTTAAAGAAAAGGGTAAAATGGTACCTTTCGCTGGATATGAAATGCCAGTTACCTATGGTGCTGTAGGTATTGGGGCATCACACATTCATACCAGGGAAAACCTGAGCATTTTTGACGTTTCACACATGCTTCAAATGAAAGTGTTAGGCAAAGGAAGCGTTAATTTTTTTGAAAGCTTAGTAGTAGCTGATGTTAAGGGATTACAAAAGAATCAGGGAACCTTGACATTATACACAAATGAAAATGGTGGCATAATTGATGACCTTATAGTCACAAAAGTAGATGATGACTTCCTATATGTTGTCTCCAATGCGGCTTGCGCTGAAAAAGATTTAAACCACGTCAAGGTCAGACAAACCGTCATAAATGGTTGTCATGAGTTAAACCATTTTTTCATAGAAAGCATTAAATACTTATCAAAAAAATGGTGGAGAAGAGGTGGTAATAGAAGTTATAAATGACCATGCATTAATAGCGGTGCAAGGTACACACTGTAATATAAAGTCTATAAAGACCTCTTATTTACAATACCATCTTTAAGGGCCAAAAATTACTGAAACACTTCAACCTTTGGTTGACTTTGATTTGTCTAAATTGTATTTCATGAATACCATTGTTGGTTCTTTGTGTGGAGTCCAAAAATGTAGAATCACACGATGTGGTTACACTGGGGAAGATGGAGTGGAAGTTTGTAGCGCCCCCTTTATTAAAGAAACAATAGCTTATAATTAGGGGTGTGCTGGTACCAGATACCAATTGGGTACCCGCCCTGATAGGGAAAATGATTTTATAGGGAGCTAACAACTGGCTAGGGGGAAGAGATAGTCTGGCGTCACGCAGCCCCCCCCCCCCTCTGGTTGGCATTTTTGCGTGTAGGATACTGTTTCCTACCGTTAGGGGGGATGAAACTCCAGTAAGAGATAGAAGGGTGTGATGTTTCAGGGTCCCTATTGGGATACCAACTATGGCAAACTACTAGGGTAGTAAAAATACTCCCCCATTATCCCTGTAAAGCTGAAAACGGGTTATTTGCCAGTAGAAAAATAGGAATCGGAGGTGAAAGGGGACCACCCACTGTCCAGTTTAGAAAGACTCCGAAATTTAAAGAATGACAAAAGGCCCGTGAAACACCGTTTCAAGGTCAAATTTAGTTCCCATACCAGTTTCTTTCTGAGACAGACTAGAATCACCATTCACCACGCAGCGCGGCACACCTATATCATCCCATTGTCAGTATTCTGTATTGAAATAAGACTAAGAGTTAAGAAGGAGAAAGGGGAACCAAAAGTTAGAGATAGCATCAAAGGGAAAAAAATTGAGAAATACCATGCATTCAAGAACCTAGCGCTTGAGGATTGAGATATAACAGTAAAAGCAGTGTACTGATAGAAGCATGAAACGAGCAAATAATATAAAAAAAATTAGGTACCCACGCTTTCTAACTTGAAATACCCCACTGTTACCCAACAACCAATTTTCAGCTAAGCCTAATTACCCGAATACCCGACAAAAAAAAATCGGGTACCGGCCCGATACCCGGAAACAATATGTATGATCCCCCCCCCCCAGATACACGAAAACCATGTGTCCCCCCCCCAGATACCCGAAAACAATATTATGATCCCCCCTCACCGATACCCGAAAACAATATGTGCGTTCCCCCTTGGTTACCCGAACACAATATGTATGATTCCCCCCCCTCTCCGATACCCGAAAAAAAAATCTGTATGATTCAAGCACGACCCCCCCCCTTCCCGATACCCTAAAACGATATTTATGATTACCCGAAAACCCGTTTCGAAATTGAAAACATAACTACCCGCACATCCCTACTTATAATTGAAACCAGCTAAAGAATCTAAAGATACTCGTATTAATAGCTTTCAATCCCTGCTAATGAAACCCAACACATTGTTGAAACATTGCTCAAAAACGATGTAGTAAAATTAGCGGGTCTCGGTGCCAGGGATACATTGAGACTAGAGGCTGGACTTTGTCTGTATGGCAATGATATCAGTGATGAGACTACCCCAATTGAAGCGGGGTTAGCCTGGACAATTGGTATTCATTTTAAATTTAATTCGTGGTTGGTTAAGCTCAAGAAGTGTTTGTTCATGAAGGAAAGAGAAGAAAGGTTGAAGGAGGGTTTCCTGGGTCCGAAATTATATTAGGACAGCTTAAAAATAAGCCTGCGAAAAGGCGAGTAGGTTTTGTTTCAACTGGTGCGCCTGCCAGGGGTAAGATTCTTGTACAAGCTATTCAAGTTAAGTTTCAGAACTTACCTGTGATTTCAGCTCATACACCTATTCTCAATTCTGTTGGCGAACAAATTGGGGAAGTGACAAGTGGCGGTCCGTCACCGTCACTTAAAAAGAACGTGGCTATGGGATACGTTGATACTAAATACGCTAAAAATGGTACAAAAGTTCAATTTGATATACGGAAAAAAATGGTGGATGCCGAAGTTTCCAAGATGCCTTTCGTTCCTGCCAAATACTATATGGGGAAATAAGGGTTTTCTCAGAGTCACTAGTCAATATTTGCACCAGTACTTACAAAGACTTTAAAAGTGCCACAAACATATTTTTTTATAAGAAACTTTAATTACTAACTAACAAAGTTTAATACTTTAAAGGATAACCACTGAAATTTTATGGTATAATGGCTATACAATTGTTATTTGTTAAATAAATATTAAAACTTAAAGAAATAATATAAAACAAATGCATTTTTTCTTTTTTTGTTAATTAAAAAATAGTTTAATTGCAAGTGTTGAAACGTATCAGGTCAATAAATTAGCTCAGAAACCAACCTAACTCAACTAACAAAATAACTTGTTAAAAATTGAAGAAAGAAATGAAAAATTGTAGGGATCAAATCATCAAACACATTTGAATTACATTTTCTGATTTCGAGAAGACAAAAACGCTTCCAAAAACCTACTTCTCGCCTCCCTACAAAGAAATCTAACTTTCAACGATGAATTTCCTTCAAAATCTATCAATAACCAATAACCACACGTGTATAACTCGTGCAGAAAACAAGAGTTCTCCGTAACAGTCGCGCCACTGTTATCCGTTTTATTACTCGGACAACATGAGTGGCTAGCTCCAACATCCTTCATATGAATACCCTTTACGTAACTATCCACATCGAGCTTTAATAACATCTTAAAAGGACCCGCTGTACCTTTCAAAGACAGTATAAGAGATTCTTCCATGATTAAAACCAAATTTTGCGTCACAACGAGAAACGTTAAGGCATTCTGTCTCTTTTGCCAATGTTTCGAGGGTCCGGAGGGATCATCTTCAATTACTTCCACTTTGCATATTACTTCGCAAGCCAATATTTTTAATCTGGGACCAAAATGTCCCGCCAAGACGCTACCAGTTTGTTTATCGTAATGTATCGCCGCGTGTTGAAAATGATCGTAAATGTCCTCTAACGCGTATTTACTTTCAATTTGAAAACCATAATGGCTTCTCAGTTTGCTTATAAGTCCTTGCATATGTCCTTCCTTCGTATAAATGACGATTTTTTGAGTTTCCTCCAATCCGGAGCAATGAATTTCCAGATAGTTATTGTTGTAACCGGTCACGGCGTATTTGACATTGTTGGCTTGTAATCTTGTGTCCAATTTAAGAACAATTTCGGGTTGATTTTGAAGAAAATCCTGCGTTTTTTGGCAATTAAAGTTACGTATTTCGAGGATGTAAATGTTATTAGAAGTTAGCAGAAAACAAGCCGGGAATCTCTTCAGTTGGTAGTCGTTGCCCGTTACTATTAAAACCCACGTTGACCATACAGGTGTTTCGCAAACAATACGGTTCTCCTCATCTTTTTCAATTTCCTGTAAGACTTGAGAACGAAATTTGAAGATGGACAGAGTTATAGAATTGAGCCAATCCGGTAGAAGAATGTTTCCGTTTGTACTTCGTCCTGAATAATAGCAGCACGTTTGACCTATTCTTTCACAAGGAATTTCCCGTTCAGTTCTAGGATTTTCCGTAACACTCGATGATACTTCGCTCTTAGATTGTGCGAGGCCGCCACCGATTTCAGTCGCCACTTTCTTCGTCGTTGACTTGTTAGAATTTGAAATATCCAAACCAGGCTTCAAAAATGAGTAACCAACCAAAAGTTGTACCGGAAGTATTTGCGGAGAGACCTATAGATATAAGATACGCGACAATACCTTTCTACTTTCTTTTTGAAGTTGATTGAGTAATCTGAGCCAATCATTGCCGCCTAATCTCCTTAACGCTGCCACTTGCTGTCGAAATTCTTCAGTGTGGGGGTCGAACTGGATGCTGGAGCACTCTGGGAAATCTGGTTGCTCGTTTCGACTCTCTCTCGGGTAGACGACCTCTGTTTTTAACCAACCATAAGATTTTAAGCGAAAAGGAGACTATAAACTCCTTAAATTGCCTTTTTGGGTTAGGGGGGCTATAACAAACCTTCTTAATATCAATCGGGAAAGCGTAAAGTAAATAAAATTAAGAATTGAATAGATAATTCAACGATAATTGGATGGAAAAATTGGAATGGGATGTAATGTAAGTAAATATAATATTAACGTTTTGGGAAGAAATACATACGTTGTATCTACCTGTATTAGTCGTGGTGTCAATCTGAGGATTCAAAAATTTTATTTATTTAATTAATTACAGAGTGAAAAAATGGAGGGCCATATAATTATATTAAGTTTTATGTACCCTAGGGTTTGAACTGTCATAAAACGAAGAATGTCTCAAAATTCGACCTTCTCTCGCAGCTTGAAGGGCTTGTAAAACTGATACAGTGTCAAGCTCTTTTTGAGTAACTTTTTGTTTATCCAGAAGAATCTTTATAACAACAAGGAATAATTAAAGTTTATTTACTAAACACTAAACTACAGAAATAAATTAAACAATTAAGTTATAAATAATTAAATATCAAATATCACAATTTGGTTTAGATTGAATACGCACTTCAGCTGCTCTAGGAACAAATGCCAATAAAACGTTGGGCCGGTAATCCAGAACACTCGTAACTGGATTGGATGAGAGATTCAAATCCTCTAAACAAGGCAAACTCCCCAAATTCTCAACTTCCTTAATTTCAGAGACTTGATTTTGACTTAAATCCAATTTAATCAGAGAATATAATCGCGATAAACCTAATAATTAATTAAAAATAAGATCATTAAATGATTATTCATTTTTTAAGATCATTATTTTAACTAACATAACATTATTCCTTAAAAGAATGGCCTTTTACTAAATATAAAAGGAAAAATATAAAAAAAAAACAATAAGCAATCTCTTATTACAAAATAATCAGCATTTAAAGGGAGGGTGAAGTAGAAAATCAAGTGATTTTTTATCGATTCTTCTACTAATTACAAGACCAGTCTGCATAGTCAAACATTCAGGAAATACCAATTCCGAATGATTTTAAAATTCAATTTAGGTTCAGATTTTAAGGATAATTTTAAACAAGCCCCTCCGACCAATCGCGTAACGTCCTGCCTTTTTATTAACAAAATTCTCGTGGCACGTTCCGTGTCTCGCGCCACGATTGCCACGTCGCGCGCAAATTTTATCAAATCTCGTGTTAAATTTCATTCGACACGGAACTTGCCACGAGAATTTTGTTAACAAAAAGGTAGGGCGTTACGCGATTGGTCGGAGGTCCTTCTTCAAAATTATCCTCAAAATCTGAACCTAATTTGAATTTTAAAATCGTTCGGAACTGGTATTTCTTGAATGTTAGACTATGCAGACTGGTCTTATAATTAGTAGAAGAATCGATAAAAAATCACTTGATTTTTTACTTCACCCTCCCTTTAATTTGTCTTAAAAACGAGGACTACTGCGCCGCCATTGCTTTAATGACGTGACGTGACGTCTGATAGCCACCCCTAAAGGGATTGGTTGAATTCTCACAGGCTGAGAGAGCTTCAATTTAGCAATGGCGGTTGACGCAGTAGTCCTCGTTTATCAGACTAATTAAATGCTAATTATTTTGTAATAAGAGATGATTTATTTAAATTTTAATATTTTTCCTTTTATATTTAGAAAATGGCCGTTCTTTTAAGGCATAATATTATTCCTTTAAACTTGCCTCTAAGACTAGAAATGTAGTTTCCAGCTAGAAGTAAGGTTTTCACGTTACCCAACCTAGTATGAAGGGCGTCCAAATGACAAATATGATTGTTTGAAAGATTTAAACGCGATAAATGCGGGAGGGATTCCAAATTTTCGACACTAGATATTAAATTAAAGCTCAAATCTAGAGATTCTAAGGATGGCAAAAGTTTCTGAAATTGTTTTAAAAATAATTTGTAAACCTAGCTGTATCTATTTCTATAGGAGTTGAGTTTAATTACAAAGTTTTAATTACAATGCAAGGGTCAATAGAGGTTATTTTGTTGTGGCTAAAATCAACTTGAACAACAGTACGCCACCATGGCCAATAACTTTGACTGTCCATTGGGGACCAGTGAGTGACGTCACCTAATAAGGCAGAAGCTAAATCTTCTAAGGAATTTCGGACTATTATTGAAGTCACTGTGTTTCTTAATGAAGATAAATCTTTCAGGTTTCCTTTTAAACAACTATCATACACCTTTGGTGGGAAGAAATTTAATTTGAAAACTTAACTATGATTATTGCTAATTATTAATTAGCTTACGGTTAATTTTAATAAGGATTTGAAAGGAGTAAGGTCATAGGGAAGACTATTTGGAATTATGTTGCTAGTTCCATACGCTTCGTTACTTCCTTTGATCGTTAAATTTTTCAACTCTGATATAAAGGCTAGTGCGTGCCCAATATCTTTTTTCTTGTCTCCTGACGCGCATGTTGGTTCTGGTAGTTTTAACCTTTCTGATAAGGCGTGTAATTGTAACGGAGACATTGAAAATTCACTGCCATTCGCTAAAATTTCATCTCCTTGGAAATATAACATCTCTGATAATTTATCTACAATGCATCTAACTTCCTAAAATTACAAATTTAAATTTGTTTATTTGACCATTGGTCAGCATTTTTAAAAAAAAAAAAAAATCGTGGTCTCACGTACGTAGTTTTGGAATTCCAAAAATGTAGATAAAGGATCAGGTAGAATTGATAAACGTTGGACAAGGGTTTGTAAGTAAAATTCTAATTCAGCTTGGCGTTTTACTATAAATTGATCGTTTTGATTCCCAAATATCTTTTTCTTTGGGAAAACTGATTTGTCTACTCCAAAATTGGCCACCATCTAAATGGTGATTAATTTTTATTTACGCGTAATTAATTAATTATATACATCATTTCTCATATAAACAACCTTTTCATGGAGGTCTCTAAACTCGCTATAACGATGTTGACATGTCCAAGTAAATGGGGAAACAAGAACTTTAATCTCATAGACCTTATATCAATTTATCGTAATTAAAGTTAAATACTTCCTGTTTATTAAGTTTTGATTGATTGCCGCCGATTTACTTACAGTATAGCCATCTCTCTGTATCGCGGATGTTATTTTGAAAGATTCTTGAGCACTTACGGTAGAAGTTACTGGCAAGAATAATGCCATTTGTTTACAGATGGTCTTATTAATTTGGGAATGTTTATTTTATAATACACTTTCCAATTAAACTTAATAAATAGGCGTTAAAATTCATTCGATCTCTTTGTTATGGGGCGGGAAGCCGAGGCGCAAAGTGACATCACTTCCGGCTTCTAATATCGCAGTTGTTTACATTTTTTTATGAGTGTTCATTTCATTTCAAGGTCACGTAATAGGCCAAATTGCAAGGTGCGTCTCTCTCCGTTGTGGTTGATGAGGTAGGGCTTTAAAAACAAAGCCCTACTTACTCTGTGAAAGTTGGCAATGCTATGTTCTTACAAGGCACCAGTGAAATTATTGCAAAAAGATACCGATAACGTTGGTAATACCGTTGCCTACGTTAATCAAGGCCTGTGCGCGGTAGCTTCGAAGGGGGGGGGACTTTTAAGAAACGTGACTTCTTATTTCCTCCCTATTTAGGGCGAGATTTCATTGATAGCTGGACCGAAACGCGCGCGAAAATGAGTATTTAAATTTCTAAGCGCGAGAAAATGAACATTTCAAATTCCAAGCGCGAGAAAATGAACATTTCAAATTATTTAGGTCCAGCTATTACGCCTCAGGTCCAGCTAATAGCGCCTCAGGTGAGAGAATTTGGCAACTTAAATTGCCAAAATAAAAATAAAAATCGACGCCGCGCACAGGCCTTGATTAACGTAGGCAACGATTTGTCAGTCTGCCCCTTTTGGTGGTTTTCCCAACCAGTCAGTTTCTGAAACGCCGGTAGGTTGGATTGTAATAGTGCGGTTTCCCATGGTTTTGGATTAAAATTTTGATAAAAACTATATAATTTACGATTTAAATTTGAGGAAGTTATTCGTGAATGTTATTTTTACGTTTATGCGTGGTGTCGGTGTCTGAAATTGGATAAATTGTCGAATTATTGTGTGAAAAAAACGTCAGTGCAAAGCCAAGGCTTACTCTCCTGTCACAGAGTTGAGAGTTTTTGAAATTCTTAAGCCTATGTTAATCATAACAGACCGCTTGCCCTCCCACGTGTTATCTGCCCGTGTATAAACAAACTTTTTAACATGGATCATGACAAGGTATTATTTACGTGTTCTCTTTGAGGATTAAACGAAAAATTTGATTACGGTGTCTGAAATTGGATAAATCGTCAAATTATTGTGTGAAAAAAAATATCAGTGCAAAGCCAAGGCTTACTCTCCTTTCACAGAGTTAAGAGTTTTTGAAATTCTTAAGCCTTTGTTAATCATTCATAACAGACCGCTTGCCCTCCCACCACGTGTTATCTGCCCGTGTATAAACAAACTTTTCATCATGGAGCATGACAAGGGATTATTTACATGTTCTCTTTGTGGATTAAACGAAAAATTTGATTACTTTGGAACAAGACCACCTTATTTGAGATCAGTTCAGTAAGTTTACCATTTTTTTTTGATATTTCAATATTTGGGAAGGGTATTTGTTTTGATACTGAATTATTTATGATATGAATAGATTTAAAGAAAAGTTGTATTTGATGAAAGATCCCTTTCAACCTTATGGTCAAGGCCTATTTATAGTGTTAGGAAGTCATTGTTCATTGTGTGACAAAGTTGTATGCCAATCTCAGGTTTGTTACTTTTAAAATGATTATTAATGTAACAAATTGTGATCTATCAATGAATTTTATAAATTAATAGGACTGTAGCATATACTACTCTAAAAGATTTTGCATGGGCTGTGCTCAATTAAATGCTAAGGAATTTCCACTTCAAATTTTAAAGGTACATTAGAGAGATTTTATAGAGTAGTGGCACTACATGTTAATTTCTCATAGAACATAACATATCCAAAGGTAGGGAGGTGCCATTACTCTATATAGGCCTACCCAATAAAATAACTCTCTAACTAAATATTTGTTTATTTGTGTAGGAAATTAAACCTTTAAAAGCTGAATCTTCTTAATCTTAAGTTTCTCTTGAAACAAGTAGGCATAGTTCCAGTTCCAAATTTTTTATTATAAATTTATGAATGTTAATGAAATCAATAATAAATAAATAAATCAATCAGTTTTTAATGAAAATTTATTTTGTTTAATTTAAAGAGAAAAAGGGGGGGGGGATAGTTTAGGTACTTTCCGAGTTAACAACTTTTAACTTGGTCGAGTAACAGTTATAGAAATGATATATAAACCAATATCAAATTGAGTTTGACCAACACAAATTGTCAAATAGAACAAAAAAAAAAATTAAATCAAAAGTTCAAAACTCTTTTTAAGTTTCTTCGGAAGCCAATTTAATTTTGAAGACTTCAATAATCAAAATGATAAAAATAAGAATAATAATAAGGAAAACAATTTAAGATTGGAATTTAATTTACATGACAATAAAATGGAGACATATCACAAGCCTGCTAACTTATTTAGGCAATCATATAAAAATTTAAAACGTAGAAAATGGTTAGTACGTCTACTACTAATAGAGAACTCAACAGATTTGAGGTTTTTACTTATTATTACTAATTTAGTAATTTGAAATCTTAAATGGTAGGAAAATGAGGGTGGTGAACGTAAATAATTGAGGGAAAACAAATGAATCTTTGTACAGTTGTTAAGTGACAAGATATGTAGGTAAGTTCAATTGATTATAAGAAAAATCAAAATTTACTTAAAAAATAAAAAAAAAGGTAGAAACTGAAAAATAAACAGGAACATTAACATTTTCTTATAACAATATTTCCCCTCACACGTGACTCCCTCCCTCTTCATTTAGTTCCTTTTGATACAATTATAGTTGTGAGTGCGAGAAAGATAAATTTCTTACTATTTTTAAATATATAAATATTCAAGACCGCTGTGTAGAATTTTCTTTTTTTTTTTTTTGTTTTTTAAATATAGACACAATTAATCCTCACTAAATGCAATTATTAATTAATTATAATTACAGTAAATGGCAGGTCAAAATTTGTTTATAGAAGGATTTCGTCGCTGGTTGTTTTTTTTTTTATTTTAACTTTTGCACTATTCTTTTTTTTTAAATCACTTTTTAATTTTTATTTAATTAAAGTTTTGAGGTTTATAATTTTTAGGGCCTTTTAATAATTGAGTTGAGGTGTTTTATTGTTTTATTTTGGAAGATTTTTAGGTAACAGTTTCCAATTTCTTCCACCCCTTTTCTTTTACGAGTTCATTTACAAAGCCACCACTCACAAAAAACGTTAAAAGTACGTTTTCACTTTTCACAATACAATCAAAAACTTTTTTGTATTAGCCTTAATTAATTTGGTTTTCTTTTTTTTAATGATACATGTATGTATAGTCTTGGTTAAAAACTGAGTGAAACTCCGTTTGTTTCCATCCTCGTAACCCGTATTTGAGTCTCTGTTGTTGTTTGTTTGTTTTTATTTACAAAAGAGAGAGAGATGAAGACATTAAGAAGTGGTTTTCCTTATTATGTTGTTGATAAGTTTCACTATGATAAATTTATTCTCATCTCCTTTCGGTAATTGAAGCGTCACCATTACGCGAATCCGCGTGTCGCGAGTCCCCGTGGCTAGCTGTATCTGATTGGCTACCACTATCAGTCCCACTTCCGCTACTACTACTACTACTACTATTTTGGCCATTAGTCGATGTTTCTGATAGTGTCCTCCTTTTTGGTTGAAATTCTGTTATAATTACCGTAACATTGTTCACTGTTACCGCTTTTTGTTGGGCACTGCTTCTATCAATGTTCTTAAGTCTGGGCCTGTAATTGAAAACGTAAATATAGTCTTATAAAAGGGGGGGGGGGGGAAATCAAATAATTTTTACCTTAATTTTTTGGCTGGTTTCCCATCGGAAGATGTTGTTCCCTTTTTTTCCCCTTTTTCCAATTTGGATGACACTTTTGGTTTTGGTTGTGGCTGTGTATATTGTTGAGCTACCTGCTGGGCTACCAGCTGAGGATTTATTCTAGGTTTCCTAACAGATAAATAATAAACAACCTTTAATTATAATAACAGGGTTTATACAACTTTTGGAAAACAAATTTCCCCATAATTTCCAGGTTTTTCCCATATACTTCCCTGAATTTCCCAGGTTTTTCTGGGTATCCTATGGAGCAAATGTTAACAGAGGAGGGGCAAATAGGACTATAACATACTCAAAGGACATCCCCGTATCTCTAATATAACCAGAGTTACGAGCCTCCAAAGTATAGTGTAATGTTAATCCTACGGAGGGAATGTTTATGAACATTTTACTTAATTACTCGGCCCCTGTTTGATGGAAATTTCCCTGATTTCCCTGAATTTTACTAAAAATTATAAATTTCCCTGAATTTTACTAAAAATTATAAATTTCCCTGAATTTTACTAAAAATTATAAATTTCCCTGAATTTTCCCTGAGGTTTTTGTCAACTATTTATTTCCCTGATTATTCTAGGTTTTCCAGGTTTGTATGAACCTTGAATAACCCCTTTCTCTATTTCACTAAAAGGGTTACAAAAAATTCCTCCCCCTCTAAGCTAAAACTTCAGCTCTGTGAGTCAAGTACTGAATCAGATTCAAACTGAACTACTAGCCTTTCACAATACAATCCCTTGACTCACCAACAGCCTGGTAACACCCCTTTTAGTGGAAACAGTAAATTATTTACCTGGTGGAAGTTCCTTTCCTAACATCACACATTAAGCACTTGAAAGCTTCCGCAGAGTTGCGGTAGGTGCAAACACTACAATCCCAGTAATTTTCTTCAATGGCTTTATTATGTCGTTTATTTCTTCTGTAAGAAGGACTTATTAAAAAAAGAAAATACAGATTAAGTCTCTCCTAGGCTCTAAAAATGATCATAGAGTTTAAAAAGGCTATTTTCAATTCAATTCAATATAGAATGATTTTATCAAATATATATGATGAATTTATGGTAAGAAACAGTTAATATATTGAAAATACGCAAATTTCTATAGAAACACTCAGTCCTTTGTCTGGAATAGGGTAAAAGATGGAGGTAATAGGTAAACTAAATCCCACTGTTTCCTGAAATTCTTGTTTAGAAGATCTGTTAGTTGCAAGGGTTGCCAATTGACTGATTTATGATATTGAGATCCTTATATTTGAATTGCATAATCTCAACCTTAATTTCACTTGGGAAAAAGTAGAATTGTTCCAACCCTTAATTTTTAATTAATAACAATGTGCTCATTGTCATAATTATGACAATACTTCCTCAATGACCCTTGAGGGCAGACTCTATGCCAGTGGCAAAATTTTCCATTTGAAAGATAGTTAAGAATCAGATACATGGTGTATGTACTGATAAGAGTAGATAATGTTATTTCAGAGTACCAGAAAAGAATTTAGAGTGGCCTCTCTCTCTCTCTCTCTTTTTATATACCCTATATTATATATACATATACAACCACTGAGAATATAGTCCCTAGTCCCTTGTGTTTTCGAGGGTATAGGGTGAATTAAGGTAAATCGATGCAGGGAACACTAACCTCGGTTATTGCGAGGGGGGGAGGGAAACTAGCCTACAATAAGCCTAAATATTTTAAGAAAACCCTAGATAAAGATCGGTCTCTGACTCTAAGACTCCGATTCAGGAGGATTTTGGACTGGTGTTAAGATGGATCGGATCATGGAATCCATAAAGGATTTTAGGGTTATGGTTTTGATGGTTAATTAACTTAATCCTACCTGTTTGGACTCTTCTTGGAATCCATAGCTCATGAGCGAAGCCTGTGAAAACAATCGTTCGCCTGTTGGTTGAACTTTTTACTAGAAAAACTGTCTTGTGTGTGAAAAATTCCTCGTCTTCCTGTTCTCTTCTACCTTCCACTCTGCGCCTTTTCTCTCTTCACCTCTCGTGAACCCAAAATGGCGAACGCCTATATTTTCGGAACGTCACGTGACCTCCATTATCTTCGCGTCTTTTTAGCGGCATCTATCGACCCGATTTAGAAGTACTTTTTGTAAACAAAAAACAGCTGTTTGTAGAAATCGGACCTTTAAAGCATGGATGGTATAAACTAAGCATGCGGATATTCGTGATGAATTTTTGTCGTATTCGATTGATATCAAATTATTACATCCGGTGTTAGGCCTACTCGGTGTTATTCCTTTTGTAGGTGTAGTTTCAGATATTTTAAATTGCAGTTCACCATGTAGAAATATATCGAAATTGGGGAGTTTGAAAAATTGAAAGGGAAAGTGTATCTACCCTCCTTGCCATTCATTAACCCCGTTCACTGCCCCGTTATGGGATTATGCGCTTATTAGGTAACCGACTTTGATGCGCACCGCCGTCTAAAACGTCGGTTGGCTTCGATGTAGATGAATGTCGTTTATTTATCGCGTTATTAACATCAGACTTAAGTTAAATTAATTAAATTACGCGAGGGTTATGATAGTGCAATGAATGTGAATCACTTTCAACGTCATGGTCAATAACCTACGATATTTCATTGATGATTTTTTGTTGGGAAAAAACCGATTGAGGTGGTAATTTAACGAATTATAGCTTCCGGTTGTGCGAAGGAGTTTTTCCCTTGTACTTAATTTTTTAATCTGATCATCAATCGAGTGTAAGCGGGCAAGTACGTAGGTATTGTAATTGTACGTGGAAGATTGTGTGGAAGATAAGATTTCTTTACGTACTTGACAAGGACAGAGGTCGTTGCAAAAACAGTTTTAATCTCGAAGATTTATCAAAATTATTGTTTTCAATTTGAATCTACGTTAGTGGCAACGTTCGTTCGTACAGATGGCGAAACCTTCATAGAAACCGGTTTCTTTGCGCGTAAAATCGAAGGACTCGACGCGACGCGGCCATCCTCTCCAAGAGCCGCCAAGAAGGTTCAAAACCTTGGTTCGATATAAAAACCCGGGATAGGTGTTCCCCTTTTCCGCATTAGCAATCTCTGCGAGGCATTCGGTGGTAGTAACTCGGACAGCTGCGTCGCGCGCGAATTTTCCTCTCATAGAGAGATTTTGTTGCGCCCTTTTTCTTAATTCCTTTTTTTCGCGAAAAAGAAAAATTATATCGTACGCGCCAAGATTTCTTAGACTTCCATAGCTAAAGAGTATAACCTAAATCTTTAGTTTTGTTTCCTTTAAAAAAATTATACGCGTAAGGAGTTCTTTTTTTCTTGAAAAGCGAAAAGGAAAAAGACGAAGACTTTCTTCCTGTTACAAAAATCGACGGACGGTGATTATTTTATTCTTTCGAACGTCGCGCATTTATGGCTAACAGCTTGAAGAATCATTTCGCCAACAATATGACGTGCGTTTACAGCAGCAACGGAGGTTCTACTACCACCACGGTCAGTAATACCGCATTGCCAAATCAAGAGATCAAAAGGTTATCGCGGGAAAATCTGACCGACCCAACGAAAGCCAATATGGATAATAACTCGACGCCAACGCCAGCGCCAAGGTGCTGCGGAGGTCCTTTCAAATTTTCGTCTCTCAGACCGAAAAGTCAAAAGAAACGTAATTTGCTTAATTTCGAACAAGCACCGAGTTATTTGCAAAACAATCGCTTTATCCGGACTGGTTACCGCGTGTTTCTAAACACGGCAGAGTGTTTGCAGAGTATCTTCTGGTGGTCCAACGAGACCATGAACATTTGGACCCATTTATTCGGATTCGCCTTCTTCGTAGGTTTGATGATTTACGATATCTTCGTCACCATCCCGATGTTTCAACCATCTTTAGGTGAAAAAGTAGTTATGCTCGGTTTGCTCATGGCCTATCAAGCAACCATGCTCTTATCCGTCGGCTTTCACGTCTTCGGTGCCCGTTGCGAGAATACCTATTACGATTGTTTGAAATGGGACGTAGCTGGTATTATCTTGAGTTTCGCGGCCATTTTCATATCGGGTATACACTACGCGTTCGCCTGCTTCCCCGGTTGGAAGGCCTTTTACGAGATCCTTATCGGTACCATGTCCATCGTCGTCTTGGTCACTCACGTCATGTCCAAGGACCGTTCCTTCAAGAGCGACCGTAATCGTATCATAATCTTCCTCGTATGGGCTTTATTCGGGGTTGTACCCACCGGACATTGGACCTACTTGGAAGGCGGTTTCGACCGACCTTTGATCCAAGCCTTGTTACCTCGAGTCTTCGGAATGTATTTGCTCATCGCAGTCGCTTTCGTTTTCTACGCCACCAAAATCCCGGAAAGGTTCTTTCCAGGACGCGTCGACTTCTTGGGCGGAAGTCATCAACTTTGGCACATCTTTATCGTCGTAGCTTTGTTCTATTGGCACGAAACTGGTATCAAGTACGCCATTTTCCGTCAAAACCATCCGTGCCAAGGAGATTCCTTAATGTCGGTGGCGCAAAGGTTACCTTGATTTTTACTATAACTTCAAACTTTGGTTTTTACATTAACGCCTAATCTTTAAAACGAACGATAGTATTTTTGATGAACATTAATACGTCATCCCTTCAAATGTTTTTGCGCTCGCGCTTCTGCAAAGTGTAGGAGGTAAGGAGGTTACCACTCTTGAAATTACTAGTTATAATATGCACGGTAAACAATAGTCTTAACTACACTGTTTACGTGTTTTTTAAGTAATTGCGAACACCACCTGTACTTTAATTGTACGCTGGCGTTCGCTTTGTTAACAAGTATTCGCGAAAGAAACAGAGCAATAACAACTTCAAAACAACGAAAGATTTTTCAAACATTAAAATACCCAACTCATATTTTTGAACAAATGCCACCACCCATCCGTGATAAAAATAAAATTATTTCTTGAAGTGGTTACCTCCTGGTTTTAAAAATTAGTATAGTTAGGTTAGAAAATTAATTCGTTTGTAAATAGTCATTGTTGAATTATTCATCGTTACATAATCATTTTATAGATTTAATATAGGCGCGTTTAAATGAATTAAAATTTCAATTTAATCGTTTTGTTTTCTTCGTGTTAAAACATTGTTAAATTGGAATTTGTTTATTATCCAAAAAGCAAAAAGAAACAAAACAAGAATTCCCCAGCTCCGTAGTTGAAAAAGAACTACTTATAAACGGCGGCAAAACATTATTATTAGTCGACAAGGCCATAAAAATCTTGTTTATCTTCCATGATTCTTAATCCCTGTCGAATTTATATATTATTAAGAGTATGTTCTTAATTTGTCCTTGGCGTTTTAAGAGTGTGATAAGAGATAAATTATAAACACGCCTACCCTTTAACTTCTTATTCGATTTAGTAACTAGTATTATCAATATGTTAATAATATTTTATTACCAATATATTACGACGGTATTTGTTAAAAAAAATTCCGTATTATTATTATTATTTCTATTTAAACCTTTAACCTCAACACAACCTGAACCGTGTTTGAAATGAAAATATTTATCTCTGATTTTTGAAGTGACTTTTCTTTATTAAAATAAAATTTGTCAGTCTATTAATTTTATTATTAAATTGTTTTAACCTTTTTTATTTTTATTATTATATATTCCGGAGAACCGTGGTAATATTTAATTGTTGTAAAGGTATTTCATTGGCCCTTGTCTACCCCCACATAAAAAAATGCTCAATAATAATGCGCCGTGCTCATTTCGAGAATGATATGGCCTGTTCGAAATTGAGTTCACGTTGGAACCCATTTCCAAAATCTATTAAACAGACAGACAGAGAGAGGAAATGTTTGAACGTTTTTTTTTTTTGTTTTTTTTTTTTCATTTTACTTTCTCATTGCATCGATAATTTTTGTTGTGTTTCGCAATTTAATTACTTAAGTTAAATTACTTGAAATACGCTAATTATTCAACGCAAAGATTAATTTGTAACTAAAGGTTAAAACAATCAATAATATATAATAAATGGTGATTAATCTTCCGAGATATTAAATTATAATAAAAATTATTCATATTTTTCACGTTTGTGCTGGCCAAGGTTAGAAAAGAAGTTAAATTGTTATTACATTTTATTCTGACTAATCTTTATTTACTGACTTGAAAACCGTTTTAAATATAGTTTTAATGAAAGTATTAAATTATTTTAATTGGTCAAATAATAATAATGACCAATTTAATTAATAATTTATATATTTTTTATTATTTAATTTTGAATCGGAAGTAAATTACGGTAGCGCAAACGATGTAGGATTTAATAATTTTTAAAAGCCAAAATTTCGGAAGTGAAAATATATCGAAATTCTTATTATTTAAAAATATGTAAATAACTCCTAAACGAATTGTGTAAAAAAAATCTAGCGTTTAGAAAAGATATTTACGGAAAAATTAACGAATGTTAGTAACGCTTTATAACGATGGAACGAAAAGTCGGAAATTGACATGGTCAAATTTTTATTTTTGATTTCTTCCAGTGCGGAAATAGTTTTTTTATTTCCGATTTAATAAAAAATAATTTTTTTACAAATATTAAGTAGTAGATATTGATGATTTCATTGTTTTAATAGTACATTTATCCTTTTCGTTACGCACTCATGGCGAATATTTTATATTTTTTAACTTCCATGCACTTACTTCCTGAGATGTCGTATTGGTATTTCGTGTTCTTTTTAGTTGCTGACTATAAATAGCCGGAAGGATATAAATGAAGGGTTTTTGGTTTGTTGTCTCGCTTCCAATACCTACTTTACACACCATACACTACCTACAAACGCACGTTGCAACAACTAAACCACGCGGTGATATCTGTAGAATACCTCGAGAGTTCGTTTGTTGTCTCGTCTGGTTTGTAAGATTTCAACATACTTTTTAGGGATTTCCAGAAGAATTCTTCGGCGGAAGTTGATATGTTGAAGCAGCGGGTGGTTATAAACTTCCGATTTATGTCAATGAATTTTTTATTTTTGGGTTTGTCGTTTAATTGCGCTAAATTATACAAAAATAATTGATGGGAAATTACCTTTTATTAAATAACATATTATAAAAATGTTTGAAATTTGAAGAAAAAAAAGAAAAAGAAATTGTCTACGATTTAGCTGCGTCAATTAATAATAAAATCCAGGTAAACAAACTGGAGAAATTACCTATAATTTGATAAAAAAAACCTTGATAAAATACAGGGTTTTCCAATAATGGCAGGTAATTAATTATAGGACCGAAGGCCAGTGGGATGGTAAATCAATTTTGAGGTCAAAAACGTAATTCTTCTATGACCCCCCACAATGGACACCCTAAACAATTTATGATCATTCGAGTATTTTACGGATGACCCCTTAAATATAACACAAGAAACTGAAAGGCAATGATTTCTAATTTAGTTATTAAGTAAGGGGGTCATCCCTAAAACACTCTTTTATCATAACCTGGAAACTGTGACCCTTGTTTCGAAATGCCATATAGAAGTTACGGAATTTTCGACTCAAAATCGATTCTTCAAAGAACATCCCCCTTAATTTATGCCTGACTTATCAGAAAGACCCTGTATTATAATATTTCCTAATTACACCCTGTTTAATTGATTTAATTCAATGTAAAATTTAATTTATAAAATTAAAAAAATATTTATATTTATCCTTCCATGGTCAGGTCAGGAAGCGATATCTATTTTACTAGGGAGAAGGTATATGATGCCTAAGTATTCGCGCGCCATAGTCCCAGTCCCCCTTTCAAAATGCAAGGGGGACGTAAAAGGATTCCGGGCTATTTCGCCTCTCCTCAGTCGGAAAATACGTAATTTTCGTCATTCGTGTCGCGCTGACGTGAGTTTTCAAGAACCAATGAGATGCTGGTTGTAATTTAGAGGCGGCGGGGATTAACTCCGGACCTACTATACGTTTGAGCTGGAGATAAAGCTAGAAAGAAATGTGGCGAATTTATACCTTCTCCCTAGTAAACTAGATATCGCTTCTTGGTCAGGTAAAAATCAGTAAAAAAAATTGAGATTAGTATATAGCGACCGTGAAAATTTAGAGAGATGGGAATTTTGGATTGGCAACTTCAATATATTTACTTCTGTTAATAGGTTCTTAGCGGAAAGTTATTCTGTCTCGGCGAGTCGAGAGAAAACTTCTTATTTTTCTAATTTCACCGAAACTGAAACGGGTTATATATTATATGGTCGTCCATTATAGGTCAATGTTCTGAATCAAACTTTAATAGCCGCGACCAGAGATGAAGAAGAAAAAAAGAAATGATTAAGGTCGTCTATAGAGCTCTTATAAGTTCATAATGAGATATGTTCCATCCATAAGTTTGTCACTGGTTACTAAGAGCTTGTCATGGAGTGAATGAGGTAGGTCATAGATTCGAAGTAAAGCGAAGACGCCTGGTTTTGGCGCTGTTAAAGGTTTAGTAATGCAGATTAAATAGGTATGAATATGGAAGTCCTGCAAAACTAATTAACCACCGAATGTAGTATGTACTTCAATTCTCGCTTGTCGTTCTGCTAGAACTAACTCGAGCTGTAAGTCTCTCAGTAGCATTACGAAGTATATTTAATGTCATACTTATGGTAGGAACATATCACTTATAAACTTATGGTATTGAAGTAATATAAAGTTTTCATTAATTAGAAATTTAACCAAGTCATTTAGAACTTTCCCCTTCCCACTTAAAAAAGTATATTATAGACAATTCCATTAATTCCAGAAGAGAAAGGCAAACTCCACAGGGGTGGGGTAGGTCACCTTCTTGGGTTATTTCCCTGGCCCCAAGAAACACCGCTAGAGGCAGGCAGCGCGAGTTGGCTAGCCTCCCTCCCGCGTGTAACTCCGTCTGGTGTTGCTTCTTGGTTGGAGCCAGGGAAATCTACCTCACGCCTGTGTGTTGCTTTCTCTGCAAGGGTTTAATGGAATGGTCTATTGTTATTTCGTAAGAATGGAAAGGAATTTAATTAACTATTTAGATACGGGTTTCTTACAGCGACAGGTGACGTTTTACGGTTCATTTGAGTGTTTAAAATTGATTAATTTATCTTTGGGTTTTTCATATCGACGCAATATGAGTAGTTTATAGTGCGTAGTAATTGTTTTGAAAATTAATGAAGGAGTTTCAACCGTGTAATTAAGTTAGGTAATTTTCGGAAGAAATATATGCAAAAATGCTTTTACGTGTTTTGCATAATTTTACCTAACTAAATATTCTTGATATTTTTTTATTTGACTCTTTGTTCTTATTTATTAACTTTTATTTCATATTATATTACCCTTAAATAATTTGTAATAGATTTTTTTTTTTTGGTATTTTCCACCAACAAAAAAGGTGGGTATTTTTCATCATAATTTTAATTTAATCAGATTAAAATATATACCTACATATATACATATTGGTTTAATCTTGAATTACTAAGGTTAAATATTATAAAGCTAATTTCAAAAAACATCACGTATATTTCCTAAAGTTTTTCCATGATATTTTTCAATGCCTATTGAAAACGATACCAATTTAATTTAAAAATCCTTGGGAAGTTTAAAAAGAAAACCATTGAAAATGCTCAAATTATAAAACTTGTTTTAAATTGTAAACACTATACGAAGTATCATAATTTTCACCCTGAGATTTTAAACATAATATTATTGAAGACCATTTACTCGACCTTCCCATCATAACCACGCGTTTAATTATTTATTTTGTTATTCAAACCATAAGTTTATAATATAATTTCAATAAGTATGATAGGAATGGAGAACAGAGTAATCTGGGCGCGCGGACCCCCTTCCACGGGACGAGGGGGGAGGGGTATGAAAGAAGAGGCGGGTCATAGCGACAGAGGTAAAAAGGAATTACGTATTTTTCGCCGTCCCCGTCAGCAATGTCATCAAACGTAGTTAAAGTGAGCCAATAAGATAATTTAAACTTTTCGTTACGTGTTGGAGGGAGGGACTCTATGCTGGGCTTTGAGTCGGACAGAAGTAAATACTAACCGTTCTCCATTCCTACTTCTAAAATTAAATCTATCCCTGGTATGACACTACCTATACTTCGTAATGCTACTGAGAGACTTACAGCTCGAGCTAGTTCTAACAGAACGACAAGCGAGAATTGAAGTACTACACTCGGTTAGTTTTGCAGGACTTCCATCTAGCCTATACTAAACCGTTGACAGCGCCCAGTCACCAGGCGTCGCTTTACCTCGAATCTATGATCTACCTCACTTCATAACAAGCTCCAGTTTGTAACCAGTGATGGGCAAACTTATGGAGGAACATTTCTTATGAACTTATGTTCAAACTGATACAAAATTTAATGGTTTTACGTAAGTACAAAATACATCAATGTCGAAGGTCTTATTATCCCTAATTAATCCTTCAGTCGGGGCAAAATAAGGTAGCTCCATTGTCTCAAAAAGACGATTACTACGTTCTGGTTGGTCCTTTTTAACTTGTTTGCGTCGTACCAGGAAGGGAAGTGAACTAAGCCTCGGGCCCATGATCTCCAATGGTAGACTATTTTTGGGGATTCAAGGAGGAAATGGGCTGGAATAATCGAGTCTATAAACGCTAGAAGGAAAATCGAAAGTTCCTTCAAAATATATATTTCTTTTACGTCGACTTTTCGTGAATTCAGTGGGGAAGGCGTGTTTAAGCGGACGCTATTGCTAACGTGAATTTAAATTAAACGCGTCATGAATAAATTTATATCTTAGCAATCGACATTGACCATTTCGGAAAGTACATACGGAGAAGCGTAAACACCACACAGGGGCGGGTTAGGTCACCTTCTTGGGTTATTTCACCTCTAGCCAAGAAGCAATGCATCGCTAGAGGGCAGGGCGAGTTGGCTAGCCTCCCTCCACGTGTAGTGAACTCGGGCCCAACTCCGCCTGGCATTGCATTTTGGTTGGCGCGAGAGAGATAACCAAAGATGGCGGCCTCCCGTCTACGTCTTAGTTTCTCTTTAACTAAACGTACATGGAAAGCTCCATCTGGCGTTGCCTTTTGGCACGAGGAAAATATCTTAAGATGGGGGATCGCCTCTGTACGGGTTGTTTTATCTGCATGTAATTTTATGAAGTAGTCTATTCGTAGCTCATTTTCAAAGGCTTTAAATGGTTTAGGAAAAAAATTAGTTTTCTTAAATTTATTCATGATTTCACAACTTGTACCTCGGATCTTGAACTTTGAAGTTTGGATACTTATGATAGTTTTCAGGCTGGGATTATTCATGCCATTTACACAAGGATTGCAGGCTATAAGGGTCTGCAATATTGTCTTCCTAGTTGCCCCTACTCCTCCCTTGTGTAAATGGTATGAATCCTCCTAGCCTAACAACCAGCGATGTATTTTAACCCACCCAGTCAATTCGAATTGTCATTCAAAGTGGAATTTATAGTCACAATAACAAAGTCATTTTGACGTCAGAACCCTTGATCAAAATATCACTTAGGATCAAACGAACTACAAGGTCGTTCCTTCACCCAAACCTCAAAGGTGAAAGTGGGTTTTATATTCTTTTTTTGACGTATTTTCTGACGTACATAAGGAGGATATAGTACCAATATTGGTTATGTTTACGTAATACGTAAAATTTAAAATTTCCCATTTCAGAATACTAAATAGCTCTCAAACCAGGCATTAATTCCAGCGCCAAAAAGTTAAAAAGTTCTTTTCTTTTTTGGTTTTCACGCATTGTTTGAGATCATTACGAAAATGTTATTACCATAAACTTTAAATACAATTTCTAAAAAAAAAATATTGTCTCGCAATTTACGGCTAATGTTGTATGTTGTATTTCAGGGTCTGTCGTAACTCGTAAGCTTTTAGCTAATCCACTTCGTTAGTTCCGAATTAACGAACCGAAACGCAATATTATCTAAATATTCAAATCTTAGAGGAAAGAGGTGAGATGGAGTAGTAATCTCCATTCCTATAACGTAACCTCTGTATCCTACCCATCTACGGAACGGCAACGGAAGTCCTCCTGGTATCCTAGGTGCATGGACGTTTTGGTAGGGTCATGCCTGATACGAAAACGTATAAAATTTATGTCCCCCTGAAATTGAAGCTAATTTGTGAGAACTAGATACAAGAAGTGATATCTAGTTTATTAGGGAGAAGGTTTAAGATGGCTAAGTATTTGTCCCAGTCCCCCTTTCAAAATACAAGGGGAGACGTAAAAGGAAGCCGGGCTATTTCGCCTCTCCTCAGTCGGAAAATACATACGGAATTTTCATCATTCGCGATCAATGAGATGCTGGTTGTAATTTAGAGGCGGGTATTAACTCCGGACCTAGGTTTGGACTGGAGATAATGCTGGAAATGTGGGGCGAATTTATACCTTATTCCTAATAAACTAGATATCACTTCTTGCTAGATAATAATAATAATAATCTAAGCTTTGTCTATGAAGGGATATCCACACTATGCCTGTGGTTAGTTTACAGGTGGGTCCCTTTACAATGAATTGAAGGGTAGTGGCTAGCCCCTATGCCCTAGCTAACCGACATCGCCCTATACTAAATATTAGCGTTTTAAATGAAGCTAGGTGACAGCACTTAACAATTCAGGAAGGGGCGTGCGCGAGGTACTCTGGGAGACTTTCATTGCCGCGCATGGCCGACGAACACTTTACCACTCCTTCTCACCTCTCTTCTCCAAGTTTAAATTAGAACCATTTTTGCATAGTCGGCCGAATGAATTTAGATTTTTTATTTTAAACTTTATATACATTTATCTTGAAAACGAAAATCGAATATAAAAAGTATGGTGCAGGTTTTTGTTTTTTTGTTTTTGTATTTGACCCAAAAACATCCTTCCAGATCTTTCGAGTTCACCTACCTTTAAAATAAGTGTACCATCTTTATGTTAAGTTAATCCATATATACTGCACAAGTATGGAAAATAGATTTTATTAAATGATTAGATTAGATAACTTTTTTTTTTCATTTCGACTTTTTTCGATCAAAATCACGAGATTTATGCTTACAAAACAATAATAGCAAAAATAAATAGAATTATTTTTGATAATAGTAATTTAAAGTGATAGTGAATGCCTCGAACCAAGTTTCTTTGATAATTTCATATCGTTTTTAAGGTTTTTTTATTGCCAGGAAACAGTTTCATCCTCTATTTATTATAACAATGAAAAATAACAGACATAATTTCGAAATTAAATAATTTTTGTTTTGTGTAACTTCGTATCTATCAACAATTGCACATTCTTTTTCATGACGAAACTATACTACGCACAAAGGTACAGGATTAAATTTTATCATTTTACGCTGTGAAGAAAGAAATGAATTAATAGGAAGTTATAAAATCGAATTTAGAAAAAAATCTGTGAAATTATCTCCCCCCCCCCTTTTCGTAGCTTTAACTGCGCATGCGCTAAGTAAGGATTGCCAGTAATTTGTTATTAGAGCATCTCCGAATGTATACAAGTTTGGAATTGAATTGATAATTACTGAATCGAACTGAATTCAACAAACGTTTCAGTCTGTTATCGTACACGTCACAAATGACTGGTAACACTTATCCGCACCATATCTCTCTCTAGAGTTTCCAACTGAGAAAAAATATATAAAGAGAAAATCAAATAGTTTAATCTTATGACTTGGAGTTTAATTAACTTTTGCTTTTATGGTACTTAAACTTTGGTCAAATTTTGTTGCGAAATTTTTGCAAACGAGGAAACTTTTGTGTATAATGGAAGGCCATGCACGATACGCCCGAATACCGAATTAAAACTATTTAGGCAAAAAATAGTAAACATCCATACACATCCCCGTCTGTTGAAAAAAAAAATACAGGATTTTAATCGTTTCCATGGACAAACTTTCGTTTTTCTTTTTTTTTTTGCAATTTTCTAGTTTTTGGCGGAAGTGAATTTTTATGGGTGGTTTCATTCTTGATTTGACTTAACTTCCTTATAGAAAAGGGGTATACTTGTTAGGGAAGATTTGTACAAACCAAAACTGTAACAAATTAAATATTAGAGCTACGTAACTTGGGTTTTAACCATGGATTAAGAATTTTCTTGTCGTGATTTTCAATTAATTCACGACCCTTTGAAACGAAAATAAGAGAAAATATAACTTTCTTAAATACAAGGGTATATCATCAGGTGAGAAAGGAAGGTTAGGTTTTACCGGTGCTCTTGTACCAAGAAGCGATATCTAGTTTACTAGGGAGAAGATATAAGATGCCTAAGTATTCGCGCGCCATAGTCCCAGTCCCCCTTTCAAAATACAAGGGGGAAGTAAAAGTGGGCCGGGCTATATCGCCTCTCCTCAGTCGGAAAATATGACTGCAATTTTCGTCATTCGCGTCGCGCTGACGTGAGTTTGCAAGAACCAATGAGATGCATGTTGTAATTTAGAGGCGGCGGGGATTAACTCCGGACCTACTATACGTTTGGACTGGAGATATAGCTGGAAATATGGAGCGAATTTATACCTTCTCCCTAATAAAC
Organism: Phalangium opilio; assembly: GCF_054372755.1. Taxonomy (NCBI): domain Eukaryota; kingdom Metazoa; phylum Arthropoda; class Arachnida; order Opiliones; family Phalangiidae; genus Phalangium; species Phalangium opilio. The sequence continues at coordinate 2,730,681 of NW_028324156.1, forward strand.
TAGATATCACTTCTTGGTATCATCACGTGAGAAAGAAAGGTAAGGTTTTACTGGTGCTCTTGTACTTTTGACGTAGGTTAGCGGTGATTTTTCTCTTTATTACTTTAATAGAAGAAAAAGTAATTAAAAAAATTCCCCATTAAAGATATTAATCGGTTATTTGTTATTCTATCGGGGTTTTTAAATAACCTTGAAATTCGTATATAAAAAAATTCCCTCCCCATAAAACTGGATGAATTAACAAAAAAATTCAAGGTACGGGATTGACTATATGTTGTACAATTCAAACTAATACGATTGAAGCCAAATTTTCGTTATCAAAACCGGTTCTTAACTCTTGAAATTTAAATTCTGATTTTATTTATTTCTAAGTTTATTTTATTTTTTTTTACCTTTTATCGAATGTTGACAGCAGACGATATATATGTATTTTCTTTAATTTTGCGATTAAAACGTTAACACTCGAAGCTATAGGTCCTTAGAATTGCTAGGAATATGGTAGTGACAATTTAAGGGTACTAAGAATGAAGAATTTCTATGTAACTAAGAGGGGGGGGGGGTAGAACTGTGCCTTCCATCTCGTTTTTTGGCGCCTGCGCAGTGGTCTTTTCGTATCATGAGAATGCGTCCCGATACTGAGGGTTGCCTAACCCCTTTTTTGGGTCGAAAAGGTCTGCAGCTACAGTCCTGAGAATTGCTAGGTATATGGTCGTGATAATTTTGTTGCTAGGTGTATGGTAATGACAAAAAGGGGGAGGAAATTTCTCTAGCCCCTTCCTTAAGTGCAGACTTGGTATCTATAATCCAATGGAACCACTGTTAACTTACCATTTCTCACAGCCGATCCGATGTTGATCGAAACTGGATCAACAACAAAGTGAACAAACTAATATTTTTCTCGCATATCTTTTTATTAATAAAAACCTGTTTTTTTATTATTTATTTCTGTGAACCAAGGCCATTTTATTTATTTTTTTTCATTTGGTTAAAGTACAAACTTTCAGGTTTTTCAAGTCGGATGTTTGGTCATATCTGTAGGGTCATTTTTACTTCACCACCGCTGGGCTGTTATATGGCATAACCGTGGCCTGTTTAAATACTACAGGCCCGGGCGCACTTAAGCGTGTCACTTATGGTGATGTCGACAGCGATGGGATTTTATTATATCTACCTGAAATAATAACAATGTACTGCTAAGAGCTCAGTCTTTCAATGGCGTACTTTCGAAAGTCGCAAAATTGATTTTTATTTATTTTTCTCCTGAATCAACAAATGAATGAAAGAAAGAAAGGGATAAACTCGGCGGGGTGAAATCGTTCAATAAAACTTACTTCTAAGTCGGTCAAGATCGGCACCAGTGTTGTTCTTGGTAGTACAAATGTACTTTTTTAGTACATTTTCAAATTTCGAGTACGAAAAATACATTTTGTATTTTTGGTAGGTTATTTAGTACTTTTTGGAATTTCTAGAATGGGAAGTATATTTTAATTTTGCACTTTTTTGAATAACGACGAGGAAATTAATCTCTTAGTATTTAAAAAAGTTGATTCTTTTTTTGGACGAACTTAATCTGGCGGACACCTTGTTTTATTTTTCAACTCACTTTCTTTTTTAAAAAAAATAAGTCTCTACGCACAGCAAAAAAGCCAAATGGAAAAATGAGCCAATCACCCTTCGTTCTTTTGTACCCTTTGAACCCTTTCCCTGGAATTTTTTTTTCCAGAGTGGCGCTAAACTTGAGTGGGGGTCCGGGGGAAACGACTAAACGTGCTACTGCTATCGGAGTAGAGAGGTTAAGCATTCCTTAACGCTTGAGACTTTTGAGGTTCCCGTGGTTTATTTAGTTTTAATTACTTGGTTTTAATTAATATGGATTATATTATTAGAATAAAATAAATAATATTCCATAAATTAATATAAAAAATAATCTTATAATTATATTTAAGTTATTTTGTATCTTAGATGGCGCGCTAAGCGTTTCGAGAGGGGTGAAAGTTAAAAGTACGTTTTCCCCCCCTTTTTCTGGAAAAGTACGTTTTAGAGTTGAGAAAAGTACATTCCCAAAATTGCTAAGAACAACACTGATCGGCACACGCGTTGTTTAACTTTTAGGACGCAAAGAAAATCGAAGGAGAGCTGTATACTTTTACCATAAATTGATAATATATCATTAAGTTTACATCTCTTAAGGTAGATCTATGGAGGTCTAGTCTGTCCCCCTGCTGCCTATAATCCATCCCGCTCACCCCATCTGGTATTAAATTATATGAGACACTACCTCCGTGAAAGCCTACTGAGCAAGAGGGAGAAAACTCCCACGATATATATTCTTCTCTTAACCAATGATGGACACTTAAACCGGATTATTCGCTTGTGCTTGTACTTATTTGTACTGTTAAAGACAACCAAACCATTTAAAAGAAATATCCCCGATACGTCCATTTTTTTTTTTTTTTGCATTTAGGCTTAGCTCTATTTCCATCCACGTTGTACGAGAATTTTGGTGCCTATACTCTGAATCATTTTCACCTTCAGCACTACCAAGGAATAAGCGATGATTCTGCTTCTCATAGGTTTCCAGAACGTCCCTGATAATATTGAATTATAAATTCAAGACTTTAAGTCATCTCTACAAAGAAGAGCTTGCTGAGTAAACAGAACCCATAACGCATAGTCCATTCTCCTCCATAGACCCTTATTGTTATTAAACCTATTTGATTGTTTATATGAGTATAGAAAATCATAAACCCAGCTGTATGACTTTTCGTATCAAGGCTCTCACAGTGTACAAGTATACTTTGTCGAAACACTTGTCTGTTTATACTATTACAACTCGCATTTCTCCGGTACCCATAAACCGAATATTTTAACGTTAAAAACACGCAATATTCTGCGTATATAGACAAATACAGTTCCCTGGAATGCTCTTCTAGTTCTACTATAACAAAAAACGCAGTAAGAGGCGTATTTGCAAAGTTGAAATCTCGTAATCAAATCATCCGCCTTTTTGATAACGCTTAGATAACAATTTCTATTCAATTTACAAAAACCGTGATCTCGTTAGCATTTCCAATCTTTAATTCGTTAGACACGAGCCCCAAATGCCGGCTCGTCTTTGGAACGCGTCCGATTCCACAGTTAACACGATGGATTTCAATTCTTCTACACCCCGAAGTCGTACCAGTAAAATTATCCTGGGTGTTTTCGTCTTCTCTTTCCTCTTTGTCTTCATTTCAACGACATTTTTCGCCTATTCAACGTATCATTCAAGGGAACCAGTTAATTTGGTCGTATTCCCGAGTCCAGACGTTGAGACCATCAAAGTCGAAGTTGATGGCAAAATTCAGATTCAAAGCGTTGGACGTAGAGAGGTAGAGAAGATCGTTACCAACCCCGTTTGTTCCGAAACGGACGATGCTGAAAAGTTTAATTGTCATCCTGAACCGGATGTGACGGCGGATCGGTGTCTTAGACGAGGATGTTGTTGGAAATCTCCCTATGGCGACGACAAAAATTTCGTCAAAGGAGACTCGCCTTTAGCCACACCGGCTTGTTGGTATCCGTCCAATTTCAACGGTTACTCAGTCTCCAAGATATACGAAAACAGAAATGGTATCACTGCAACCTTAATCAGGAACATTCCATCCGGTTTCCCGAAGGACGTGCAAGAACTTCGATTAGACGTTACCTTCTTGGATGAAAATAGGCTTCGATTTAGAGTATGTTAATGTTAATTTTTTTGTTCTCGAGACATTTGAAGGACGACTTGTAAGAACGTTTAAATTCTTCAGATTACCGATGCGAATTCAATTCGTTACGAACCACCAGTTCCGGTAATCAAATCCGTAGCTAAAGGTAGAAGTGGCGTACAAAATTACGACGTTAAAATCGACCAAGGTCGACTGACCATCACTAGAAAAAGTAGCGGCGTTGCTATGTAAGAAATCTTTCACTGCATCTTTTGAGCTTTTCCCAAGTGAACTAAGAGATTGAGCTTAATTTAGTGTCGATGCTAATTTGGCCACCATGATTTACTCCGATCAACTGTTGCAACTTAACATCAAAGTACCCACTCCTGGCTTCTACGGATTAGGCGAAGCTCAGGACTCGCTTCTAAGGGGTGTGAATTGGAAACGTTACGTTCTTTTCGCCAGAGATAGATCTCCAGAGGTGAAGAACAATAGACCTTTCTATTAATTACTTGCAGAGAAGTGTTCCAACACACAGGAGGGAGGCCGACCGCCCTCTTTGGTTATTTCCCTGACGCCAACCAAAAGCCAACGCCAGACGGAGTTGGGCCCGAGTTCATTATATGCTTAGGGAGGCTAGCCGACTCGCGTTGCCTGCCTCTAGCGGGGCTTCTTGGTTGATTCGAAGGAAATGACCCAAGAAGGTGACCTCCCCCGCCTCTGTGGTGTTTCTGCTTCTCTTCTGAAATTAATGGAATTGTTTATTCCTAAATGGTACCGTAATTGAACGGAATAATAAGTCTTTCTCTGGTGTAGGTCAATCGTAATTTGTATGGTAGTCATCCATTTTATATTCAAATCGAAAATGATTTCAACAGTCACGGATTAGTCCTCCTTAACAGTAATCTTCTAGGTAATTAAGTCATGGAAATATTTTTTTAATTAATTTCTCAGTATTTTATCAGCTGAAACACTCCCTCGCGCCTCTTCCCGTGATTGTTTCGACCTAATCTCTATTACACGCACCATTGTTTTATGTTATCAACATACGCCCCTTTCAAATGATAAAATTCCTTTCACAGCAACATAATTGTCCTTGAACTCCACCCCCTCCCGCTTTTTCAGTTTGAATTGTCAGTAAACAATTAAACAATACCTTTAAATTTCAATGACGTAATTTGTTTTTCCACGTGATATATTTAGAAATTATAACTCAACCAACACCTGGTATCACCTTCCGTCCATTGGGGGGTGTATTTGATTTTTACGTCATGTTGGGTCCAAGCCCATCTGACGTCGTTAAACAATACCAAGACTTGGTTGGTCGACCAATCATGCCGCCTTATTGGTCTTTGGGTTTCCATCTTTGCCGATGGGGATATAACAGTCTCAACAACACCAAGATGGTTTGGGAAAGAAACAAGAAAGCCGGCATTCCTTTTGTAAATACTTAAGTTCTTTACGTTAAGAAATCTTAACCCGTGACTTAAACTGTTGTCTCGCCTCACGAATTAAGGATGTGCAATGGAATGATATCGATTACATGGACCATTACAACGATTTCACGTACGACAAGACGAAATACGCTGGTCTACCCGAGTTTGTTGACCAATTACACAAAGAAGGCATGCACTACGTTATGATTATGGATGTTGGGGTCAGTGGTGCCGAGAAACCCGGACTTTATCCACCCTTTGATGAAGGTGTCGAAATGGATATCTTCGTCAAGAACATTACAGGGGATATCTTGTTCGGCCATGTTTGGAATGACGTAGATACTGTCTTCCCCGACTACACCCATCCCAGAGCGGGAGAATATTTTGCCAAACAATACGCCATTTTCTACGACGAAATCAAATTTGACGGAGCTTGGATCGTAAGCAGTTGGTTTTTGACCTTAGGCTTAAACTAAGCTAAACTTAATACCGTACGTGTCTATGTAGGATATGAATGAACCTTCAAACTTAGTTGATGGCTCCTTATGGGGATGTCCCGGTAAAGAAAATGAACTCGAATATCCTTATTACATTCCGCCAGATTTAGGAGAAGAGATTTTGAACGTCAAAACCATCTGTATGTCATCCAAGCATTACGCTACCACCCATTACAATGTTCACAACATTCACGGATTCACCAATGGCATTGCTACTAATTAGTAAGCGTTGATAACATCGTTTAAAACGTCACCCATTTTTTTTTAAACAAACTTTAACACTTTTAGCGCATTGAAACAAATCATGCCTACCAAAAGACCTTTCATAATTTCTCGATCCACTTTCATGGGTCAAGGATTCTACACTGGACATTGGTCCGGAGACACTCATTCTAATTGGGATCATTTAAGATGGAGTATTCCATGTACGTTTTGATCCTTCTTTATAATAGAGAAAGTGGAACATTAATTAAGAATGGTCTAATTTGATTGTGGGATATTTTATATAGCAACATTGAACATGGCCATGTTTGGCTTTTCCATGATGGGTACTGACATTTGCGGATTTACTGACGATACCACTAAGGAACTGTGTGCCAGATGGCAAAGTCTAGGCGCTTTCTACCCATTTTCTCGTAATCATAACACCAACGGCACAATTGTAATCCGAAAAAAATAGAATGACCAACAAAATAACCAAAATGGTCATTCCAAAAATATAAATTTTATTTAGGATCAAGATCCAGCTGGTATGGGTCAACCCGTCCTGAACGCCACCATTAACGCCCTAACTGTCCGATATCGTCTCTTACCTTACCTTTACACACTCTTCTATAAAAGTCACGCTTATGGTGAAACTGTCTTTAGACCAATCTTCTTCGAGTAAGTTTAATTCCCCAAAAAACGAGTTTACTTTTTAAATCGTCGAGTCCCGTTACTCATCCTTTGATTTAATTATCTTTAAAATATAGATTCACCAAAGACTCAAAGACACATGATAACGATAAGACGTTCTTATGGGGACCCGCTTTCATGGTAGCCCCCATTCTAGAAGAGGTAGACAGAGATCTCTTATCACTTTGAAATTTCCTTGTTGCTTTTTTTGTTGTTGTTGAAAATTTTGGCTTTTACTTTTGAAAAGTACCTTTGGGCGACATTGTTTAATCATGAAGGAGAGAGGGATGGAGTAGACCTCCAAACCTTTAACGATGTAGTCTCTACCCCCTCAATGGCAACGTAGTCCTCCCAGCATCCTCAGTGGCGTTTCGGTATTTTTATTGTTGTACGTTATGGAAACGTCGATGAAGCCCCCTGTGTCTTAAAAGTAGAAGCTAGTTCTCATACAAATACAATGGCGCTACGTGGCAGCACTTAACAATCGTCTAGCGAAGGGTTAGGGTAGGGGCGTGCACGAGGTACACTGGGAGACTTTCATTGCCGCAGATCGAGGCGATCTTCATCATCCTTACCGCTCCATCTTACCTCTTTTCTCCTTGGTTTAATTTTATTGCTGAAAACCTCGGGGTCAAAAACTTCCAAACTTATCGATTTTATTATCGCCAGACTTGTCTGTTTTATTAGGCTTTCTACTCAAATTACTTAAAGTTATAAAAGTGCAATATTTATATACGCTTTGAGTTGTGTTACTGTTAGAGAATAGCAAAGTGTACTAATTTTAGGAATTAATCACTTCAATTAATGAACTTTAATAGAAAAAGACGACGGCCACTATTTATTTACCCAACGATATTTGGTACGATTACTACACTGGAGCCCAAATTAAAGGGGCCGGTGGTAATATAGATATTACGGCCAAAATAGACGAAATTAACCTATTCGTCAGGGGCGGATATATCTTACCCGCTCAGACTCCTGCCCAAACAACCACTGCTAGGTAATTTAAGTTAAAGAATTAATTAGTTAGTACTATTTAAAATTAATTTCTAATTACCCTTGAAGTCGAAAAAATACTTTCGAATTAATTGTGGCGCTTAAAAACGGTGAAGCTACAGGAGATTTATACTGGGACGATGGAGAAACCTTAGGTAATTAATTTAATTACTTAGTTTCCACGGTTTTAATTAAAAAAATCCCCAGCCCAAACAAACCCGCGGGTTTTTATTGGGTTTTTACCCACCATAAAAACCCATACCTAAAATCTTAAATTTTAATTTTAAAATGTTTCTGTTTAAAATATAAAAACGCCCAGAAAAACCCGGTTTTTAAAGAAACCCTATTAGTTTCATAATTAAAAACCCCCTAAACTATAAATTAAATATCCCACAGATGCCTACGAAAATAAGAAATACACCATAATTAATTTCAACGTGGCTAATGTAAATATAATTCATTATATTCAGTAGGGACCAGCATCAATCTAATTTAATTATATTAATACTGTATTAATTAGCGGGAGCTAAAGACGAATGCGGTAATTAAGGGTTACCAAGATCCTAACGGCATGGTTTTAGGTCGAGTGGATATCTTTGGTGTGATAACCAAAGGTATACCCAAAGTAACCGTGAATGGTGCTACCGTTAACCCGAGGAATGTAAACTATAATCCCAACACTCAGGTACATTATATTTTTCAAGAAAATTCACCTTTAGGCTTAGCTAGAGGTACTGAACTTAATTTCGTAATAATTCTTCAACGCCGAGAGGCTAATCACTATCAGATAACAACGATTCCCTTTAGTACTGTACAATCTAAGGTACAATAGGACGCCCCCCTCCCTTCTGGCGCCAAGAAACACCGCTAGAGGCAGCGCGAGTTGTCTAGCCTTCTTCTGCGTCTGCGTATTGTGAACTCGGGCTGCGTCTTGCGTTGCCTCTTGGTTGGCGCCAGGGAAATAACCCGCTCATGTGTGTTACTTAATAATTTATTATGCTGAGTGACTGGCCCCTCGACTTACATACAATCTGACCTTCAGTGACCTCGGCTAAGCCTAAAGAACATCCAACAAGGGTACTTGATTCATTAATTTAATAATGTTTTATCTTAGTTTTTATCCATTACTGGGTTGAAAGCTGACTTAACGAAAGATATTAGTATCATTTGGATGTAATTAAAATAAAGTTTTTATAGAATCAATTTAATTTGTCTAGTTTTTATTTAAAACGAAATATAACAAAGTGTATTTATGGTTGTATAATTAATTTTTGTTTTCCATCTTCCAAAATTAAATATGTAAATATTTCCTCGTGAAATTTATTAGTTGAATAAAAATGATAGAAAACTTTTTTATTTTCATATTTATATTTAAATTTATTGTTAAAATTGATTAGTTGAATAAAAATTATAGAAAACTTTTATATTTTGATATTTATATTTAAATTTGTTGTTAAATGCAAGATGTAGGAGTTTAAATTTCAAACTAGAAATATTTTTCGTGAAACGAGTATTGGCGGTAGAGAGGGGTGTAGACTGTGTATCCCTCTCTCTGGGCGTGCTCTTGTAAGAGGGGATACTGTACGCGTCCATTAGGGGGTGACAATGAACTAAGAGATAAAAGGGTATGACGTTTGCATACGTAGTACTGCCATTACTCTATTTACTGACCGCCTTTTTTTTTATTAACTGACAGCAGTTTCATCTTTCTGTATACAGATACAATCATGACCATGAAAAAAGCTTCCTAGTACTCTCTCTACGTTTGCCAGCAAATGTTAGCTAGCAGAGTAAATAATTTCAACTGCTATATGCCCTCTATTGAATTAACATGTACCGTATTTTCATTTCAAACTTATGGCAGCAGTCGAATACGTTTACATATCAAGAGATTTGGAATTTAAGTTCTTATAAACATATATCAACAAACTCGATCGGTTTTAATCAAATGTGAACTTTGATTCATCGCCGGGTTATTTTTTTCTCTCTAACTTATGAGAGTTTAGTTTCTGATTTATTTTACCATTAAGTTAATTCAATGCTTACGAGGACCTAAAAATGGTGACAGCTAAATAAACTTTCTCGATCCATTTTCGAAAGCGTGGACAAAGAAACATTTTAACAGAATCATCTTGTTGATTCAATTTAATTCAATAGTGATAAAAATCTCAACATAGTAAGGAGCATCATGTCAGCCGGGAACGTTATCAGGTTAGAACCCGACAATTTATAAAATAATATTTGGGTCTTTTTGGTGGTCTATATATTTAGAAATTCGCATCGTCGGTTATTTCAAAATTATGCAAATCAAAATAGTATTGTTTTAGACAAAAGATAATTATTAATCTATTAAAACTGTACGCGTAAACGTAACCTTATCTCTTCCTTTCTCTGACTGGTGTTATTGCAAAATACCAGTCATTTCAAGAGGTGACTTCACTTCAATTGATACACTTCTGATAAATGATTGGCTTTTCATTTTACATATTAATTGACAAACCGCATCCTTCGATAAATACGATTAAACTATTGTTTCTGTCTCTTATCAAGAAACAATTATGACGAAGATGAATTCCAGTAGGCGTATTTTAACTCGGATAAATCACGAATGCATACAGCTAAAAGTAATCATTGTGCTACACCCATTTTCACTCAAAGTATCTAGGCCAATTTTGTGGGAAGGGCTATGGACAAATCATTATGTATGACGTATTTTACCTGGCGAATAATTTATCTCACTGCGTGTTGAACCTAGCGCGCTCACCCAACTCCCCGTTGCTACCAATTAATGAAATAACAGATAGAATGACGTCAGAGTTACGAGGCGTGATGGAAAGTCGAAATTAAAATGGGAGATATGGGGTACAATGATTCTTAGTAGCTGTATGTATTCCTGGATAAATAGATAAGAAATTTCTTCGTAATATGGGCGTTTTGAGTAATAATGAAATTGAAAAACACAGCTGATAATATGGTTTATTGGTTATTTACTCATAAACCTTTCTTCATTTCGTACCTGACATATCTCACCTGAAAATTACTGTCCGCATCGTAGTGAACCCCCCGTCGAAATGCCGGTGTTTGGTAGTTCAACTCGTCAGAAAGACGAACTATCCTTGGTGAATGAAGACAGGAGCGACAGTAGAGGTCGTTCATGGTACGTCTTACCCGTTCTTGGTTTCCTTTTCATCGCCGTTTTCGTCTCGGCTTCCTTTTTCACTTACGCATCATGGAGGAAGCAACGAGATCACCCATCCAATTTGGTGGTCATCCCTGAACCGGAATCCGAACTAATCCGAATTCAAGTCGATGGTCAACTCTTGGTTAAAACGGTACAACCCGATCAAATACCGAACGACCCCGTTTGCTTCAACACTGACGACTCGGAACGATTCGATTGTCATCCTGAACCCAATGCCAATCAGGATCGGTGCACGAAAAGGGGTTGTTGTTGGTCAGCTCCGGTTAATAAGACGTCAGATACGGATCCTGGAGTACCTTACTGCTTTTTCCCTAAGAATTACGCTGGATACGAGTTGTATAATTATAAAGAATCGGACGATGGTATCAAGGCCATTTTCAGAAGGAGAATACCAACTGGATATCCCAAAGAGATTCAGGAAGTTCAAGTGGAGGTGATACCGGTTGATGCCACTAGATTGAGGATTAAGGTTCGTTGAAGTTGGAAACAAGCTTGAAATAAGTATTTTCAAACTAAACATCTTTGAATCAATTAGATAACTGACGCGAAATCAGTGCGTTATGAAACTCCGTATCCAATCATAAGATCGGTTCCTCGTGGTAAAATTGATGACCGTAAATACGACGTTCAACTTGACCTTGACGGTCACCTGGTCATCACTCGTAAGTGCAACGGAGTGAAGATGTAGGTAGTTTTAATTAAGCGTCAATTTGAAGCAAGCGGAACCCAACAGTCCTTTGTTTATTATAGCATCGATTCGCTACTTTCTACCATGATTTATACTAATCAGTTGTTACAAGTCAACTTCAAAGTGCCATCCAAAGGCTTCTATGGTATTGGAGAAAATCAGAATGGTCTACTGAAAGGTCAAAGTTGGCATAGATTCTTGCTTCTAAACAGGGATAGGCCTCCGAGTGTACGTTTGGTTTTAAACCACTAAATTAGTAATTGAAGTATTGTATAAGTCATTTTTAAATTTGGTATAGCCCGATTTGAACTTGTACGGTTCACATCCGTTTTATTTGCAAGTTGAAGACGATACCAAAAGTCACGCTGTTTTTCTAATGAACAGTAACGTCATGGGTATACTTGTTTTATATTTAAAATCTTATTTAATTTGGTTCCCAATCCCAACTGAGGTCCCACCTTTTAATCCATGCCAGAAATCATCACACAACCAACTCCCGGTATTACATTCAGACCAATCGGTGGTATCTTTGATTTTTACGTCATTTTGGGTGAAAATCCCGCTGACGCTGTCAGGCAATACCAAGGTCTAATTGGACACCCTATTATGCCACCTTATTGGAGTTTAGGCTTCCATTTATGCAAGTACGGTTATGGTAGTCTGAACAAGACTAAAGCAGCTTATCAAAGAATGAAGGACAATAAAATACCGTATGACGTTCAATGGAACGATATAGGTTAGATTATTTTAAAACTGACCAATGTCAATCCCCAATCGGATAATTAAAATTATATATCACAGATTACATGGACCATTACAACGACTTCACTTACGATAAAGACAAATTTGCTGGTTTACCAGAATTTGTTGAACAATTGCACAAAGAAGGCATGCATTACGTTGTCATTATGGTTGGTTAATTGGTTATGGTTTATTAATTGTAAACGAGGATTAACGAAACGGTTCATAAAGGACGCTGGGGTCAGTGGAGGTGAGCGACCCAAAACGTATCCTCCTCAGGACGAAGGACTTGAAATGGATATTTTTGTCAAAAACGCTTCCGGTGACGTTTTATACGCCCAAGCTTGGAACTCCCTTAGCACCATCTTCCCCGACTACAGTCATCCCAGAGCCGGGGAATATTTGGCGAAACAATACCAGTACTTGTACAATCAGGTCAAATTCGACGGTTCTTGGATCGTAAGCTTCAATACTATTAGCTATTCTTCGCCCCTAAATCATTTGGAGGTAACGGTTTTATCGTTTTAGGATATGAACGAACCATCTAGTAACTTCGAGGGCTCTATTTATGGTTGCCCTAAAGATAATGAACTAGATCATCCGCCTTATAAACCCGGTGGTATGGGTGATGATGTCTTAGCTACCAGAACAGTTTGCATGTCGGCTCAACATTACGCCAGTACTCATTACAATTTGCATAATCTTTTCGGATTAACCAATGGAATCGCTACCAATTAGTAATTATAGACATACACTGGTGTCGAAACTGTGAAACCTTTTCTAATGTTTCTAAAATCTCTTCAGCGCCTTGAAACAAGTTTTGAAAACGAGACCTTTCATTATTACTCGATCATCATTCCTGGGTCAAGGTTATTACACCGGACATTGGTCAGGGGATATTTCTAGTACTTGGGATCATTTAAAGTATTCTTTACCTTGTAAGCCTTTACTTAACAATTCATGGATCTAAAGTTATTGGTTACGGCCTATTCTCAAAATCGTGATTGCTTTAGCAACTATGAACTTTGCCATGTACGGAGTGTCCATGATGGGTTCCGATATCTGCGGTTTCCTTTTGAACACGACAAATGAACTTTGCGCTAGATGGCAAAGTGTCGGCTCTTTTTACCCATTTTCTAGGAATCATAACGATATTGCCGCATTTGTAAGGACAACTGAATTTTTTTTAAATGATACATATATTATGAAACAACTTGTATACAATACAGGATCAGGATCCAGGAGCGTTAGGTCCAGATGTGATCAGTTCCGCCAAGAAATCATTAACCATTCGTTACCGTCTTTTACCATTCCTCTACACGCTCTTTTACCGCAGTCACGTGTTTGCTGATACCATCTTCAGACCTCTCTTCATCGAGTAATTATATTAAAAAATCCTGTTTCAATCTTTAGACGACCTTGAGATAACCTTGGCACCCTATCTTTAGATTCCCCGAAGATAAAAACACCCATAACATAGATACCACTTTCCTCTGGGGTCCATCCTTTTTGGTTGTACCAATTTTAGATCCGGTAATATTAATGGGCTAAGCCTAATTGTTGTTTGATTGTGAAACTTATTGGTTGATGTTCGACGCGCATAGGGTGTCGTCACGGTTAAGGCATACGTACCCAAGGATGTCTGGTACAATTACTACAATGGTCAAATACTCCCTGACGCTGGCTCTCACGTTGAGTTACACGCCAATCTAGACGAAATTAACTTAATGGTTAGGGGTGGTTATATTATACCATGTCAGGAACCCGCTCTAACTACTACAGCGAGTAGATTGAACAACTTCACACTTATCGTGGCCTTGAAGAATGGTCAAGCCAAAGGAGAACTTTATTGGGATGATGGGGAGACATTAGGTAGGCCTAATTAAAGTTAATTAAGAAGTTAAATAAATTTACGGTAAACTATTCTTTTAAGACACGTACGAGAATAAGCAATACAATCTAATAAATTTCGAGGTCAAAGAGGTCAGTACTTGTAAAAAATTAACGTTGCAATCTTGAACCACGTGACTTATTTGGTTTATTTGTCAAATCATAGCAAAAACTGACGTCGACGGTAGCTTTTAAGGGTTACGAAACTAAAATGCCTTTAAGTAGCGTCGAAATTTATGGTGTCCCCACTAAACCAAGTAGCGTTACTGTCCAGGGAAAGACGTCACCCGTCAACTACGATAAATATGGAGTAAGAAATAACTTTATAAATAATGTTTATATTTATTAAAACTGATTTTTTTGAAATCGATTCTTAGGTTCTAAAAGTCGAGTTTGATCCCGTGTCATTGTTGGATAATATTGAAATCGCGTGGAAGTAATTGAAATAATTAAATTTGTTTGTGAATATACTATTTTACATAAATTGTTTTATTAAATTCAAAAATGTTGTACTTATTATTCAAAACCAGCCTTAGGCCTACCGATTACAGGTTTAAAGTCCATTTAATTGCAATAAATAATTGAACATATGAATATTTCATTGTCTTCTGTATTTATCAGTAAATTGAGAGGGCGTTTCCCCCATTATTTTTCGACTTAGGTTCATTCCGTAATCTATTTATGGATAAGATAAGTCTTGATTTTTGGTGGGAGTATCACATTCCCAGGTGACTGGAAAATTGTCTGCAGATTATAGTTCTTTTAAGTACCCTCTTAACCGAGGCAGGTCATCAAATTCTCCTACTTGTTGTTCTTGTTGTCAGGTCAATAACCATTTAAAAAAGAAAAGAAGTTATGACTGTACCAGTACCTGGAGGTACGCCTTCTCGTAAGGACCCCGACCAAGAGATTTTGGTTGAAACTCGACCCAGGGTTGACAAACGCCGACGTTCTGGTCTTTTGGCACCATATTTCGTGGCAGCTGTGATTATTATATTTATTACGGCGACTTATTTCATCCATAACGAATGGGAACGCCGCCACCCTAGTTACCGGTACAAATCACGCATGATTGTTGTACCAGATTTCGATAAAATAAAGATAGAAATCGAAGGTCAAATTAAGCTTAAAACGATCAACCAGGACCCATTACCGGACAGCCCCGTTTGCAGCGACGTCGAGGATTTGGACAAGTTCGATTGCCATCCCGAACCAAATTCAACCCAAGACACGTGCACTAAGAGAGGTTGTTGTTGGACTGCGCCTAAGGACGCCAAGAATGGTTCTCAATTAGGCTTAGGAACGCCTTATTGCTACTTTCCATCCAAGTATCAAGGTTACGAGCTGTTTAGGTACGTTGAGAGTGACGATGGTATCAAGGCGTCTTTTAGAAGAAAGATTCCAACTGGTTTACCGAAAGAAGTGCAAGAAATTCATCTGGAAATTACACCCGTTGACGAATCACGATTGAGGATTAAGGTTATTTTTCGTCTTCTATGTCAGTTAACTTAATTAGGCCTAATTTGGCTCGAATGACTTCATATTGTAGATAACGGATGCGAAAGCCGAACGTTACGAAACCCCGTACCCCTTGATATCGTCTGTACCTCGGGGCAAAGTTGCGGATCGAAAATACCACGTGAAAGTTGATCTTGAGGGTAATTTGGTCGTCACCCGTAAGAGTAATGGGGTTAAAATGTAAGAAAGTCGACGATTTGTCTTAGGAGTTGCGATGCTAAGTCTTTACGTGATTTTAGCATTGATACCCAACTCTCCAACATGATCTACACCGACCAACTCTTGCAATTGAATTTCAAAGTTCCTTCTAAAGGTTTCTACGGTTTATGCGAACACCAAGACCGTATTCTAGTTGAAAACGATTGGTCCAGATTCACTTTTATTAACAAGGATAGACCACCTCACGTGACGCCGCATCTCTACTGTTCTCACCCTTTCTACTTTCAATTGGAAAATGATACCAAAAGCCACGGTGTCTTTCTTTTAAACAGTAACATAATGGGTAAGTTAAACTTCCGCAGTTGACTTTTTGACATGGTTCAAAAAAATATTTAATGTCTCAGAAATCTTGACGCAACCCACACCGGGTATCACATTCCGACCAATCGGTGGCGTGTTTGACTTTTACGTCATGTTGGGTGATAGTCCGGCTGAGGTTGTCCAACAATATCAAGGACTGATCGGTCATTCGGCCATGCCTCCTTTTTGGAGCTTGGGTTTCCATCTTTGCAAGTACGGTTACGGTAGCTTAAACAAGACCAAAGCCGCGTACCAAAGAACCAAAAACGCTAAAATACCCTTTGACACTCAATGGTCGGACATTGATTATATGGACCATAATAACGATTACACCTACGATAAAGTCAACTTTGCCGGTCTCCCTGAATTCGCCGACCAACTTCACAAGGAAGGAATGCACTATGTCGTTATTATGGTATGTTAAGAACGCGTTCATCAAAGGTTATCGTAATCTAAATTCGACGTTTTCAGGATATTGGGGTGAGTGGAGCCGAGAAGCGAGGTACATACCCTCCGTACGACGACGGAGTACAAATGGACGTCTTTATCAAGAACGCCAGTGGAGAAATTCTTTATGGCAAGGTCTACAATGAAGTAGACACAGTCTTTATCGATTTTAATCACCCTAGAGTTGACGAATATAACGCGAAACAATACGCCATGCTCTACGACCAAGTGAAATTCGACGGGCTATGGATTGTAAGCCTTAATTCTGCGGTTAAATTAATATGACAGCGTCATCATGTTACGATTGTAATTCCGTCCCCAGGATATGAACGAACCGTCCAACTTCAGGGATGGCTCATTATGGGGTTGCCCTAAAGACGACGAACTTGAAAACCCGCCTTACGTACCACCAGGCGCCGGGGTCAACGGTCTATCATCTGGTACTATTTGTATGTCGGCCCACCATCACTCAACCACCCATTACAATCTACATAACCTCCATGGTCTCACCAGCGGAATCTCGAGCAACCAGTAACAACAAAGACCTTAACTTGACAGGAATCTGTTAATTTGTTAATGCAATGCATTTTTCAACAACAGCGCCTTAAGACAACTCATGCCAGGTAAGAGGCCATTCGTAATTTCTCATTCAACCTTTGCCGGTCAAGGAGCCTACACTGGACATTGGTCAGGAGACATTAATTCCAACTGGGAACATATCAAGTACACCATTCCAGGTAGGTAAATGTTTTTAAATATATTTGAAGTTGGGTTCTAGTAGGGTTACTTGCAGCAACTTTGAACGCGGGCATTTTTGGTATCCCAATGATGGGTAATGATATCTGCGGGTTTCATATGAATACCACCGTTGAACTTTGCGCGAGATGGCATAGTTTAGGAGCGTTTTATCCATTTTCTCGTAATCATAATAGCAACGATACTGTGGTACGTGATGGTGCACTATGATTCCTATTACCTGTATGTATTCCTGATCGTATTAAATAATTTTGTGTAGGATCAAGATCCAGCCGCTTTAGGCGAAACTGTAGAGAATTCCGCGAGGAAATCCTTGTTAATTCGTTACCGCTTATTACCGTATCTCTACACTCTTTTCTATCGTAGCCATGTTTATGCCGAAACTGTTTTTAGACCCCTGTTTTTCGAGTAAGCCTTGAATTGATTTTCCCCAAAAGGTTTTTAGTGTATTAACTTTATGTTAAAGATTTCCAGAAGATAAGAATACTCATGATATAGCTACAACTTTCTTATGGGGACCAGCGTTCTTAGTTGTACCGATTTTGGAAGAGGTTCTTAAAAGTTATAACATAAGTTCATAAGATATGTTCCATAAGTTTGTCTCTGGTTACAAACGGGAGCTTGTCATGAAGTGAATGAGATAGGTCATAGATTCGAGGTAAAGCGACGCCTGGTTTTGGCGCTGTCAAAGGCGGCTTAGTACAGACTGGACTGCAAAACTAACCGAGTGTAGTCTTCAATTCTCGCTTGTCGTTCTGCTAGAACTAGCTCGAGCTGTAAGTCTCTAGCATTACGAAGTATAGGTAGTGTCATACTTATGGTAGGAACATATCTTATAAACTTATGGTTATAAGCTAAATGGTACGAATTAAGAGATGTAACTCTAACTTATCAAATAGGGAACTAAACTCGTTAAAGCCTACATCCCTAAAGACCTCTGGTACAATTATTACGACGGGGAGGTACTTCCAGACGCTGGGTCTCACGTACAATTTGCCGCCGAATTAGACCAAATTAATCTACTAGTTAGGGGTGGACATATTCTACCATGCCATGAACCCGGTTTAACTACCACCGAAAGTAGGAAAAACAATTTTCATTTGATCGTAGCCTTGAAAGACGGTAAAGCCAATGGAGAACTGTATTGGGATGACGGGGAAACTCAAGACGCCTACGAGAATAAACAGTACAATCTAATTCATTTCGAGGCTAAATTGGAGGTCAGTTCTAGTCAAGTTTTTAAAGATTAGACTAATATTCTTAAAAAAAAATAATAATTCTAGGAAGGTAACTTCAATTTAACCTCGAACGTAATCCATAAGGGTTATAATGGTAACATGTTTATTGATAACATCGAAATCTTTGGAATGCCAAAGAAATTTAAAAACGTCCCTAAGGTCAACGGAAAATCGCCTATTTTCAGCAGCATGACTAATGAGGTATTTTATCTAATTTATTATTTTTTAAAAACAGACTACTTTAAGGGCCTTTTTTTATGCGAAAAAGTGAGTTTTAAATATATGGGAAATCTTTATTTACATTCTAGAATGTCAATCGAATAAAGTTTCAACCAGTTTCTTTGCTGGAGAAATTTAACATAGTTGCGAAACTTGAATAAAAATTTGATATAATTTAGAACAATCACAAAATAAATCATATTTCCAACAACTACAGTGTCGATTCTTTCTTTCTTTTTAATATCCACGTGGGTTTTTGTTTTTTAATTTCGCGGATTTTATCTATGCCAGCCAATGAGATAGATGGCTGCCAACAGAGAGCGCCATTGTACTGTACCACGTGACACACGTTTTCAGTTATCCGGCATTTTTAAATGTCCTGGAGTGTCGTGGAGTCGGAAGTCACAGTCGCGTATTACATTTTATAGTTTTGGTGATTAAAATTGAGCAGCGTTTTCAATTTCTTTTTGTTGTAGAAATAATTTAAATTTATCCGTTCTGTTAAGAGAGTTTTAACGGTGATTAAAAACGTGTGACATTGAAATGGAACCAGCCGTTGCCGTTGATGAAGAAGTGTTAGGCCTTGGCTTGAAAAATGCAGTGAAAATCGGGAAGTCAAGATTTAATCTTGACGATTTAAATTTGGATCCCGAAGTAAAGGAAATTATCCAAACTGAAATAAATCGACTTAACCAGCGTTTAAAAGATGAAAAAACTACAGTTCACGAGGCAGCAAAGTTGGGGAACCAACTTTTGCAAGAGAAACATTTCTTGAGCGAAGAAAATGATGAATTGAAGTTACAGTTGAATCGTTACAAAACTCTGGTGGAAGAACTTCAACAAGAGAAGCATTCTTTGACCATGAAGTTAAAGAACGTTAATTTAAACGAATCTGTTGACTTTGACGCCTTATCAGAGAAGCTTGAGAGTGTCGAGTTAGTAAAGAAGAAACTTATCCTTGAGAAAACAGCCTTGGAGAAGAAAATTCAGGAGATTCAGACTGAACGTACGGAGTTGGAGGAAAAACGGGATGAAATGTTGGATGCCCTTTGGGAAAAGGAAAAAGAAATACAGGATCTTAAGATGGAACTAAACGAAATGAAAGAGAAGGAAACTAATAGCTCTGCCCTTTCTTCAAATACTTCGGAAAGTGACGCGATCTCGGATAATGAGGAACTCAAAAAACGATGCGTAAATATTCCACAATTTTTTTATTTTCTTTTCCATAATATTAGCGTTTATAAACTTTTAATAACTTTTTTAATTAAATTAAAGAGAATCGCGATTAAAATGCAAATAAATCTGCAAGATGAGCTTAATGATAAGAAAAAAATTATACGCGATCTAATGAATAAGGTGGAAAGACTGGAAGTTGAAGTTGCCGATAAAGATGAAGAAATTAAACATAGCTTTGCCACGGAAAGGGTAATTACTAATTACTAATTCTTGTATTATAGGGTAATTAAATAATTTCGCGTGTTGAATTTTCTAGGAAACGAAACAACAGATGGAAGAATACAGAGAAGAGATTGAATTACTGAAATTCCAGCAGTTTGATGAAAATAAACGCGGAAACTGCTTATTTTCCGAAGTTGAAGATCACCGTAAAGTCCTAGAAGCCAAATTATCCAGAGAAATGGAGATAAATCAAGCTCATTTAGATAAAATTGATTTTCTCACCAAACAAAATGCCAAAATAAAGGTATACCTATTATTTATTATTCTAAATTAATTAGGGGTGTGCGGGTACCCGGTACCCGAAGATTACCCGTTCGGGAATTTTCCAACTATTCGAAACTACTCGGGTAGTAAAAATAATCCCCCCCATTACCCGTGACAAGCTGAAACTGGTTGTCGGGTTATTCGCGGGTAGAAAAATAGGAATCAGAAGTGAAAGGGGACCACCCATTGTCCGGTTTAGAAAGAATCGAAATTTTAAGAATGACGAAATTCCATGAAACGCTGTTTCAATGTGAAATTTAGTTCACATAAGGTATGCGTTCTGTGGTAGTTTCATTCTGAGACAGACTAGAATCACCGCACGCAACGCGACACACCTATATATTGCCAGTATTATGTGTTGAAATAAGACTAAGGGTTAAGAAAGTGAAAGCGGAACCAGAAGTTAAAGAAAGTATCAAAAAGAAACTAAGATATAACTGTAAGAAGTGTACTAAAGAAATATCAATTTATTTAAGCCTAATTAGTAATTACCCGAATACCAGGCAAAATATTTTGGGTACCCACACCGATAACTAACTATTCGTCTAACTTTTAATACCCGACTATTACCCGACAACCATTTTTCGGCTAAGCCTAATTACCCGAATACCCGACAAAAATTCGGGTACCCGCCCCGATACCCGATAACAGTATTTTTGATTACCCGAACCCGATTCGAAATTGAAAAATCACTACCCGCACACCCTTAAAATTAATACAAGAAACTAATGTAAAGGGCTGTATTTTTTAATTCTTTTAGACCCAATTGAACACGCTCCTTTGCTTAAAAGGCCAACGAGTTGACCGTAATCGTATTACGGATTTAGAAGGGTCCCTTTCTCAAGCTCGAAACGAAATAACGCGGTTAAATCAACTTCTAAATGAAAAAGCAATGGAAAGCCCTGTTGAAATTAAAAAATTAAACGTAACTCGTGTCGATGCTATGTCTGAATCCAGTGATAGTCTGGCTAATAAGCACCTTAACATTCTGCTGAACAAAGCCAAGTATTAAACCATGTTTTTTAATTAATTTAAACAATTTATTAATTCTTGATCTATTTTTTCAGATTGGAAGTTGAAAAAAAGGAGAAAGAAATTGCGAGTTTCCGAAAAGAGAATCATTCCATCTCTGAGGAACTTATCAGAGCTAAAGACCAATTATATCACGCCGAACATCAAATCGAATCGTTACAGAGTGAAATAATGAGCTTGAAAAATCGAATCTTGGTTCTTAAAAGTAAGAAAAATCACTTGTTTATTCATTTAAAATTGAAAATTTCAGGCAACATAACATTATATCCTTAATTAAAAGAACCACGGCCTTTATAAATGGATGATATCTTATTACAATATGATAATTAGCATTTAATTAGTCTTAAAAATAATCAAGGACTACTGCGCCGCCCGCCATTGCTTTAGTGGCGTCTGCTAGCCCGAACCCCTTACCGCCACGGGATTGGTTGAAAGGCTGAAAGGTCGGGCTAGCAGACTCCTTTAAAACAATGGCGGTTGGCGCAGTAGTCCTTGATTATTTTTAAGACTAATTAAATGCTAATTATTTAGTAATAAGAGATCATTAATTGTTATTATTATTTTTCCTTTTAATATTTAGAAAAAGGCCGTTCTTTTAAGGTATAACCAAGAAGTGATATCTAGTTTATTAGGGAGAAGGTATAAGATGCCTAAGTATTCGCGCGCCATAGTCCCAGTCCCCCTTTCAAAGTGCAGGGGGGGGGCGTAAAAGGAGGCCGGGCTATTTCGCCTCTCCTCAGTCGGAAAATATGACTGTAATTTTCGTCATTCGCGTAGACGCGCTGACGTGCGTTTTCAAGAACCAATGAGAAGCTGGTTGTAATTTAGAGGCGGCGGGGAGTAACTCCGGACCTACTATACGTTTGGACTGGAGATAAATCTGCTGGAAATGTGGGGCGAATTTATGCCTTCTCCCTAATAAACTAAATATCGCTTCTTGGTATAATGTAATGTTACGTTACCTCAACTTTTATTTTCAGGCTCTTCATCCGTTTCCGGAAATGAAAATGAAAATACTAAATCAACAATAACAAAACAGTCTGGTCGTGTAGAAAAGATAAATCTTAAACGGGAAACTATTCCAACACCCCCTATAACTATTAAGGATAAATTTCAACCCTCATCACGAAGCTCCGTATTACCAAATGAAAAAGAAAACCAGTCTTCTACGTTAAAAGACTTATTAAACGTCACGGAAGTTAAAAAAGAAAGCCCAAAAATGGTTAGTTGGAAAAACACCCCTGAAGTTATAAAACCACTTAAAGATGGTGGTACTGGTGGTGGTAATGATGGTAATAGTGGTATGGTACGAAACAGCGGCGCCAAATCTATTGTACCAACTATAAAATCCGCTGAAATGGAGTCCATAATCGAAACAGAAATTCCAGACTGCAAACAACAATGAATTGATGAATTTAACGAACGAATGTTTCATTTTTATAAGTTATAGAGTTTTATTTTTTTTTTAATTTAAAAGTGTCGTGGTTTTTTTAAATATTTTATCTTCTCTTTACTTCTGTTCAATTTTAAAATTATAAAAGCTTTGGCGTTGCTTCTTCGTTTATATAAAAAGATTGTTCAACATTCACCGTCATCTTTACATTATTTTTATTTGCGTTAGAAAATTTAAATTTCCAAATTTCTTTGTACAAGAATTATTATAATAATAAGATAATTAATTAATTAAAATGAAATTGCACTTTAATTAAGGCCAAATAATTAATTGAAAGTAAATATCATTAAAGAGTAAAATGCATTTTAATCAATTTTAATGAGAGAAAGAAACAAATTTAAGGCATGGCTGCTTGAAGATCTTGCAAAGCCGCTGCGGCAGCGTTTAGATCATTTTTTGATTGTTCAAAATCAACTCTATCCAATAAGGAAGCGGGAACTCCTTGTTCGAATAATTTAGGTCGTACTTCGAGGTGTAACTTAGGCGCGTAATGTTGAACCGCTAACCAAGCCAATTCCTTTAACGGAGGGATTTTAATCCACATGGAATACAAATTGCTCGTTCTCTTATTTTCCCCCACGCTGGTTACACCACCAAAAATGAACATTTGTCCATTCTAACAAGATAAATAATAATTATTATTAGTTTAATTTAATAATTAAACCATGGATAAAGAATGCGCGTGAGGAAATTTGTTTTCGCTCTACAGGATAGGCAACTCTCTATCTCGAACGACAGCTTATTCTGTATAAACTCTGTTACAACATTGGTTGTCAGCACGCGTAAAGCTAGGTCTCTATGTAATCTAGCCTTGCGCGTGCTGACAAGAGACAAAAAACTTCAGGATATTTTAAACGATTTTAAATCCTGAAGATTTTTGTCTGTTGTCAGCACGCGCAAGGCTAGATTACATAGAGACCTAGCTTTGCGCGTGCTGACAACCGATGTTGTAACAGAGTATATACAGAATAAGCTGTCGTTCGAGATAGGGAGTTGCCGATCCTGTAGCATGAAAACCAATTTCCTCGCGCGCATTCTTTATCCATGATTAAACATTGAATTACTGGAGATAAACCCGTTGAATGAAAATAAACTGGTCTCGGTAAAGATTGGGGTAACTTTGCCCATTGCATTGTATGCAAGTTTAACCTCCAAATGTCCGGAAACACCATTGAACCATCATGTCCTCCGCAGATAAAAACGTCTATTGACATGCAAAAATTATTTCAATACGTATGGTTAAAGCATGGATAAAGAATGCGCGTGCTGAAATTTGTTTTCACGCTATAGGATAGGCAACTCCCTATCTCGGACGACAGCTTATTTTGTATATACTCTGTTACAACATCAGTTGTCAACACGCGCAAAGCTAGGTCTCTATGTAACGTAGCTTTGTGCGTGCTGACAAGAGACAAAAAACTTCAGGATCTTCAGGATTTAAAATATCCGCGAGTTTTTTAGCTCGAGTGCACGGACCTCTAGGCCTTAGTTTCAAATAGGTGCAGTAGGCTGTAGGCAATTTCACACGTATTTGAATCTAAGGCCTAGAGGTCCGTGCACTCGAGCTAAAAAACTCGCGGATATTTTAAATCCTGAAGATCCTGAAGTTTTTTGTCTCTTGTCAGCACGTACAAAGCTACGTTACATAGAGAAACAGCTTTGCGCGTGCTGACAACCGACGTTGTAACAGAGTATATACAGAATAAGCTGTCGTTCGAGATAGGGAGTTGCCGATCCTGTAGAGTGAAAACAAATTTCCGTACGCGCATTCTTTATCCATGGTTAATGGTTTTGTAAGATAGAAGCCTGCGTACGTGGGCCTGATTTAACAGATCCGTGACATCTTCTCGGTAAAGGGTAGCCCTGTTGTATGCTAAGATCTGGATAGGTTTTTATCTTTTTCCATTGCTGTTTTTCAATATCAAAAACTGGAATTTTTTTCAGTCCAAAACTACTTAACGCAGTTCCACCCCCTAAGATATAAATTTTCCCATTTTCAATAGCAATTTCGTGTCGATATCTATTTCCAAAACATTGTGTTAGAAAAATCACTTGACGACTCGAGAATAACCACCGAACCTTTCAGCTGGTTTATCTTTAGTAGTTGGAATGAGTTCCTTCCACTCTTTTGTGGTCAGGTTTAATTGATGGACGTCCATGGAATATTCAAAACCAGTTGTACCCCCTACAACGTATAGGCATTCTTGGTACAGGGCCATAGCTTGTCCGTATTGCTCAGTGGGTTTGGTACCGTGAGTTTCGATCTGACTCCATTCTAAGTTTTTTAAGTTACAAATGTGAACTCTATTGGAACTAGACGCGCCAAAAGGTACTCCAGTTCCTCCAAATACTAAAAGTTTATCGTCCAAAAGCAAAGCGGCGTGGGATGCCAGTTCTTCCGGCATATAACCGGTAGTTTTTAATTTGACCCAAGTTTTAGAGACCAAATTAAACTTCCATAACTATGAAAGTAATGATGATCAATTATTGATTGGGGTTGGGTTAAATTAAAATTGTTTCGTTTAAAGTACCCTACCTCTCTAAAAAGTGGGCAAGATGCTAGATAATCATCATTAGATTGAAGTTCGTTATCGTCAATTTCCATGGTGGGATTGTATCCACCGAAGGAATAGACATTAGCTTCATCAACAACAATTCTGTGTCCACTACGCGCTTTAGGACATTTCGAGCCTTTGATAAAATAGAAACGAAATAGGTCTAATTGGCAAAATTTAAGATCTAATTATTTTGAAGCATTTTTTTTTAATATTATTTACCATTTCGTTGGTTTCCGGATGGTGTTATCTTTGTTATTTTGTTGGGGTGAAAGCGGTACATCTCCCTTCTGACCTGCCTCTCACTCATGATTTTAGGGATAGGACCGTAGGTTTATGGGCAAGACTAAAGTACAGAAAAAATCGAATGTGCCTAAGGTTGCCTAAGGTCGGAAATCACTAAAATCCCAGTCGGGCGAAACGGCGGTAGAGGAAACTTCATCCTAAACGTTATTTTTCACCAAGGGGACCGATGGGGAGTAAAATACATTTAATTATAATTAAAAATGATTAACATTTTACGAATTTAAGCTTTTCTATCATTCAAAACATCTAATTCTTTAAAAAATAACGATTTACTTTGACGGCGTTAGGACCACTTAACTCCGCCCACAATTCTGTACTTTAGTCAGCTTAGGCCCCTTTATGTTTCTTAATTATCCCGGCCTAATTCATTTAATTATTTCAATTAAAACCAATGTTATGAATTAAAAAACACCCCCTTTCACCCACTGTAACTTTACACTTTATTTCCTTAAGTAATCCTTATTAAAACCACCCCAAATCACCCTTAGGCACCCGCTGAGTATGATATACTTTGTCAACCAATAATGAAACCGGATATTTCTGGCGGGTGATTCGAAAAATTCTGTACTTTAGTCTGTCGATCAATTTCGAGTTTATTTCCGAAAGTCGAGCAAATTAAATAAAACAATCGATTTAGAACGACTAATTATCATGGAAAAAGGCTTATTCAACATCTTTTATGATTATTCCATGCTAATTTAAAATTTTCGCCCCCTTAGGCACCCTAAAAAAGGCCATCTTTACACTTTAAACGCTTAAATTTTAATTATCAAGGTCTTCTTACACAATATAGCTTACAAATATAATTATAATTAAACAAATTAATGTGGTAAACCTTCATTTCTACCCTTTGGAAACCTCAAAACAACGAAATCCAAATATTCATCTTTAATTGATACGATAAAGGCTCGAAAGATGCCCGTAGTGCATGCGAGAAAGATATCTTCAACTTAACTCCTCCCACAATTCTGTACTTTAGTCAGTTCTTAATTAATTCGGGCTAATTCATTTAATTACTTCAATATAAACGAGTGGTATAAATTAAAAAACACCCCTTTTCATCCCCTTCAAATTTCCACTTAATTTTCTCAACTAATTCTTATTAATACGACCCCAAACTACTCTTAGGCACCCGCTGAGTATGATATATTTTGTCAACCAATAATCAAACCGGATATATCTGGCGGGTGATTCGAAAAATTCTGTACTTTAGTCTGTCGATCAATTTCGAGTTTATTTCCGAAAGTCGAGCAAATTAAATAAAACAATCGATTTAGAACGACTAATTATCACGGAAAAAGGCTTATTCAACATCTTTTATGATTATTCCATGCTAATTTAAAATTTTCGCCCCCTTAGGCACCCTAAAAAAGGCCATCTTTACACTTTAAACGCTTAAATTTTAATTATCAAGGTCTTCTTACACAATATAGCTTACAAATATAATTATAATTAAACAAATTAATGTGGTAAACCTTCATTTCTACCCTTTGGAAACCTCAAAACAACGAAATCCAAATATTCATCTTTAATTGATACGATAAAGGCTCGAAAGATGCCGGTAGTGCATGCGAGAAAGATATCTTCAACTTAACTCCTCCCACAATTCTGTACTTTAGTCAGCTTAGGCCCCTTTATGTTTCTTAATTAATTCGGGCTAATTCATTTAATTACTTCAATATAAACGAGTGGTATAAATTAAAAAACACCCCTTTTCATCCCCTTCAAATTTCCACTTAATTTTCTCAACTAATTCTTATTAATACGACCCCAAACTACTCTTAGGCACCCGCTGAGTATGATATATTTTGTCAACCAATAATCAAACCGGATATATCTGGCGGGTGATTCGAAAAATTCTGTACTTTAGTCAGTCGATCAATTTCGAGTTTTTTCGCGGAAATCGAGCAAATTAATCAAAACAATCGATTTAGAACGACTAATTATCATGGAAAAAGGCTTATTCAACATCTTTTATAATTATTCCATCCAAATTTAAAATTTTCGCCCCCTTAGGCACCCTAAAAAAGACCATTTTTACAATTTAAACGCTTAAATTTTAATTATGAAAGTCTTCTAACACAATAATAATTACAAATATAATTGTAATTAAACTAATTAATGTGGTAAACCTTCATTTGAACCCTTTGGAAACCTCAAAACAACGAAATCCAAATATGATATATATTCATCTTTAATTGATACCATAAAGGCTCGAAAGATGCCGGTAGTGCATGCGAGAAATATATCTTCAACTTAACTCCGCCCACAATTCTGTACTTTAGTCAGCTTAGGCCACTTTACGTTTCTTAATTATCCCGGCCTAATTCGTTTCATTATTTGAATATAAAGAAGTAGTAATAATTAAACAAAACACCTTCTTTCACCCCCTGTAATTTACCACTTTATTCTCTCAAGTAATCCTGATTAAATCTATCCCAAACCACCCTTAGGCACCCGCTGAGTAGGATATATTTTGTCAACCAATAATGAAACCGGATATTTCTGGCGGGTGATTCGAAAAATTCTGTACTTTAGTCTGTCGAGAAAATTCGAGTTTTTTCGCGGAAATCGAGCAAATTAATTAAAACAAACGATTTAGAAAAACTAATTAACATGGAAAAGGCATATTCAACATCTTTTATAAATATTTAACGCCAATTTAAAATTTTCGCCCCCTTAGGCACCCTAAAAAAGGCCATTATTACAATTTAAACGCTTAACTTTTAATTATCAAGGTCTCGATGTGGCTGCTATTACTAGCCCTTGGGTCGTCTTCTTTTATTTAGGTCCGACTCACTGTCACCAACATCGTGCACCTTTCTTCTCATTTCTTCAAGTCCGACTCACCTTCGCCATAGACCAATTATCTTTACCCTTTGTCCCTTTAACTTTTATGTATTACTACTGTATTGGCAACCATGCAAAGGGTTTTAACATAGGAGTGTTATATTTAAAAAAATAGAAATTAAGGTAGGACTAAGATGTGCGTCATGCTATTGTTAGGTTTGGTAAAAGGGTTTATAAATAAGAGGAGGTCCCGTACTGAGAATTCCCTGGCCAAAGAACATCCAGCCGGAGGCCCCAAGAAGTCCGTCGCCGTCTTAAGCCGACGCAGAACCACTCTGATTGTAGAGATTTTATTATTTATTTTACAGATGCAACTATTTGGTTTATATTTTTCTACTTCCAACTAGCTATATAGTTTATTTTTAATTTTGTCGCTACAGTTTTTGTTTTAAATAATTTTGTAGTTCATTCTTTTTCAATTATTTTATGTTCATAGATTGACTAGTTCGCTCTTCGCTATGATAAAGTAAAACCACTGCGTGACACACGCCGATGCCCAAACATATTAACTTGCCATGTCAGTCATTATTGGGAAAGAGATAAGTTCGTGCATTAAAGTCCACTAGAATAGTAAAATCTATAGCTCTTGCACAACCTTATGGATGGTCTTTCTCACATTTTCTCAGAAATTGTATGTTGCTAATTGCTTCCTAAGAGTTTAATTGGGTTTCGGTTTCAAGTATCCATCAAAATAATGCAACTTTTGATATAGATATTAAGCTAAATTATTTATACCTATATATTTTTTATCTTAGTGAAGAGGGATGTAACCGTTATATCGTCTCACAGTCCCTTTTTCGTTTTTGTCAATGCCCCTTTAGTTTTTTTATACCCGTTTGAAAGGTTATTGATTTGCTAAAAGCGACAGTGGATGATTCAGATTTCACCCCAACTCAACTTCTACTTTTGATTTTATAGTTTAAAGCCCTTGTTTTTATATTTTGTTTTCCTGACCTTTACTCATTATATCCCCTGTGCTGCAGTAAGTTGTTACAAGGGGTGAAAGAGGGGTGTTCTTTTAATTTATACCACTTGTTTATATTGGAATAATGAAACAAATTAGGCCGGGATAATTAAGAAACGTAAAGTGGCCTAAGCTGACTAAAGTACAGAATTGTGGGCGGAGTTAAGTTCACTCCCGACACGTGTAGAGCCTTTTTCGTAACGCCATTAATTAAGGGGATGAAAATAATTAACTAGTTTTAATGAAGATTAGTATCGTGATTGATATGATATTTGAAGACTAGCTTATTGTATTTTTTAAAGCGATAAAAAAGTCGAATATTTTTCATATTTGGTTTCGGTTGTTTTGAGGTTACCAAAGGGTAGAAATGAAAGTTTACCTCATTAATTAGTTTAATTACAATTATATTTGTAATCTATATTGTGTTAAATTTAAGCGTTTAAATTGTAATAATGGCCTTTTTTAGGGTGCCTAAGGGGGCGAAAATTTTAAATTGGCGTTAAATATTTATAAAAGATGTTGAATATGCCTTTTCCATGTTAATTAGTTTTTCTAAATCGTTTGTTTTAATTAATTTGCTCGATTTCCGCGAAAAAACTCGAATTTTCTCGACAGACTAAAGTACAGAATTTTTCGAATCACCCGCCAGAAATATCCGGTTTCATTATTGGTTGACAAAATATATCCTACTCAGCGGGTGCCTAAGGGTGGTTTGGGATAGATTTAATCAGGATTACTTGAGAGAATAAAGTGGTAAATTACAGGGGGTGAAAGAAGGTGTTTTGTTTAATTATTACTACTTCTTTATATTCAAATAATGAAACGAATTAGGCCGGGATAATTAAGAAACGTAAAGTGGCCTAAGCTGACTAAAGTACAGAATTGTGGGCGGAGTTAAGTTGAAGATATATTTCTCGCATGCACTACCGGCATCTTTCGAGCCTTTATGGTATCAATTAAAGATGAATATATATCATATTTGGATTTCGTTGTTTTGAGGTTTCCAAAGGGTTCAAATGAAGGTTTACCACATTAATTAGTTTAATTACAATTATATTTGTAATTATTATTGTGTTAGAAGACTTTCATAATTAAAATTTAAGCGTTTAAATTGTAAAAATGGTCTTTTTTAGGGTGCCTAAGGGGGCGAAAATTTTAAATTTGGATGGAATAATTATAAAAGATGTTGAATAAGCCTTTTTCCATGATAATTAGTCGTTCTAAATCGATTGTTTTGATTAATTTGCTCGATTTCCGCGAAAAAACTCGAAATTGATCGACTGACTAAAGTACAGAATTTTTCGAATCACCCGCCAGATATATCCGGTTTGATTATTGGTTGACAAAATATATCATACTCAGCGGGTGCCTAAGAGTAGTTTGGGGTCGTATTAATAAGAATTAGTTGAGAAAATTAAGTGGAAATTTGAAGGGGATGAAAAGGGGTGTTTTTTAATTTATACCACTCGTTTATATTGAAGTAATTAAATGAATTAGCCCGAATTAATTAAGAAACATAAAGGGGCCTAAGCTGACTAAAGTACAGAATTGTGGGAGGAGTTAAGTTGAAGATATCTTTCTCGCATGCACTACCGGCATCTTTCGAGCCTTTATCGTATCAATTAAAGATGAATATTTGGATTTCGTTGTTTTGAGGTTTCCAAAGGGTAGAAATGAAGGTTTACCACATTAATTTGTTTAATTATAATTATATTTGTAAGCTATATTGTGTAAGAAGACCTTGATAATTAAAATTTAAGCGTTTAAAGTGTAAAGATGGCCTTTTTTAGGGTGCCTAAGGGGGCGAAAATTTTAAATTAGCATGGAATAATCATAAAAGATGTTGAATAAGCCTTTTTCCGTGATAATTAGTCGTTCTAAATCGATTGTTTTATTTAATTTGCTCGACTTTCGGAAATAAACTCGAAATTGATCGACAGACTAAAGTACAGAATTTTTCGAATCACCCGCCAGATATATCCGGTTTGATTATTGGTTGACAAAATATATCATACTCAGCGGGTGCCTAAGAGTAGTTTGGGGTCGTATTAATAAGAATTAGTTGAGAAAATTAAGTGGAAATTTGAAGGGGATGAAAAGGGGTGTTTTTTAATTTATACCACTCGTTTATATTGAAGTAATTAAATGAATTAGCCCGAATTAATTAAGAACTGACTAAAGTACAGAATTGTGGGAGGAGTTAAGTTGAAGATATCTTTCTCGCATGCACTACGGGCATCTTTCGAGCCTTTATCGTATCAATTAAAGATGAATATTTGGATTTCGTTGTTTTGAGGTTTCCAAAGGGTAGAAATGAAGGTTTACCACATTAATTTGTTTAATTATAATTATATTTGTAAGCTATATTGTGTAAGAAGACCTTGATAATTAAAATTTAAGCGTTTAAAGTGTAAAGATGGCCTTTTTTAGGGTGCCTAAGGGGGCGAAAATTTTAAATTAGCATGGAATAATCATAAAAGATGTTGAATAAGCCTTTTTCCATGATAATTAGTCGTTCTAAATCGATTGTTTTATTTAATTTGCTCGACTTTCGGAAATAAACTCGAAATTGATCGACAGACTAAAGTACAGAATTTTTCGAATCACCCGCCAGAAATATCCGGTTTCATTATTGGTTGACAAAGTATATCATACTCAGCGGGTGCCTAAGGGTGATTTGGGGTGGTTTTAATAAGGATTACTTAAGGAAATAAAGTGTAAAGTTACAGTGGGTGAAAGGGGGTGTTTTTTAATTCATAACATTGGTTTTAATTGAAATAATTAAATGAATTAGGCCGGGATAATTAAGAAACATAAAGGGGCCTAAGCTGACTAAAGTACAGAATTGTGGGCGGAGTTAAGTGGTCCTAACGCCGTCAAAGTAAATCGTTATTTTTTAAAGAATTAGATGTTTTGAATGATAGAAAAGCTTAAATTCGTAAAATGTTAATCATTTTTAATTATAATTAAATGTATTTTACTCCCCATCGGTCCCCTTGGTGAAAAATAACGTTTAGGATGAAGTTTCCTCTACCGCCGTTTCGCCCGACTGGGATTTTAGTGATTTCCGACCTTAGGCAACCTTAGGCACATTCGATTTTTTCTGTACTTTAGTCTTGCCCTAGGTTTATAATTTAAATACTCTTTAATTCAGATAATTGTTTATAACATTTCAAGACGTCTAATTTAGGTCAAATATAATGTGCACATATTGATTTTTCTATTATTATTCGAAGTTAAAATGCACTCTCAAAACCTCAAAGTCGTATGCAAACTTCGTTTCCCTTCCGTCAGACTCAGTTGTCCACACTTATATTAAAAACCGTAATTGGGAATAGGGGCCACTCTACTGTCAAGTAACTTGGGCATAGGTTTGAACTTTGATTGGTCGCGCCGCCTAGTGATAGAAAGATATCAGTGAGTTTTTGAACTGTAGTCTGCGAGTTGGCGGTGTGTCGGTGCTAATTTTTAACTATTTTAATTTTAATTAAATGTTAATTCAAAGATTAAAAACTGTTGCTTGTGGTATTTCTGGAGGCGTAGACAGCGCAGTTTCGGCTCACTTACTCAAGAAATGTGGTAATTTTCTATTTTAATGTTATAACGTTTCCTCATAGCCTTATATTTTTCCGCCATTTTCCTAAGCCTTGGCTTATTATTTTTTGGCTTTTTGCACCCTTTTCCTAAGCCTTGGCTTATTATCTTTTGCGCCCTTTTCCTATTCCTAAGCCTTGGCTTATTATCTTTTGAGGTGGAAAAATTTGTACAGCCAAGCTTGGTGAAAACCAGGAAGTTTCCCGAAAATGCCCAGCTCTGCTTTTGCGCCCTTTTCCTAAGCCTTGGCCTATTATTTTTCTTGCCATACTAAGCCTTGGCTTAATTAAATTGTAATTTCGTTTATTTCATATTTGTCGCGCTTTTCCCAATAATATGTATTCTAAACTAATAAAGGTTACAATGTCATTGGAGTATTTATGAAAAACTGGGATTTGACAGACGAAAATGGATTCTGCAACTCAGACAAAGAGCTAGAGGATGCCGATTACGCCTGTAAAAAGATAGGAATTGGTCTTTACGAAGCCAATTTTGTGAAGGAATACTGGAATGATGTCTTCAGCGAACTTATCAAAGAGTATCAAGATGGTTTTACACCAAATCCTGATATTCTCTGCAACAAAAACATCAAATTCAAATCATTCCACCACCACTGTATTGAGAAATACAACGCAGATTACATAGCTACCGGTCATTACGCGAGAATTAGTGAAAATGTAGGACACGGTGTTAAACTTTTGAAAGCCAAAGATGAAATTAAGGATCAGACATTCTTCTTATCACAAATATCCCAAGAAGCTCTTCAAAAAACCTTATTCCCTTTGGGAAGTTACGTTAAATCAAATGTAAAACGGATAGCCAATGAAATTGGTCTCGAATATCTTGCTAAGAAAAAAGAGAGCACCGGAATTTGCTTCATAGGAAAAAGAAACTTCCAGGACTTTATAAACGATTACGTATCTCCAAAACCCGGAAACTTTGTAGACATTGAAACTGGACAAGTAGTTGGACAACATAAAGGAGTTCATTGCTGGACAATAGGTCAAAGATGTCATATTGGTGGTAAACCAGTGGCGTATTACGTAGCGAAAAAGAACACGGAAAATCAAGATATATACGTTGTAGGTTTTCAGGGTTCGTACACGACCTGGAAAACCTGGAAAACCTGGAAAACCTGGAAAAGTCAGGGAAATTGAAAATGGGCCTAAAAAGTCAGGGAAAAGTCAGGGAAATTTAAAATGGACCTAAAAAGTCAGGGAAATGTCAGGGAAAAATATATTGGAGGGAAATTTAAAGTATAATGGTGACCAGAAAAAGTTTTGTCTGAGATTTGAGCAAATCCCCAAATTCGCGGAGCTCGCTTCGCTCGCTCAGGTTATTTATGATTTACTTTAAATTTAATTTAAACGAATTAATTGGCTAATTTTTATAAAAATATCTCGTGCAAAAATTATTTGAGTGAATATAGATTGGTTTTCATATACGTTCGCCATGTACGTTATTGCAAATGGTCAGGGAAATTTGTGGAATTTAGTCAGGGAAAACCTGGAAAAGTCAGGGAATTTCATTCCAAAGATTTTGTACGAACCCTGGTTTTATATTAACAACTCTTAAGAAATTCAGCGTTGTAAAATCAGAGGATATTGTAGGCCCCTGGACACGATCATGGTTCCTTATTTCGTGATTCTATAGAGACTAACAAACCACACTTCATACACTCTGTACCAAAAGAATTACAAGGTCCTAATGGCATTTTAAACTGCGAATTTCGCTTTCAACATGGCGAAAAACTCGTCAACTGCGCCTTAATTAAAAGAGGTGTTAATTGGTTTGTTCATTTTGAGAACCATATTAGAGCATTAACTCCAGGACAGGTATTTATTTAATTTTAATTAATATTCTCGGGTATCATATGATTCCTTTATGGATTTTAAGGTCTTAATTAGTTTAATTAAATTTATTTCAGTACGCTGTGTTTTATTCAAATGAAGAATGCCTGGGAAGTGCCAGGATTTTAAAAACGGGACCATCATTGTACGAAACAACTTCTTCAGTAGCAAACAGGTTCGAAAGTTTAATTAATATGGCTTAGATTTGTAGGCGGGCGCGGGAACTGTAGATCTTGTAATTAAGTGTGCCTTAAAAGTTAAATAAAATAATATTTTAAAAGCTTCTTTAATTGAAATCGTCTAAAAATTGGCCATTTTTGAAAAACGCGGGAAAAGCTGCTATTATAACCAATCACAAATTAACTGCGGCGAAACCCGCCAGATGTCGGTAGCGGCGCAATGAGCGAAAAATAAAAATTTATAGTTTCAAAATAAGCCTGGTAGATGGCGCTAGCTTTGGAAAATTTTGAAATTTGTTGCAACTTTTCCCGCCTTTATAGACGATTTCCTTTTATGTTGAGTAAATTTAGTTAGGTAAGCGTGAGAGGGACCCAGTACCTTAAAAAAGAATATTATTTACGATTCCTCATCAATCGCTTCATAATCATAACTCGATAAGACTGTTAAGCCTCGGCCTAAAACGAAAATAGGGTCCGCTACAGCTCGTTTATTACAAAACCCCGCTATGATCCTAAGCAATTAACTAACTGGCTACCATATAAACTTATTAACGTACGCTTAATTATAAAATTAAACCCATCTTTTCAAATGACTAATTCAAAGTTTGAGATTTCTTGGGAAATTCGCTTCCTGTTGTAGTTCTTTCGCGAATATCGCGCAATAAACCAAAGTGACATCACACAAATTTAACACGATTTGTAGGGTGTAAAATTGTAGATAGAGAAGAGCCAAGTCGAAGGTGCCGACGGTACGGGACCCCAAATAAAAGCCGCGGCCTTTTCTAAACATAGAAAGTTTTCAAAGGGAGGAGGTTTGAAGGATAGACTATATAGAGGGGGGGATGAGACGTCGCGGCAGTGACGAGATCAGGATGGAGGGAAACACCAAGGGGACCGTCACTAATGAGGCACCCATGTATCACAACTTAAGATTAGCCAGAGATTCGATAAAAAGGCTTTCAGATTATCTACGTCACAGGGGTGTGACAACATGAGCCAACATTTTATACTTTAGCGGGGGCAAAATGGCTGCCTAATGTTAAAGTCCCATAGAGTTGAAAATTTGAGCGAGGGCCTTCGCCACCCCGTAGTTGGCACGCCCCTGCTACGTCATACCTTAGATCACGGGAAAATGGAGTGGTAATGATGATGGGCGATCTGCGGCACTGAAACTCTCCAAGTGTACCTTGACCACGCCCCTACCGTTCGGTAGGCGATTGTTAAGTGCTGCCGCGTAGTGCCGTTGTACTTGTATGAGAACTAGCTTCTATTTTTAAGACAGAGGGGGCGTCCTTTACGATTCTACCTACGTGCTGAGGATGCTGGGAGGACTTTGGTGCCGTTCCATAGGCGAGGGGTACAGAGGCAACGTTATAGGTATGGGGATTACCACTCCATCCCTTTCTCCTTTAAGCTTAGATTAGACTGGAAAGAAAGATATTCATTTTTGTTTTAGTTAGTATGGTACCCCTTGGCAATTACTGTAGGAAGTTGGCTGTCTCTCGAGTGGCTTTGCTCGGCGTTTCATCCCCTCCCCGTTACGTATTTCCCCTCCTTGTCTCCGACAGCTCGCCGCCGAATTTTAACTGGCACTTCGCGCGAGCCATGAACGGCCGTCGGGCGTGGGACTGACCTCTCTCTCATTTGTGTGTCTTTTATATCCCTTCAATAAAGTAAACTTCACCGCGTAACGCCCCGCGTTTTATTTAATAATTTAGACGTGTTATACATTTTGTGTGTGTTTGTGAAATTGTAAATTCAACTCTCCCCTTTTTTCGCGAATGTATGGCTTTGACTTTGCCAGTTGTAATTTAAACCAGAGGTCCCGCCGCTGTGACTCACGTTTTTGGTCTTTGACCTCTTACAGATCGTCCTCGGACGAATCTAATGGTTGTGAAAGATTCGGCCAATCGTAATAGCCGCAACATGACGGATTTAATACCACCACCACCACCTAAAGGTGCCAGTGTCACCGGAAGGAATACCAACTTGGGTTTACCAGTTGACCGCAAACACAGGTTGAAACATCGATTCGAAGTGGTCAAGAAATTAGGACAAGGGACTTATGGCAAAGTTCAACTCGCCGTCAACAAGGAAAGTGGTCAAGAAGTGAGTACTCTGTTTATTTTTTCAGCATGATTTCAAATACACCGGTTTTTTCGAGTTCTAGTTGGGGTTTATAAAACTTGCGTTTTAATCGAGGGGCCGGTCACGTGGTGTAATCGGTGTACACAGCTGTACCTTTGACTGTACTAAATTGATTACGCGTAAGCGGCGTAATCTTTAAAAACCCTACCCTTGACAGAGTTAAAATGATTACACTTATTCCGTAATCGGTGTACAGTGATTAGCCCCTCGGTTTTAATTTTGTATAAATTATTTTAGGCAAATTTTTAGACATAAGTAACTGTATAGTTTGTGGGAAATTTATATTAAAAGCCCTACCCTTGACAGAGTTAAAATGATTACACTTATTCCGTAATCGGTGTACAGTGATTAGCCCCTCGGTTTTAATTTTGTATAAATTATTTTAGGCAAATTTTTAGACATAAGTAACTGTATATTTTGTGGGAAATTTATATTAAAAGCCCTACCCTTGACAGAGTTAAAATGATTACACTTATTCCGTAATCGGTGTACAGTGATTATCCCCTCGGTTTTAATTTTGCATAAATTATTTTAGGCAAATTTTTAGACATAAGTAACTGTATATTTTGTGGGAAATTTATATTAAAAGCCCTACCCTTGACAGAGTTAAAATTATTGCACTTATTCCGTAATCGGTGTACAGTGATTAGCCCCTCGGTTTTAATTTTGCATAAATGTTTTAGTCGAATACTTAGACATAAGTAAACAGTATATTTTGCGGGAAGGAAATTTAAAAATATTTTCAAAATTGAAAACAACAAACACCGTCCATATGCGCAAATAAAGTTGCTTTAAAACTTTCTGCGAATGTAATTCGAAACAAGCTTAAATGCTACTCAAAAATGTGCCTATTCTCGCTTAAAAATGAGCGCGTTTCTTTACCACATGGAAGAGGGCCAAAAAATGCTCCAAAAATTACCATATTCACGCGAAAAGTTCATTTAAACATTCCCCTCATTTTCGTATCCATCAGGAACCCATCAAAAGTTTATTAACTTTATTTATAAATTCGGTTTCTTAATAATCTCAAAAGTCAAAAGGGTTCGAACGCCGCCGCCGCAAAATCGGAAAAAAGAGTGTCGTATTTCGCGCTTTTTCTTTAAGTAGTAATCGTTAAAGCGGTTCAAAGTGGTATCGAATATATAAAGTATAGAGTAATGGCACCTCCCTGCCTTTGGCTACGTTATGTTCTATGAGAAATTAACATATAGTGCCACTACTCTATAGTCGCAACCCTTCAGGCTTAACTGGCTCGTTGCCCAAATAACTATAAACGTCCTAATTTGACTCATTTTGACGTCGTAGTCTTTCTTGACTTGGAAATAACTCGATCTTGTTACGTACATTTTATTATACTATAGCTTATATCAAGCAAGCCCCTACAGTTAGTCCTATATTATTTCTCTCTACCGGTACCTGTATACCGACTCTACTCAGTCTCTCACTCTCTCCCTCTCTCTTTGAATAGTGGTCACGTGACCCGGCATGTTTGTGTTATAGTTTCGACACCTATTTGACCCGATTATATCACTATCAGGGAGAGCTATATGTTTTAAAATATAAAGAAGGAATAAATTTGCCTGTACGACTATGAAATTAGATCTGGAAAATTGGGGGTATAATAGAGAGCTTTCAGTTGGAGGAGGAGCCATATTGGTGGTTTTAAAGCAGTAATGAAGCTGAGACCACAAACCCAATATGGCTACCAGAACAGCGTTAAGACTTGGGAGGTTGTGACGTACTACTATCCCATCTGAAAGCTCTCTATACAGGGTGTTTCTGGTAAGTCTGGTGGCATAAATTAAAAGGGATGTTTCTTCTTTGGGAAATCGATTTTGCGAATCGAAAATGTTTGTAACTTCTAACTTCCATCTCCATTTTGACCCACAAGGGACACTGTTTTCATGTTAAGATTGTAAAGAGTATTTTACGGATGACCCCTTTTAAATTTTTAATTAAGAAACTCATTTAGACAAGGATTAATTAATAATTTAATTAAGGGGTCATCCCTAAAATACTCTTAACAATCTTAACTTGAAAACAGTGGTCATTATAGGGTCAAAATGGAGATAGAAGTTATCCCTTTTTCGACTATAAATCGATTTCCCGAAGAATATGATATGATCTCTCTTTTCTTAATTTCTGACAGGCGTTTTAGAAACACCCTGTATAATAATTATAGTTCAGGGAGACTCTTGATATAAAAAGGTTGTGTTAACGGCTTAATAAGTTGTCAAGGTTGTTTTCAAGTTTTATTACTGAGAAGTCAGACGTTTCCTCCGGTTAAATGATAAAATAAAGTTAGCTTAAATCTCGTGATTCGATTCAGGTTTTTTATTATTATTTTTTTTTTATCAAAATTATAAAATAGTAAATTTTCTCGGTTCAAAAGGACGTTTTTTTGTTTTATTGTAACATTTGAAATTAATACACTCTTCAAAATTCCGGGAGTAAATTATAGTCTGGTGTGTTGACCACCTTGTTGTCTTAAGGCTGGACATTGATGGGTATGTGAATGGACAACAAAGACATATTTAATTAAGATATGGCTTCTAATAATACATTCTTCCGTCGTTTCTATCAAATATGTAATAGCATAAGTTTATAAGATATGTTCCTTATATGACGCTTCCTATACTTCGTAATACCTGAGACTTACAGCTCGAGCTAGTTCTAGCAGAACGACAAGCAAGAATTGAAGTACTACACTCGGTGGTTAGTTTTTGCCGGACGTCCATCTAGGTCCTATTTAGTCTGTAATAATTCTTTGATAGCACCAAAACCAGGCCTCCTTCGCTTTACCTCGAATCTATGACCTACCTCATTCACTTCATGACAAGCTCCCGTTTGTAACCAGTGACAAACTTATAGATGGAACGGAACATATATAATGAACTTATGGTAATATCGAGAATAGTTAGATAATCATACCTTTATACTGTAAAAGTATGACATCTCTCTCTTTCACTCTCTCAGAGAGATTAATTCCTCTGTATTCCAATTTTATCTCGGGCCTAACGAGTCTCTTTTGTCAGTCAGACTCCGCGCAAGTACATACTACTTATTTAGAGCACCAGCTGTCTTTAGACCTTGACAGATAGGAAAGAAATCCGGGGGCTATAATTAACCCTCAGTAAGTAGAAAGATTTTGAAGAAAAATAGATCAAAATTAGGTCTAATTTAATCCTTTGTAAAGTCGCCAACCAACCATATTTCCATTAAAATTGATTTAGGCAAATACTTAAACCTATTTCAATTGTCATGCCCAAAAAAAAAACAAAAAATAATATTT
Organism: Phalangium opilio; assembly: GCF_054372755.1. NCBI lineage: Eukaryota > Metazoa > Arthropoda > Arachnida > Opiliones > Phalangiidae > Phalangium > Phalangium opilio. The sequence continues at coordinate 2,771,356 of NW_028324156.1, forward strand.
AAAATACAAAAGGAACACGTTTTTTACGTTTTTCTAGCGTAACGTTACGAAACTTTGGTTAGGATATATCTTTTTATTATTACCGGTATTATGATTTTGACCTTCATGCCGCTGAGACTGTTGTCTGTTGTGTCCAAAAAAATCGTTTTCTATGACCACAAAATCTAAGCCCCTCTCTCTTTCTCTTATTCGTTCCACCTAAAAAATTACGTAGGTGTATCTCTGTGTTGCTTGTATAAGCTTTTGTGTGTGTTTTTTCGAGGTTCCTCGCCGTGTGTTAAGTCATGCATTTACTTTGATTTATATGGAAAGTTACATTTGAACACACAAAAAAGAAACGTATAATCTGACCTTAATGCCGATTTTAAACTTTTCCATTTTTTAAAAATTTTTATAGAATTTATGACCTTAGAAACCGTCAATAGATGCAAAGAAAACGCTTAAAAAGTCGTGCACATCGAGTTTATGTTAAATTTTTAATTTCGCTAGATTTTTCTCCATAATTCCGTACATTTTCAACCTTATTTCCCCTTATTTCACGAGATTTTTCTCCCTTATTTTCATTATATTTTCCCTTATTTTTCACGAGATTTTTCTCCCCATATTTTCACGACATTTTTCTCCCCATATATTCACAAGATTTTTCTCCCCTTCATTTTCACGAGATTTCCTCCACTTATTTTTCACGAGATTTCCTCCCCTTCATTTTCACGAGATTTCCTTCCCCCTTATTTTTCACGAGATTTTCTCCCCCCTTATTTTCACGAGATTTTCCACCCCCTTATTTTTCACGAGATCCCCCCCCCTTATATCCACTATATTGAAAACCCCTTTAAACCCTCAAATTTCTCTAGATAGCCCTCGTGAACATCACATTTAATTTCAGGGAATCGCGTGCAGTGAAACTATTGAAGGTTTGTTGACACAATATTTTATGAGATGCACGCTATAATAAGATTCACTTATTTTGCGCGCCAGTCCTTAATTGAACCATAGCAATAATCCTGAAATATCCTTAGTAAAATAAACCATTCTCTTTATCAAGGCCCTTGAAGTTAGAACCTAAATTTTATCTCGATACTTACTGTTTATTTTAAATTAGTAATAATATAACCCCAACCCGAGATAAAAATGGTATTGAAAATAACCCTAATCTAATCCTGTGAAACTAAATTATTTCATCAGCCCTTTTTTTTAGTGTCTTAGGAAACAATATATCAACATCATAAATTATAAAATTCATAACCGTTTTTATGTTAAACTGTCAAAAACTCCCGCCTTTTATTTAAAATTTAACCGGGAAAGTCAAGGCCTGCAGACGAGAACTTATAACTTAATCCTTATATTATGCAAATCAAAGGAGAATATTTTAACTCCTTATTTAGTCTTGCTGATAAACTGTTTGAACGTTACGTCGATCTTAAACGACTTTAAATTATCAGTTTTGTTGGAACTTTTTCCTCTCCTCTCCTTGACGCCAAAGCAAGCACGCTCTAAATGACTTCATCTATTATCTTTTTTAGTCGAGAACGACAGAGATAAGATTTTAAATTGTTTTTCCGCCCTTTCCCTAGACTTGATTAAAAGTTCGTTATTTGAAGTAAAACTATCCTCGTGAATTGCTATTTTTGCGTAATAGACCATTTTGGAAATTACGCACAGAGAAACCAACGTACAGGCCGCCATTGTGGTGTTCTCCTTCGTACTTTGGAGCAACGTCAGACGGAGCCCGAGTTCACTAGCCAACCGAGGGGCCAGTCACTTAGCGTAATCGATGTACACGGCTGTACCTTTGACTGTAGTAAAACGATTACGCGTAAGACTGCCTTTGACAGTACTAAAATGATTTCGTAATCGGTGTACAGGGTCTCTCAGAGTGGTTAGCCCCTCGTAGCCAACTGACACTGCCTCTAGCGGTGCTTCTTGGTTTTAGGGAGAATACCCCAATGGCGGTCTCTCCCCTGTGTGTTGGTTTGTCTGTATGTATTTAAGTTCCAAAATGGTCTATTACGATTGAATGGTCAATAAACACCCCAGGGATGCGATAGCCAGCATGACTTTAAGCCTGGAAAGGAAGATAATGTTGTTAGCGTTAACAGTTTCCATATAGGGAACACTATTGAGTCGACAAACATGTCAAAAATCTGGGTTATTTCAAACAGGATTTGCGAAATAATCAATGTAGAAGTAAAATTACCATATTAGCTAGCCAACATTGATCAACTTGATAATGCCCAGAACTCTACGAAGCAGGAATGCATACAGCTACTGGGAATCATTATGCCCCCATATCTCTTGATCTCACACCTTGATAGACCTTTCGATGTAAAAAAGAAAAGGGGTAGGCAACCCTTAGTATCGGAACATACAAGGGGGTTGATGCATTGCCATCCGTCTCCGCAAAAAGACTACAGCGCAGGCGCGAAATTAGCGAGATGAAAGGCAAAGTTCTACCCCCGTGTCTTTCCCTCTTAGTTACATCATAAGTTTATAAGTGATATGTTCCTACCATAAGTATGGCAACATTACCTATACTTCGTAATGCTAGAGACTTATGAGCTCGAGCTGGTTCTAGCAGAACGACTAAGCGAGAATTGAAGTCCTACACTCGGTTAATTAGTTTTGCAGGACTTCCATCTAGGTCCTATTTAGTCTGCATTACTAAGCCTTTGACCAGCCCCAAAACCAGGCGTCTTCGCTTTACCTCGAATCTATGACCTACCTTACTCACTTCATGACAAGCTCCAGTTTGTAACCAGAGATTAACAAACTTATGGGAAACAAATCTTATGAACTTATAGTTACATTGAAATGGTCTATTTCTGTGCGGTTTGAGTAAAGGCTCTTTCAGACGATCCAACTTTTTGACTCAGCTCGATGGGTCAAAAAGTTGTATCAACTTGCCCAACTTTTGAAGGGAAAAGTGAAATAAATCCTTATTATTCACACGACTAAACTTTTACCACCAAATGGAACTTTTTACGCGCCACCTACCTTGGCACTTGCGAAATAACCCGCGAAAAAGGCTTTTTTGTAATTCATTTTGATTGGCTGGAGAACTGAACTTAAAAAGTTTTTTGGTGACTCAACTCATCCCGCGTCTTTTCACACGATCCAACTAGTTGATTCAACTCGAGTTGACCCATCAAGCTGAGTCAAAAAGTTGGATCGTCTGAAAGAGCCTTAAGACTCTTAATTTTATCGTCTTTGTAACTGTAATTTGAACCGACATTAATAAGGCAACCTACGTCTTGAACGTAGCTTAAGATTTAATTTCAGTCTGAATGGACCTTGACGAGGGTTATCAAAGCAGGCCCTTTTATTTCTTCTTTGTTTCTTGACTTATCGTCTATATTTCTACGGTGGTGGTTGGTTGGTTTAAGTCTTTAGAATTAATAGGTTTTCCGTTTTTCTCGATGTACCTTTACCTTTTTTCCTCGTTGCGTGGGCTTGCCCTTAGAACTCGTTAAGAACTTACCGTAAGTTCTTGTGGTAGGCATATATAGTAAGTAAGTAGGAGTTGTGTGTGTAGTAGTTGGAAAAAGCCCCTTGACGTGTCTTTAGCCCGTTTCCGCCCATTTTCCCCTTCAGACTGACTCTATAAAAAAAGTGGAAGGAATGAAGTATTATTCAATTGGCTATAGACCTACATTGGTAGCTATGAGCCGGTATGCGGCCTAGTGATTTTTAAATACGTTAGGCCAGAAGTGAGATGAGACTAGAAGTACTGAGCTAACCAAATTCTTCACTCGGCGAAAGTGAATATTCTTGATAACACAAGAGCGGTTGGCCCTCAAGTAGCGGTTTCTGAATTTTCCCTCCAAAACGTGAGACGCTCGCGGTGGTAGACGGCCGAACTAGATTCAAGCACAGGCGTCCGTGTTCGGCCGCTTTAGTTTGAGGGGAAGGGGGTAGGAAATGTTTTTGGAACTCGACCAATTTTTTTCTCTAGCGTAGGCGCGATTGAAGCGGCGTAAAATCCTCAATTGTTCACTAGTGCCAGGATCTACCATCAATGCTAGAGCCCTTCACTTCTAGTCTCATCTCACTTCTCGTTAGGCCTATTCCTGATTATTTTAAAATACAAATGAAACATTTTGGAAACGTTTTTGAAGGCTTTTAAATATTTAAAGGCAAAAGGGACGTTTTAAAATTAATAAAAATATTACTGTGTTAATTTATTTAAATGTATTCAGGATTATTTGAAATTTTTAAAAATTTTGCAATCAAAAAATTGGTGAAATGATATAACTAAAGTCGAGAGGGTAGACGCTCTGGGTTTCTGTGTACACCTGAGTTCAAAAGAGTTCAGTTTTGACAGTACATTGAGTTCAAAGCCTTCGGAAGTCACTGTTCAGCTTTGACAGTTCAAGACCTATTGTACACTGAGTTCTCAAGTGTCTACGTAAAGTATGTTTCGCCGGTACTCCAGTGTACTTTTTAATGGGATACACAACGTGTTAGTGCGAGGCCTATCAAGCTTATATTTCATCAAATAGAGCTCTACTGGGCATGCGTGAATTTAATAGCGTTATCATTGCATTTGGAATCTATCCGCTGAGTCATTCCACGCTTTACAGTCACGTGACAGTGCCCAATCACTACTCCAGGAAGTAGTAACGCTACTACTTCAAAATATAGTTCTCGACACCAACTTTATACATCCCTTTAAAATATGAGAGAGAATCTAGCGGTTCAGTTTAAATCAGTACTTGGTATGACAACATTGCACCGTAACTGAGAGAGATGGAATTAAACCACCTTCGCGTTACCTTTTAATATTTGTTTAAATATTAATTACCTAATCATTAATCTTTTAAAGCATTAGAGTAGCTTCTTCCTATATAATACATCTATATTGATTTCAATCAATTCCACCCATCTTGACTGCTGCTTTAATATTGGCGACACGCGCCTGGCTCTACTTGTGTTACAAGGTTTCTTCAAGATTGCTAGATTGTATTTAAAACTCCAGGGAACCGTTCGTAACCCTCAGAAACGTAACGTTGGTTTCGTTCCGGAAAAAAAAGTGAAAGAAAAGTAAGCTAAAGGGCTGGCTTCTCCAGAGTTTATACAGCCGATTCTATTTTTGAACTTTGTACGATCTGCAAAAATCCAGCTCGCGCGCATCGCGAATGAGATGGAGGTTTTAGTTTTAGGCTTGTAAAGGTTGGTTTGTGGTTAAAAACGAACTGATACGCATCGCCGGAGAACGCTCTGCTTAAAAGCTCGATCTCTATGTTGCCTTTACATTACACGCGATTTCGCCGCCTCGTCTGGGTCGCACATGTTTGTGTTTTTACGCTGTTGTTTTCGTAAATTCAAATCCCATACGGATGTTTGTAAAGTTCAACCATAATCGTATCTTAAACCGGGCCATGGTTTAAACCTTTAAAACAATTTATCAATCATTGATTACTATTTGGAAAAAAAGAAACAACGTTTTCAGCCCAAAAACATTAACGCCCTTATCCAAAATTTCTTGTGGGTTTTCTATTCCTTGGGTTTAAAACTTTGAAGTGTAGGAAGTTGGACCCGGGGGTCCTTCTAGAAAAGTATTTAGATTAAAACTCCTACTACTTCTAAGGAACTTAAGTTGAAATTCGTGTCTCACTAGAAATTCGTAAAATGAAGAAATCCTGTTATTAATACCAAAAGTTTATAGATAAAAATTAAAGTATACTTCGTTGAAACTTGCTCGTGCCGTGTGATACGAGAAACTCCCCCCCCCCCCCCACTTTTCCTCTCGGAATAGTGTCGACCCCCCGAGCGTATGATTACCTTCACGATCGCAGCACAGGGAAAACACGCGTGACTAGGCTCATATAGTACCAAGAATTAACGTTTGGGTCGCCACCATAGAGAAATATTTACCATAAACCTTTGACCTCATAAATCTACTCTTCTCGGATTGGTTATCTGGTTCGTGTAGAGGTTGAGAGGAGGGTCGTTTGCTTCTCATTTTTACATGGTTGGCGTCTAAAGCCAAAGGCTGGGAACTGTGAACGAAGTACACTTTATGTTTAACTATGAACTTTTGTTAATACTGTTTTACTTCAAATTATGGGCTACCAAAGAATAAAAAGTTAAAAAAAATCCATAGGCGATTTCTCGAAATTTAGGCTTAGATTAACCTAGAAAAAAAATACCAGGAATCTCTTGGTGGGATTAATTTGCATAATTTAGCATGCATATATTTAAGGCGATCGAATTCTTTTTCAAAAGCCTGTAGCATTAATAGTCCGTATATTTACAACACTAAACTAAGCTTTGAGGTAAAAACTTTCTCTAGGCTTAGAGTATGGCGTATTTTTAATTACATTGAAATTACTTTAAAAAAAAAGAAATACTTTTTTCTAAAGCTATGCTTGAATAAAGCTTAGGTCTTGAGTTTTAAACGGATTTTAATTAAACCTTTTTTTTCTTAATATAATTTTACGTGAGCATTTTTAGCAAGGCCACTGAATGTGTTTTACCTTGATACCTTGCCCAAATACTACGTGGTTTTTTAAATAGACAGGTGTACCGTGGTCTTTTTTTGTTGAAAGTTATACTGTTTATTCTTTGTAACATTTAGGTCGCTCGTGGTAAAAGGGTTGTTTGCGAATTAAGCGGCAATAATCTTATAACCGCACGTGCGTGTTCCCGCGCGTTTGATTCGATTTAAAACAATCTCCTTGAAAATGTAAGAGATTTGATATTTAAATATATGCACCATAAGTTCATAAGATATGTTCCTTCCATAAGTTTGTCACTGGTTACAAAATGGAGCTTGTAATTTTGAAGTGATTGAAGTAGGTCATAGATTCTCTCTCGTAAAGCGAGGGAGGTCTGGTTTTGGTGCTGTCCAAGGCTTATTAATGCAGACTAAAAAGGACCTAGATGGAAGTCCTGCAAAACTAATTAACCGAGTGTAGTACTTCAATTCTCGCTTGTCGTTCTGCTAGAACTAGCTCGAGCTGTAAGCCTCTCGATCAGAAGCA